>NC_142156.1:30846346-31146816 GCF_024610735.1 Ursus americanus | reverse complement strand
ATTCATCCATCCTGAGTGTCGGCCACATCTGCAGGTGTTCTGTGTGGCACGTGCGGGAGCTGGAACCACCCCCATCTTCCACAGTCA
Organism: Ursus americanus; assembly: GCF_024610735.1. Lineage (NCBI taxonomy): Eukaryota > Metazoa > Chordata > Mammalia > Carnivora > Ursidae > Ursus > Ursus americanus. Next base: position 31,146,729 of record NC_142156.1, on the reverse strand, counting down.
TTACTTGTCAGGTAGAACGATAGGCTCACATCTGAATTTGAAGGACTCACAGCAGCTTGGAGAGTTTTCCTTCAGGAAAAGGAGAAAGCTTCCAGGAACAAGGATCATGAATGCCCTCCCCCCTTTCCCTAACTCCCTCACACTTTCTCAGGTGCCTGTGTTTTGATGTTTTCCCTTGTAAAACTGTGGTGTCCCTGGTGCCTGGGTGGCTCAATCCATTAAATGTCTGCGTTCAGCTCGGGTCATGATCCTAGGGTCCTGGGATCGAGTCCCACAACAACAGGCTCCCCACTCAGTGGGGAGTCTGCTTCTTCCGCTCCCCCTGCTTGTGCTGTTTCTCAAATAAATAAATAAATAAATAAAATAAAAAAACAAAACTGTGGTGTCCCATTTACTAATCAAAACTTCATATCTCGGGGCGCCTGGGTGGCACAGCGGTTAAGCGTCTGCCTTCGGCTCAGGGCGTGATCCCAGCGTTATGGGATCGAGCCCCACATCAGGCTCCTCCGCTAGGAGCCTGCTTCTTCCTCTCCCACTCCCCCTGCTTGTGTTCCCTCTCTCGCTGGCTGTCTCTATCTCTGTCGAATAAATAAATAAAATCTTTAAAAAAAAAAAAACTTCATATCTCCCACTCTCATCCAGACCCACGTCTACAAAGACTGTTTGCAAGAGGGACAAAAGCATTTCCACAAAAGACATTTTTGTAACTTAACCAGAAAGATACATCACGTTCAGAAAATGATGAGGACAAAATCCTGAAGTTTCGACAATTTCATATGGGTTTACATAACCTCCCACCCCTTTTGCCCTGATGACTTAACCAGTGAGGAGCCTGGAAAAGATTAATCTTTTTCTGACAACAGCTGCTTTTAGGTCAGCTGCCTTCCTACCGGGTGCGTACCAGGGGCAAGGGGAGGGACAGAGAGTCAGATGATTGGCTTATAGACGCCAACTGCCCCTCCTCGGGAAAGCCATCGGCCACAATAGTGAGATAGCGGGAGAGCGGGGTCGGGAGTCCCATCTGGGCAGAGGGATCACAGTCCCCGTGATGTGCCTTCTCCCGACTCCCAGCTTTTGGGGGATTCACACGCTGGGAACACAATCTCTGTATCTGAAATACACAGCAGAACAGCACATGGTCCAAACAGAAAACAAGCTCTTTTGTGTGCATCCATGATGTTTCCACGGTTGTTAAGAAGGAGACGGCAGACCCAAAATGGAATCACTTGGCTAAACCTCACATCAGCAAACCAAGACTTAATATCTAACCTAACTGCAGCTTCCAACCCCTGCAGGAATGTAACCATTAACCAGTCAACATGGAACTACGGGGTTAGCACTAGTGAGATAATCTGCGTGATGGACCTGTTCGTCCTCTTTAGAAGGCAAGTTTGCTGGAAACAATGCATTTTTGGCAAAATTTCCTTTTCCCACCACCTTTTCACGTTTAAGAACGTTTCCTTTCTAGGGGCGCCTGGGTGGCACAGCGGTTAAGTGTCTGCCTTCGGCTCAGGGCGTGATCCCGGCGTTATGGGATCGAGCCCCACGTCAGGCTCCTCCACTATGAGCCTGCTTCTTCCTCTCCCACTCCCCCTGCTTGTGTTCCCTCTCTCGCTGGCTGTCTCTATCTCTGTCAAATAAATAAATAAAATCTTTAAAAAAAAAAAAAAGAACGTTTCCTTTCTAGGGTGCCTGGGTAGCTCAGCAGGCCGTGACCCCGGGGCCCTGGGATCAAGCCCCTCGCCAGGATCCCTGCTCAGCGGGGAGTCTGCTTCTCCCTCTCCTCCTGCCCTTCCCCCTGTTCATGCTCTCTGTCTCTCTCAAATAAATAAATAAAATCGAAAAAACAAAACAAAACACACCTTTCCTTTTCTTTAGAGAGCCGGAGCTCCTTTCTACTTGCTAGAAGGGATGCTATCTGCTTCATGAATTGTTGAATAAAGCCAATTTGGTCTTTAAATGTCCTCAGTTGAGAGGCACCTGGGTGGTTCAGTGGGCTAAGCGTCCAACTCTTGATTTCGGCTCAGGTCATGAGCTCAGGGTGCTGAGATTGAGCCCCGCATCGGGCTCTATGCTGAGTGAGGAGTCTGCTTGAGATTCTCTCCCTCTCCCTCTCCACCTTCTCCTCACCTCCCAACTTGCGCACGCACGCAGGCATGCTCTATCTCTCAAAAAAATAAAAGATGGGATGGGGCGCCTGGGTGGCGCTGTCGTTAAGGCGTCTGCCTTCAGCTCGGGGCGTGATCCCGGCGTGCCGGGATCGAGTCCCACGTCGGGCTCCTCTGCTGGGAGCCTGCTTCTTCCTCTCCCACTCCCCCTGCTGTGTTCCCTCTCTCGCTGGCTGTCTCTCTGTCACATAAATAAATAAAATCTTTAAAATAAAAATAAAAATAAAAGATGGGGCACCAGGGTAACTCGGATGGTTAAGCATCTGCCTTCGGCTCAGGTCATGATCTCCAGGTCCTGGGATTGAGCCTCCTGTCCGGCTCCCAGCTCAGCTTCTCCCTCTCTCTCTGCCCCTGCCCCTCCCCCAGCTTTACTCTCTCTCTCTCTCTCTCTCTCTCTCTCAAATAAATAAGTCTTTAAAAAGAAGAAAAAAGATAATGAAAATGCAGCATAGGGGACAAGATAGATAGCCTCTGTTAACAAAGACCGCATCTCTGACAAACATTGCTGAAATGTTTTGCTGACCCAGACCAGGGAAGGAAACGACCAGTACCCAGAACACAAACAAGTTCTTCGATCTTGAAATGAACCCAATGCCTGAGAAACCCGCAGCCCTGACGCTCTTAACCCTTGATTGTTTTGCCCTTAAAAACCCTCACTTATAAGCCATCAGGGAGTTTGGGACTTTTAAGTACGTGCTCCCAATCCTAGGTAATGCCACATCAATGAATAGCTCACCTTTTTCACCCAAAAGCTCCGAGTCGGTTTTTGGCTTCTGGCACATTGGGCTGAAGAACAAATTCTCTGTGCTTTGGTTGCATAAGCTGGGCACAGCTTCTGCTCGGGCTACATCAGGTCACAGCCCAATGTATCGGATTGCACTTAGAGTCAACTCTGGGCAATTCAAGTTGGATCTGTGACTCGGGATTCCCAAAAAGCTGCTGGCGGCTTTCCTTCCAGAGAGCAGGGGTGGGTTCTGAATCCAAATGGCAAGTAAGGTTTCCCTGGGCCCTTTTTACTTGGTCCAGCTTCGAATCTGAATTAACCCCTACCCTCACCAGAAAAAGATACGTCCACCAGACTGGAAAGTCACCGGCCTCAAAGGATCACACACCTGATTTTACAAGAGCTCTTGAGCAAACCGAACACTTTTTGAAAGCTCCAAAAGTGTATCTCCATGTGGAGATCGCCATGGTTCTCTCCATCATCCTTTTTTCCGGAGGCTCCAAAAGGCAAAAGACAGCAGCTATGAAGATTTATTATTTTTTTCAAATACTTAAAAGAATGGAAATGTTAACTGGCCCACCGGCAAAAAGCAAGGAAGTTGTGCCCCATAATCCTTTTTCTTCCCAGCTTTCCCTGACTGGGATGATCCCTCTAGCATTTATGAAATTAAAGTATATAACATTTTATATCAATTCTACCAGAGATCTAGATTGTTAGAAAGAAAACCACAGGCCCAAAAGGGAGTCACTTATGTTAGGGGCCCCATGTGAGCAAACCAAGACTTAATACCTAATTTAAGTGCAGTCCCAGCACCCCAGGACGGTAACCTTTAACTGATCAATGTGGAGTTTGCTGGTCCACACTAGAAAACTGGTCATCCATAACCCATTCCATTCCCCTAAGGAGAGTGATCTTGCCTAAAACAATGGATTCTCTGGTAATAATTGCCTTTCTTTCTGCTCCCTCTCTACCTTGAAAAAACCTTTCCTTTACCGCAGCTCCACGGAGCCCCTTTCTGTTTGCTAGATGGGATGCTGCCGGACCCCAGAATCATTTAACAGGCCAGTCCGATCTTTTACATTATTCAGTTGCATTTTGGTTGTTTAACAAAGTCAAATAGCCACAAAATACAAAGCCATTTTTTAAAGCCCCCCTCTTTTGTTTTCCTCATTGCAAATATGCTTAAACCCTTGGCGGCCAATCCAGCATTTACTGGTTTAACATTATAGGCTCTAGGGAAGGTCCAGGCTGGAATCCAAGAGAACTGCAGCTGGGATGAAGAAGGCTGGAATTGGAATGTTGTTGTTTTTTTCCTCCTCTGGCTAATGGAAAATTTTGCATCAGCCCTGTGAACCGATTAACCCTTTTCTCCCCCTTCTTATCTGGAGGAACAGCAGTGCAAGCTTCCAACTTCTTTGGCCCTTCCAAAGCTTACCTTTGAGAATATGGGGGGGGGGGGGGCTTCTATTCCTGATGCCAGCAGGCAGGTCTGAGGACCCAGTGGGGGTCCTGCAGAACCAGCCAGGAAGATCCTTGGCTTCACACAGGATGGAAATTAAATGTGAGCCGGCAGGAAGTGAGAGCAGAGTTTACTGAAGATAAAGAGAGCAAGTAACAGAGCGAGTGTCCAGGAAACTCCGAAAGGAGGGAGGCTCTCCTATGTTCAGAGTCTGGGGTTTTTATTGGGGATGGTGATCTGGTGCCCACCTCCTCTCGGGCATCCAGGAACCACTCAGAACAAAGACGAGGGCCTAGGTGTCATTCCTTGGAGCAGAAAGGTCTTGGCATTGGTGTCTAGCTCAGGTGGTCTGGAATGCCCAAAGGACAGCTTCCTCCAGTCATTGTCATCAGGTCCCTCTTTCGGTGTTATTTATCCTAGAGAACCATTAACTCCTGGTTCCATGCAAGGAGGATGGACCCTATTTGCAAGGCCCATGTAAAGTGCGGTCGGGATACAGGTCCTAGCAAGAATAGAAGCAGCAACGAGCAGATTTTGATGGAGTCCTTCAGTCCTGTCTCACTCCCACCTGGAGAAGAGAACAAAAACTAGTGGCATCACCCAGGATGGATTTTGCTTCCCCTTTACTCTAGCCAGAGTGGCTAATGGGGGAGGGGTTACTGAGTGTGTGTGGCGGGGGGGGGGGGTAGTTAGATGGCTCATCGTCTGCTTCCACAGCTAACATTACCTCTCACAACCAACAGCAGCCCAGTTGCCGCTCCACACCAGGGATGATTCCCTGGCCGCCCCGGCACGGCGAGGGTACCAAACCCTGCTCCTTCCTTCTTCCTTTTCTTGAACAAATGCTTTTCACTTCTTTCGATGAGTCAGGTTGCTCTTGAAAACCCCACTCCTGCCTCTCTCTTTCGGAGAACTGTGCATGAAAACTTTTCCCTTCCTGATGAGACCAGATGCTTGGCTCCTGGACCTGTTTTGAAAGCATAAGCAGGGGCACCTGGGTGGCTCTGTCAGTTAAGCGTCTGCTTTCAGCTCAGGTCCTGGGGTCCTGAGATCAAGCCCCACTGGGCTTCCTGCTCAGCAGGAAATCTGCTTCTCCCTCTGCCTCTGTCCCACCCCCACACCACTTGTGCTCTCTCTCTGTCATATAAATGAATAAAATCTTTAAAAAAAGTTTTTTTTTAATGTTTTTACTAATTTCCTTTTTTTTTTTAAAGATTTTATTTATTTGTTCTTCAGAGAGAGAGAGCACAGGCAGGGGGAGCAGCAGACAGAGGGAGAAGCAGGCTCCCCGCAGAGCAAGGAGCCTGACGTGGGACTCGATCCCTTGACCCTGGGATCATGACCCGAGCCAAAGGCAGCCGCCTAACCAACTGAGCCACCCAGGCGCCCCATGTTTCTAATTTCTGCCCAGGAAGGTGCATGCCTCCCCCACCAGAGTCTTAGCAGGAAGAATCAGAAACTCAGCGTGCTCGGGGTGCCTGGGTGGCTCAGTCATTAAGCGTCTGCCTTCAGCTCAGGGCGTGATCCCGGAGTTCTGGGATCGAGTCCCACATCAGGCTCCTATGCTGGGAGCCTGCTTCTTCCTCTCCCACTCCCCCTGCTTGTGTTCCCTCTCTCGCTGGCTGTCTCTCTCTGTGTGTCAAATAAATAAATAAAATCTTTAAAAAAAAAAAAAAAAGGAAACTCAGCGTGCTGACCAGGGCAGGGGCCCTGAGCACACAGTGCATCAAAACATCATTTTGGCCAAGAATCTTAGAATCTTAGAGCTGGTCAGGAAAGCCAGGCAGAATCTAGTGTGACCCCACAAAACAGTCTTTAAAATACACAGCAGTACTGAGGTAGAGGGGAGCCTGCAAGCCCTGCTGATATAAATGACCTCGAGACATTCAGTGTGAGAGAGCAGACATCCTTGTAGAAATTGTTTTAAAGTTTTTATTTCAGGGCACCTGGGTGGCTCCGTCAGTTAAGCATTTGTCTTCAGCTCGGGTCATGGTCCCAGGGTCCTGGGATCGAGCCCCACATCGGGGGGCTCCCTGCTCAGTGGGGAGTCTGCTTCTCCCTCAACTCCTCCCCCCTGCTCATGATCTCTCTCTCACAATCTCCCTCTCTCAAATAAGTAAATAAAATCTTTTTTAAAAAATAAAATAAGGAGCGCCTGGGTGGCTCAGTCGGTTAAGTGGCTGCCTTTGGCTCAGGTCATGATCTCAGGGTCCTGGGATCGAGCCCCATGTGGGGCTCCCTGCTAGGCGGAGAGCCTGCTTCTCCCTCTCGCTCTGCCTGCTTGTGCTCTCTCTCTCTGTCAAATAAATAAATAAAATCTTTGAAAAAATAAAATAAATAAAGTTTTGGGGTTTTTTTTAATAAAAATTTTATTTCTTTATTTGAGAGAGAGAAACAGAGCATGAGCAGAGGAGAGGGGCAGAGGGAGAGGGAGAAGCAGACTCCCCACTGAGCAGGGAGCCCCGTGGGGCTTGATCCTAGGACCCTGAGATCATGGCCTGAGCCGAAGACAGACGCTTAACTGACTGAGCCACCAAGGCACCCCAAAATAAAGTTTTTATTTTAATTCTGGTTGGTCAACGCAGTGCTATATTGGCTTCAGGTGTACAACAGAGTGATTCGGCACTTCCATACCTCACCCAGTCCTCATCACGACAAGTGTACCCGTTAATCCCCGTCACCTATTTCACCCATCCCCCACCCACCCACCTCCCCTCCGGGAACCATCAGTTTGTTCTCTATAGTTAAGAGTCTGTTTCTTGGTTTGCCTCTCTCTCTCTCTCTCTTTTCTTTTTCCTTTTGCTCATTTGTTTTGTTTCTGAAGTCCACGTATGAGTGAAATCGTGTGGTATTTGTCTTTCTCTGACTGACTTATTTCCTTTAGCGTGATACACTCTAGTTCCATCCATGTCATTGTAAATGGCAAGATTTCATTCTTTCTTATGGCTGAATAATATTCCAGAACAGACATCCTTTTAAACACACAGTCCTCCAGGGATGAGAATTAAGAAACGGCTGAAAATCAGTGTGGTCAGGCTGGGAACTGAAACTACAAGTGCCCTGAGGCTCCCCGTCCTTCTCGTGCCCTAGGAGCGTAGGGCCTGCACCGTGGGGATGCGGGACTGAGAGCCCACGGAGAGCCCGGACCTCAGGAACCTGCCCATGGGCAGAGGCAGACAACGGGGAAACTGTCTGTCTTGGCCTGGACTTTTGATAGAAACAAACAAATCTCTCCTGAGAACTTGCAGCCCAAGCCTGCCCTCATGGGTTTGGGGTTTCCTTACGTACTACTCGAACAAGCCAGAAAACCCAAAGCTGACAAGTTAACTTCACATGGTCCCAGACAGACAGCACTTTCAAGGCAGTTTTCTGAAGCCAGGATAAATCCTTTTAGAGGGCATCCCCCATTCCCCAGCCAGGCTTCATGGGACTCTCACCTATAAAATCCAGATGCTTCTATACCTCATTTCCAAGTCATGGACCCCAGGCGAAACAAGCCAGCCTGAGAAAGAGACACGGTAAGACAAAAGGTAGAAACGGACCCCCAATGCCGTCAGATATTGGAATTATAAAATACAGAATACACAGTAAGGGTGCTGAAATATTTAACAAAATAGAAGATGGGGTTTAAAACTAAAGCAAGGAGGGGCGCCTGGCTGGCTCGGTGGATTAAGCCACCAACTCTTGATTTCAGCTCAGGTCATGCTCTCAGGGTCCTGGGATGGAGCCCAGCCTCTGGCTCAGCACTCATCGGGGAGTCTGCTTGAGGATTCTCTCTCCCTCTGCCCCTCCCCCAGCACGCACTCTCTCTCTCTCTCTCTCTCTCAAATAAATAAATAAATCTTAAAAAAAAAGAAAAGAAAAGAAAAGAAAAAAGCCTGAAGATCCTGTGTGTGTAGATGGCGTCACCCAGGGCATGAGCTGCTACTCAAGGGTCCTGAAGCCAACGGCCGAGAACAAGCTAAGAGGACAAGTCCAGAAACGTATTTCATACAGCCAGCTAAACACACGAAATCTAAAAACAGAGCAAAACCCGTTACCACGAATCTTAAGAAGATAAACACTGTGAATGATGAGGAAGGTAACAGAGGGAGTACAGCTTTTGCAGATACGCGAAAGGAACGCGCACAGGTCTCAAGGGGCCTTTCCCTTGAACCCCTGCAGAAACCGGGATCCCTCAGCAGCGTCAGGAAGGAACCCGGTTGTGCTGATGGAGCGCCAAGATTAGCGGCTCAGTTGCAGTTTCTAGAGTCACATCAAATACCCCAGAGACCAAGAAGCTAGATGTTTTATACAGTTTTCTTTTTAAAAATCTTGTTAAGGGGGCGCCTGGGTGGCTCAGTCGTTATGCATCTGCCTTCGGCTCAGGGCGTGATCCCAGCGTTATGGGATCGAGCCCCACATCAGGCTCTTCCGCTATGAGCCTGCTTCTTCCTCTCCCACTCCCCCTGCTAGTGTTCCCTCTCTCGCTGGCTGTCTCTATCTCTGTCGAATAAATAAATAAAATCTTTAAAAAAAAAAATCTTGTTAAGGTATAGGCGTGGGCACATTCTTAAAACAAACTCTGTAAACGGATCTTTCCTATAATCCGGGAAAGGGGAATGTCCGAAGTCAAGAAAACGTGCTGAACTTAACGTGCTAAACAGGAGGCACTTCACGAAATCTGCTCGCTGAAGTTAACGCAGTCTCCTTTACAGCCTTCGCTTTTAAGCGGCGGTGAACGTGTGTCTGATTGGAGGACACACAGAAATACGGACAGTTTCGTGGCAGTAAAAAAATATAAGACAACAAGTGATGAGCCGTTGCCCAACTCTTTTCGTTCTTGATGGCCTTAAGTCTACTTAACTTTCCTCTCACAAGAGGAAAAAAACAGAAGGATTCAGAATTGGAAGAAAAGCTGAAATCCCAGAATGCAATTACTTGAAGGTGGAGGGGTTTTGTAGGTATTAAATCACCTTTTCCTTGGGGGGGGGGGTGAAAACAAGACTTCTAAAAAAATGTGTTTTTTGAGAGACAGAGTGGGACAGGGGTGGAGGAGGGCAGAAGGAGAGGGAGAGAGAGAATTTTAAGATCGGGCTCCATCTCACAATCCTGAGATCATGACCTGAGCCGAAATCAAGAGTCAGACATTTAACTGACTGAGACACCCAGGCGCCCCATAAATAAATAAACTTTAAAACAAGAGCAAGGAATAAAAGACTATTGAAACGACATGGCAGACTTGAAAAAGAACAAAATAGGACTTGTAGGGGAGCCCGGCCAGCTCTGTTGGTGGAGTGTGCAACTCTTGATCTCAGGGTTGTGCGTTCAAGGCCCATGTAGAGATTACTTAAAAATAACTTTAAGGAGGGGCGCCTGAGTGGCTCAGTCGTTAAGCGTCTGCCTTTGGCTCAGAGTGTGATCCCAAAGTCCTGGGATCGAGCCCCGCATCAGGCTCCTCGGCTGGGAGCCTGCTTCTTTCTCTCCCACTCCCCCTGCCTGTGTTTCCTCTCTTGCTGGCTGTCTCTCTTTCCATCAAAAAAATAAATAAAATCTTTAAAAAAAAAATAACTTTTAGGGGCACCTGGGTGGTGCAGTCAGTTAAGCATCTGCCTTCTACTCAGGCCATGATCCCAGAGTCTTGGGATCAAGCCCCATCTCGGGCTCCCTGCTGAGTGGGGAGCCTGCTTCTCTCTCTCCCACTCCCCCTGCTTGTGCTCGCTCTCTCTCTCTCAAATAAATAAATAAAATCTTTAAAAAATAAAAATTAAAAAATAAAATCTTTAAAAAAAATTAGAACTTCTAAAAATAAAATTAAAAAAAAAAAAAAACATGGTAAGTGAACATAAAAATAGCTGAAGAGAGAATTAAGGAACTAAAAGATAGACCTAAGAAGTTATTCAGAAAGTAGCACACAGGAAAAAAAAAAAGATTATGAAAGAGAAGTTAAAAGACAGGCTCATGAAATGAGGTCCAACATATGCCCAACTGAAGTTCCAGAATGAGAGAGGAGGAGGAAAGAGGAGAGGTAATATTGAAGATATGGAGGCTGAGAATTCTGCAAATTAATGAAAGACATGAACCCTCAAATTTAGGAAACACAATGTATTAGATTCCTAGGGCCTATGCAGAAAAGTACCACAGACTATGTGGCTTAATTCACAGAAATTTACTTTTTTTTTTTTAAGATTTTTAATTTATTCATTTGAGAGAGCGAGCCTGAGCCAGCAAAAGCAGAGCAGGGGGAGGGCCAGAGGGAGAGGGAGAAGCAGACCCCCCACTGCGCAGCGAGCCTGACCCGGGGCTCCATCCCAGGACCCTGGGATCATGACCTGAGCCCAAGGCAGGCACTTAACTGACTGAACCACCAGGAGCCCCAGAAATGTATTCTCTTAGAATCCTAGAAGCTAGAAGTTCCAGATCCATGTGTTGGCAGGGCAGTGCTCTTTCTGAAGGGTTCCAGGGGAGAATCTTTTCCGTGCCTTTCTCCCAGCTTCTGGCACTGCCAGCCTGCCTCGGCAATCTTTGTCTTGCGGATTTGCTGCTCCAATCTCTGCCTCAGTCATCACCTGGTGTTCTCTGTGTGTCTTCACCCCATTCTTTCTCCCTCTTCTGTTCTGGTAAGGACACCAGTTACATTGGTTTAGACCCACCCTACTCCAGTATGACCACATCTTAATTACTGATGTAGGAACGACATCAGGGTTCCAAGCCAACAGCCAAGAAAGAATTCTTGAGACATCTTTGGAGCAAAAAGGTAGTTTTATTAAAGCACAGGGACAGGACCCATGGGCAAAAAGAGCTGCACTGGGGTCATGAGGAGTGGCCCATTATAGACTTTCAAGTTGGCAGGGGGTTAGGGAGAGCATAATCTCTGAGGAATTTTGGAAGCAAGGTTTCCAGGACCTTGAGGGGCCAGCTATTGTTGGGAAAGGTCATTTATTACCATCTAGTAAAACTTGAGTCATAAGACCCTTCAGATGTATGTTAGTGGGCCATATGCTGGGGGGGGGGTGACTGCCAACTCGTATCTTGGGGGGGTTAGAGATAAAGGAAATTTCTAAAGGAATTTTTATATGTTAAAGTGGACTTATAGGATCCTGGGGGGGGGGGGGCGCCGTGGGCTAGGATTGTTTTTTGCCCTTAGCAAAGTATTAACATTGAGGCAGTTGAGTCCCTAGAGGACTGTCACTCTGCCTGTTTCAAGGACTTGTCAATGGGTGTAGGTAGAAAGAAAATTTAATAATTTTTCTTCTGCCTTTGTTTCCCACATAAATTACATCTGTGATGATTCTACTTCCAAATAAAATCACATTCAGAGGTACTGGGAGTTAAAAAGTACATTCAGAGGTACTTTAACATATCTTTTTGGGGGACACAATTCAACCCATAACACACAAATCTCAAGTAGGATCAAAATGAATAAATCCACACCTAGACATATGGTATTGAAGCAGTAGGACAGGGGCGCCTGGGTAGCGCAAGTGTTAAGCGTCTGCCTTCGGCTCAGGGCATGATCCCCGCGTTATGGGATCGAGCCCCACATCAGGCTCCTCCGCTGGGAGCCTGCTTCTTCCTCTCCCACTCCCCCTGCTTGTGTTCCCTCTCTCGCTGGCTGTCTCTCTCTCTCTCTGTCAAATAAATAAATAAAATCTTTAAAGAAAAGAAAAGAAACTGTAGGATACCAAAGACAAAGAGAAGACTGAGAGAGAAGGAGAGAGAGGGAGGGAGAAAACACTGACAACAGGGAAAACAAATTGCAGCTTTTCAAAAGCACCACGGGAATCCAGAAGACGGTGTAAACTATCTAAAATGTTGCAAGAGGGACCCCTAGCGGGCGCGGTTGGTAGAGCAAGCTACTTGACCTTCGGGTTGCAAGTTTGAGCCCCAGGTTAGGTGTAGAGATAGTTTAAAAATAAAATCCTTAAGAGAAGCCTGGGTGGTGCAGTTGGTTAAGCGTCCGACTTTTGGTTTCTGCTTGGGTGGTGATTCAGTCCCCACATCGGGCTCTGTACTCAGCGTGGAGTCCGATAAGATTCTCTGCCTCTGCCCCTCCCCCCACTCGTCCTGGTGTGCGCGCTCTCTCTCTCTCTCTCTCTCTCAAATAAAATAAATTTAAAGATTAAAAAAAATAGGGGTGCCTGGGTGGCTCCGTCAGTTAAGTGTCTGCCTTCGGCTCAGGTCATGATCCTGGGGTCCTGGGATCAAGCCCCGTGTTGGGCTCCCTGCTCAGCAGGGAGTCTGCTTCTCCCTCTTCCTCTCTCTCTGCTGTGTACTCTCTCTCTCCCTCTCTCAAATCAATAAATAAAATCTTTAAAAAATAAAAATAATAAAATCCTTAAAATGCTGCAGGAAAGCAATTGTCAACCTGCAACAGCAGAATCTCTTAAGAATGGAGCAAGATAAAGGTAAACATTTTCAGAGAAACAACTAAGTTTACTTCCCACAGACCCTGCCTGGATAACCTCTAAAGAATGTACTTCAGAGCAATATGACCTTAGAATCAAGGTCTGAGATCCAGTGGCTTTTCCCAAAACTCAAGTGTGTGGTCAGAGGGTGAAGATTTCCTATAACTGAGGATATTCAGAATAACGCAATGCCCACTATGGAACTAATTAGATTAAGAACTATTCTTTTTTTTTTTTTAAGATTTTATTTATTTATTTGACAGAGAGAGACAGCCAGCAGGGAACACAAGCAGGGGAAGTGGGAGAGGAAGAAGCAGGCTCCCAGCGGAGGAGCCTGATGGGGGCTCAATCCCAGAACGCCGGGATCATGCCCTGAGCCGAAGGCAGACGCTTAACAACTGAGCCACCCAGGCGCCCCAGATTAAGAACTATTCTAAAATGTATTTTGAGGCGCTCCTGGCTGGCTCAGTCAGAAGAGCATGCAACTCTTGATTTCAGGGTCAAGCCCCACGTGGGGTGTAGAGATTACCTATATCAATAAAAACCTTTAACAAATAAAATGCATTTTGAGCAGTGGCAACAATATTGACATGTTTATAACATTACGAATAAGATACTTCCTCTACGGGGTGCCTGGGTGGTTCAGTCGGTGAAGCGTCCACCTTCCGCTAAGGTCATGATCCCGGGGTCCTGGAATGAGTCCCCGCATCGGGCTCCCTGCTCAGCGGGGAGCCTGCTTCTCCCTCTCCCTCTGCTGCTTGTGTGCTAGCCTGCTCTCTCTCTCTCTCTTAAATAAATAAACAAACAAACAAACAAAATCTTTTAAAAAATTTAATCCGAGTGAATTAAATACCAACATGTGAAAACCTTTCAGTAGAGGGCGCCTGGGTGGCTCGGTCAGTTAAGCATCTGGCTTGGCTCAGGTATGATCCCAGGGTCCTGGGATCAAGTCCCACATCGGGCTCGCTTCTCCCTCTCCTTCCCGCTCCCTCTCTCTCGCTCTCTCTCTCTCAAATAAATAAATAAAATCTTAAAAAAACAAAAAAACCTTTCAGTAAAAACTACAGAATACTTTATGACCTTGGGGGTAGGGGCAGAGTTCTTAAGTAAGACACAAATTGCCCAAATCATAAAGGAAAAGATTGATAGTCACCTATATTACAATTTATCATCTGTGCTCCAACAGGAAACCATCAAAATCCTAGAGGAGAACACAGGCAGCAACCTCTTTGACCTTGGCTGTAGTAATTTTTTTTTAATTTTTTTTTTTTTTTTAAGTAGGCTCCACACCCAGCATGGAGGCCCAACACAGGGCTTGAACTCACAACCCTGAGATCGAGACCTGAGCTGAAATCAAGAGTTGGATGCCTAACCAACTGAGTCATCCAGGTGCTCCAGCAACTTCTTACTAGACACGTCCCCAGAGGCAAGGGAAACAAAAGCAAAAATGAACTATTGGGAGTTTATCAAAATAAAATCTTCTGCACAGCAAAGGAAACAGTCAACAAAACTAAAAGGCAGGAGTGCCTGGGTGGCTCAGTCGTTAAGCGTCTGCCTTGGGCTCAGGTCGTGATCCCAGGGTCGCGGGATGAGTCCCGCATCGAGTCCCCCATTGGGCTCCTGGTTCCGCAGGAAGCCTGCTTCTCCCTCTCCCACTCCCCCTGCTTGGGTACTCTCTCTCTGTCAAATAAATAAAATCTTTAAAAACAAAACAAAACTAAAAGGCAGCCTACAGAACAGGAGAAGATATTTGCAGATGGCGTATCTGATAAAGGGTTAGTATCTAAAATATATAAAGAACTTATCAAACCCAAAACCCAAATAATCCCGTTAGGAAATGGGCAGAAGACATAAATAGACATTTTCCCAAAGAAGACATCCAGATGTCTAACAGATACCAGATGCTCAACATCATCCTCAGGGAAATACAGATCGAAACCACAATGAGATACCGCCTCACACCTGTCAGAATGGCTAAAATTAACAACACAGGAAACAGCAGATGTTGACAAGAATGCAGAGAAAGAGAAACCCTCTTATACTCTTGGTGGGAATGCAAGCGGGTGCAGCCACTTTGGAGAACAGGATGGAGGTTCCTCAAAAAGTGATAAATGGAACTACCCTAGGACCCAGCAATTGCAGTACTAGGTGTTTACCCAAAGGATACAAAAATACAGGTTCAGGGCGCCTGGGTGGCGCAGTCGTTGAGGCGTCTGCCTTCGGCTCAGGGCATGATCCCAGCGTACCGGGATCGAGTCCCACGTCGGGCTCCTCTGCTATGAGCCTGCTTCTTCCTCTCCCACTCCCCCTGCTGTGTTCCCTCTCTCGCTGGCTGTCTCTCTGTCACATAAATAAATAAAAAAATCTTTAAAAAAAAAAAATACAGGTTCAAAGGGGTACATGCACCCCAATGTTTATAGCAGCATTATCAATAATAGCCAAACTATGGAAAGAGCCCGTGTCCATCGACTGATGATGAATGGATAAGGAAGATGTGGTATAGATACAGATAATAAATATTTTTAAATGTTCTAAATGCCCATTAGCAAGAAAATAGAACATTTCAGTTTTATTTTATTGTTAGTAACCTCCACATGTAACGTGGGCTTGGAACTCACAACCCCGAGATCAAGGGTCGCCTGCCAGGCTTTCCTGAGACTAGCAGAAAACTTAAAGCTTGTTTTCTGAAGACCGGCTTCCGCAAACCTACGTTTGCTCATTGCGCATGCTCCGTCCTGCTTCATGAATAGTCACAATTTCCCCGCCCTGTCATCAATATGTAATTCCAACCCCCGTGATTATAGAAACGTGTACTAAAATCAGGCGGGGAGACCCATTTTTGAGCCAGCTTCCTGTGTTCTTGCTTGGGCGCTTTGCAGCAAACCTTTTTCTCTGCAGAAGCCTGGTGCTAGGGTGTTGGCTTTCCGTTGCACGCGAGCAAGTAAACTTTTCAGCTCGGTAACAAATTTGGCAACGCAAAGGGACTCTAAATCCGATTGGGTACCTTTGCCGGTGGCTCGTTTGCCCCGTGTGGGGGCCGGGGTTCCAAACTCGCTCCGCCCGGCCGAATCAACCTTCGGTGCTTCCTAGTTTTACTTTGGGGCAGAGAAACTTGTCTTGGGTTCGGAAGACATCCTTTGGGTGAGTAATCTCGGTACAGATGACTGACCGCTGATACTTTTCTTTGTGTTCGACCTCAGCCGAGAGGCCTTGGGTAAGGAATTTTCCCTTCGGTAGAAAGGAAAACGGGGGTTACACTCACAGAGGCGCTCTTGCCTATTTGGATTTCTTGGAAAACTTGTCTGTGTAGGAGCGGCTTGGTGTGACCTGCTGAGAATTACTGCAAATACTAAGATAAAATGGGAAATAAGAACTCAGTCCCCAAGTGTACCCCTTTGGGCTGCATCCTTCGGAACTGGGAAGTGTTTGCCAATGAGTTGATGACGAAGAAAAAGATGATATCTTTCTGTAATACTGTCTGGCCGCAATATTCCCTGGATTCGGGAGAACGATGGCCTGAGAATGGTTCGTTAAATTATAATACTATCTTGCAGTTGGATTTATTTTGCAAAAGGGAAGAAAAATTGTTTGAGATCCAATATGTACAATCTTTTATGTTATTATACCAGCATAAGAAAACTCAGAGAAAATGTATGATTTGGGCGCCAAAGGAGAATCCCCAGAAGGAGGTAATTTCACCTGGTTATCATGTTAAGATAGATGATCTATCACCCGTTCAGTCAAATACTGCCACTCCACGTCCGCTTGGAGATGCCGGGGCCATTGTCCCCCGACATTCGGCACCGCAGGCCCCGACCTCATGCCCTTCCCCTCCAGATCCAGCAGGACCGCTGGTGGTCTCTCCCTCTCCTACCTGCCAGGATACCCTGTTGGACCAGGGGGCCACCCACATTCAGGCAGGGAGAGTCCCCTTTGGTCCGTGGCTGTTCGGCGGACTTCACGGGAACGGGCAGCCACACGGTTTGATCTTTGTGCGGTCCGTGTTTTCCACCTCCGACCTGTTGAATTGGAAAATCAGCATGCCTCCTTACCTAGACGACCCTATCAGAATGGAGAATTTTTTTGCCTCTATTTTTGCTACCCATAATCCAACTTGGGCAGATATTCAAACCCTCCTAAATTTCTTCCTCACATCCGAGGAACGTAGCCTGATCTTAGAACGGGCTCGTGCTGAAGCTGATAAAATGCACGTGGAAGCGCCTTACAATCCGGTGAGAGCTATCGGAGACCTGGCCATACCCACAACCGACCCTAGATGGAGCCCTAATGACTTGAGGGATAGAACCAAACTGGAGCATTACCGGAGCTGCATCCTTAAAGGGCTCAAGAATGGAGTCCCAAAACAAAGAAGCCTAAATAAAATTCTGCAGGTTAGACAGAAGCCTGACGAGGACCCCTCTGACTACTTGGAAAGGATGTGTAAGGCTTATCGGCAGTATGCGGATATAGACCCGGAAGCTCCAGAGAATCTACATATGGTAAATGACACCTTCATAAGGCAAGCTGCCCCTGACATTCAAAAGAAATTGCAAGGGGTGAGAGGGGCTTTGGTAATGCCCACGTATCAGTTGGTTGAGATTGCTTTCGATGTTTTCCGAAACCGCGACAAGGTCCGGCAGGAGGAGGAAGAGCGCAGGATGTGGCGGCAGGCAGCCTTGCTGGCAGATGCCTTGAGGCAGGTGTGCTCAGACCCTCACCAATGTCCACACCAGCCTGGTGCCCGTCCCAAGATAACATACCCGAGGCCCTCAAATTCGAGGTCCAGAGGCCACCCCAAAGTAGGACCAAACCAGTGTGCCTATTGCAAACGAGAGGGACACTGGAAAAAGGAGTGCCCCTCTCTGAATAAGTATCGTTAAGGCGACTATTAGTCAAACTTCCAAATGCCCCCACCACCTTACCCTCCTGCTTCTCCCCCACAAGAACTAACCAGAATCATGGGGCCCAGAGACTCCTAACAGCCCTACAGCCTTCACTGAAATTTCCCACAGGGAACCTTGGGTCACCTTATTGGTGAAAAAGACACTTAACAGATTTCTTGGTAGACGCTGGTACTACCACGAAGTACTGAATGCCAGGAGCGCCTGGGCGGTTCGGGTGGCTCAGGTCATGACCTCAGGGTCTTGGGATGGAGCCCCGCACCAGTTTTTTCCTGATCCTGTAAATTCCTCACAGATGTATTTTCTGTCTAAAATGTATAGAAGCTGCCTGCCTGGGTCATTCTTTGTCTCGATTTCATTACTGGGCTGTGTAACAAAGGTTTGGGGTTTTTTTCTCCTGTCCTGTCTCATGTAAATTGAATTGCTAATCCACCTGGAAGACCTTAAGAGTCGAGGAAGAATTTTCCCTCCCCAGTAGCTGGCATACTGGGCAGGATACTTTATTTTGCTGGGCAACTGTTCGAGCAGACACTGCCACCACTGAGATCCTGGGACATGGGACAGTACAGCTCTTTTACTATGCGAGCCTTTTGGAATCTGTCTGCACGGTCCAATGGAACAAGAATGGTGAGAATCCTTTTTACTCTCTCTAAACTTGGATTTGCAGGAGAGGATATCGTGGGACTGGTTCCTTGGGCTTTGCAACTTGTGGTAAAAATTTGGCAGCACACTCTGTTTTCTGACCCATTTTCTCCCAGAGATGGTCTTTGTTGGTCTGTCTTTTGTGTCCTTTGTTCATAAAAAGGAATTACCATAGGGCAGGCATAGACCCGGGAAGTCTGATTTTTCAAGCTGGCCTGGAGACTGCTCAGTTCCCAGTGCTCACCAGATCAGCGTCTGTTTGGACAAACTGCTGTGCGTCCCCTGTATAAAATCCAGATGAAGTGTTTCCTTCTGTCTCGTTCTGTGTCCTAAGAGCTTGCTTTTGTGACCAGTGAGAACTTCTCTCTGGTCTCCGTCATCCAGAGGGTGCACTTACTGGGGTGCACGTAGGTGCCCAGTCAAGTCGGCTGGGGATCCTGGACACGGAGTTACAAAAAAACACTGTCCAGCTGGGCCAGCTCTCAGAAGAGCTGATCGTAAGAAGGCCCAGCCCATAAGGGTCATTTGTTGTCTCAAGGGTCAGCCCTGGAAAAGTCCCATTCCGGTTAGTGCCTGCCCGGTGTCACCGATTATCGGGTCTGCGACTGGAGGCATCTCCGATTTGTGGGAGACCAGAGACATCCTTACCACCTATGCAACAAAGGTCTTTGCTTTCTTAGATTATTTGGGGGGAATAAACTTCTGGATCATGGGGACTGCGTCGTCTATGCCTTGTCTGGATGTCGCTTAGGTTTTTGGTTAAGCCATTAAAAAGCTCATTGGTTTGAGTCACTACTGAAATTAGTAAGATCCTAGCCACCAATGGCCAGATGATAGATCCTTTAAATTGGCTGGATTTAATAAGTAGATATTCTCAAATATTCTTAGAGTTGTGAATTGTTTTACTAGACTGGTTTTATTAAAGCACGGGGACAGGACCCGTGGTCAGAAAGTGCTGCACTGGGGTCAGGAGGAGTGGCTGATAATAAGTTGGGAGAGGGTTAGGGATAGCCTAAGTCTCTAAGGAATTTGGAAGCAAGGTTTCCAGGACCTTGAGAGGCTAGCTGCCGTTAAGATAAGGTCTTTTACTACTGTCTATTAAACCCTTAGTCATGAGACCCTTCGGATATGTATCAGTGGGCCATATGCTTGGAGGATAATTGCCAACGTGTATCTATGCTTGGAGGATAATTGCCAACGTGTATCTTGGGGAAGTTTCCAAAGGGATTTTGATAATGTTAAGACTTACAGGACCCTGGAGGTCAGGCTAATGTCAAGCTGAGGTTGCCTTTCGCCTTTAAGCAAAGTACAAACGTCGAGGCAGTTGAGTTCCTGGCAGGTAGGTCAATCTGCCTGCCTTAAGTACTTGTGAAGGGGCTGAAAGTTGTAGGGAAATTTAATTTTTTCCACATTTCTTTTGCTTTTGTTCTCCCCATCATTAGGGATCCCTTGATAAGATAAAAGAACAAAAATCAGACTTCAGGCAAATCAGTGTCCACATCGAAGGAAAATTGCCTTTCTTAAAATCGAGCCTCATTTGCCTGATTTAACTTCCCTTTCCCTGCAAGATTTGCAGACAGCACTCCAGCCTAATCTCTAGGTTCGAAGTATCCAGACTATTGCAAATGCCGAGAGCCAGAAAGTGAATTTAGCAGAAGCCCCTGGGACGCACAGAATGGCTCACTTTGCCAGAGTCAGGCTCCTCGAGCTTCAGGCATCTCTGTGCAGTAGCCCTTATAGATGTCCCCCCACACACACACACCTGACACAAAAACATTGAGGGATTCATACCCGTTGAACAGCAGCAGATCTTTTTAAATGATGAAGCCCTTCTTCCTCCACTTTCAGAAGGTGCTACCAAATTCGGAAAGGAATTTTTGTTTACTTATTTTTAAAGATTTTATTTTAAGATTTAATTTATTTCTTGGAGAGAAAGAGAGATCACAGAGGGAGAGGGAGAAGCAGACTCGCTGATGACTGAGAGGAGAACTGGATGCGGGACCCAGTCCCAGGACCCTGAGATCACGACCTGAGCCGAAGGCAGCCACTTAACCGACTGAGCCAGCCAGGCGCCCCGGAGAGGAATTTTTTTTTTTTTTAATTAATGGCTAAAAAACTGAATAAAGCAATTTTAAAGATAAATAAAAATTAATGGCTGTTCACAACAGCACCACAGAGACCTTGGCTGGCTGCTGCGGGGAGCTCTTCCGGCCCAGGACTGATTACCGCATGGCCCCTGGAAGAACGCCTCCCCTCCTCCACAGAGGAAACAGGACCAGAATTTCTCCGAAGCCCTCCTGCAAACGATGTAGCAAAGGCCAATATTCAGAGACTAATAGAAGCCAACGTTAAATTGTGTATTCAGGAAGAAGGCTTTTGTTAAATTGGTTTATAGATTTTAGGAAGGCATAAATCTTTTGATTTTCTTTTTGTTAAAAAATCTTCATTAAAGAACAAAAAAAGGTGGGGCGCCTGGCTGGCTCAGTCGGTGGAGCATGCGACTCTTGGTCTCAGGTTTGTGAGTTCGAGCCCCGCGTTGGCTGTGGAACCTACTTAAAAAAGTTGAAAAGGCAGGCCAAATATTTTGACATTCAGACTGTAACGCAGTTCTCCTGGGGGAATTAAAAACAGTCATCTACGTTTTACAAATCTCTGTAGAACCAGAAATACAACCCTAAAAACAAGTCACAGCCCACCTACCTTTACTGATCTTAAAACTTCATCTGTTCCTCTCAAAATGTTTATCGATATTACAAAAGATCACATTATTGGAACAGAATTGCCCTGTACTTATAGAAGAAAAAAGGGTAAATTTTAAATTGCAAATACCCTGAAACTAAAGAAAAACAAAACAAAACCTTGCCTTCTTTCTCTGTCCCTTAAAGGACAAATCCTTTATTCAACACTGCATCTGAAACTAACGATGTATTCTATGTTGGCTAATTGAATTTAAACTGAAAGAAAAAGTTATAAATCCAATCATGTCTTTGAAATGCAAATACAACACACCGCCACCTGAAACTGAAGGAAAGAGGGGAGGGGGGAGGACTTTTTAAAATACCAGCTGCTAGAAAGGGGCTCTTGTGTGCGGACGAGCACTTCTGATAATAGGCGGCAGGTATGTCCAAATACCCACCTTGGGGAGAACCTGGATAGTTCCCGGTGCCTTCCTAATACACATTTTCTACCCTCATCATCTCTAGGAGCTAAGAGCCCTTCTTTGAAATGCAAACTGCAGGGAAAAGTTTTTCATTAGGAAAAAGAAGGGTGGGGTATTTGGAAATTGGGCCTATAATGTCCTCTTCACAAATGCAACTGTCTGTTGCGTATGAAACCAACGCTGTAAGGTTTTGAGGCCCGCCCCGTGGTCCCTGGACCTGTTTTGAAAGCTAAGCAGAACTATAGTTGTGTTAGTTGCCTTATTAACTTAGCTCCACGTTCTGTTTTGTGCTCCGCCTAATTATGTTTCCTGCACCTCTCAACCTCCTGCACGATCGTCATTAACTTTGCCTCTTCACCCCCACTCCCTGTTGACCCACTGCTTGTAGAAACCTCATGGCGACCAGATGGTAACATTTGTCTTGCCTTATCTGATTGTACCAGGTCCCAAATAGCGCCTCATCGTCCAGAAGAATGTATACCTCCAGATTGTTTCAAGACCCCCTCCCCAAAGTTTCCAGGAACCCCTTATCCTCCTCTCTGTGTATAAGCTGTTCCTGGGCTCCACAGGGCATAGCAGCGACTCTGAGATCAAGAGTTGCTTGTCTACTGACCCGAGCCAGCCAGGTGCCACCACCACTACCACCACCCCCGCCCCTCTACAGCTACTTAATTTACTCTAGACTCACAGCCAGCCACATGGATCTAGGTACGGGTGTATAGGTGTATCTGATATGGGATATTTGCTCTACCTCTGGATGGTATTGCTAAAATTAATTTGTAAAAGGGTTTTATTTACTTGGTTTGAAGGCAAATGCTTGTGTAAGGATTGGGCATTCTAAATTTCTCAGAAAATGAGAGACCCAAATGTTTTTCAAATTCACGTGATCTGGGAAAATATTTGGTACTGAGGCTAATTTAAGGTTGTTGGTTTAATTTTAATAGAAATGGCTTAATGTTACCAACATTAAAATTAAAACTTTTATTCTGCCTGGTTTTAGTCAAAGTCAAATAAGTTAATGGGATCTCTGTTACAAATTCAAATAATCATAGTAGCTTGAGGAATGGCTGACTGGCTCGGTGGAGCTTGCAACCCCTGATCTCAAGGTTGTGAGTTCAAGCCCCACATTGGGTGTGGAGATTACTTAAATAAAATCTTAAAAAGTAATCATAATAGTAGTTTGTGAAAGCATGACTGACTTTGTCCGATGTCTCTTGAAGTTTTTATGGGTAATTTAGGCATAAATGTTAAAAACAAGTAAATTAAATAGATGTAAAGGGGCCCGGGGGCGGGGGGGGGGGGCTTGCTGAGCAGGGAGCCCGATGCCAGGGTCATGACTTGAGCCTAAGGCAGACACTTAACCGACTGAGCCACCCAGACGCCCCTATAGGTAAACTTTTAAATATCCAAAATCTTTGGTAACCTTGAAACTTCAAAGTTGTACTATGTTAAATGATGAATTAAGTTAAATTCATTTAATATGTGGGATCATTTCCAGATAGGATAAAATTATGAACATTAAGCACTAAAACACAGGTTTATCTACTTTTGTCTTAACTACACAGAGAAACTAAAGATAAATTTGGGTCTGTTAACAAAAACTGCTTTGTGCTTTATTAGGATATACTGTGAAAAAAAACACATGCTTCTGAGTTACGAAATGTGTTCCTAAATTTGTCAGCCTATAGAATTCTAATGTAACAGTTCACAATTGCTTACTAGTTAAGTTTAACTAGAAATCAAGGTTTCCACAAGAATTCTAATAAAAGCATTAAAACTACTGGAAAAATAAGCTGTATGCAAGGAAAGTAAGATACATGTTTTTGGTTTAAAAAAAATCTGAGAAATGAAAAAATATTTTTGTTGAGAGAAATTTTTTTTTCCTAAAGTGAGGCTAATTATCTAAAGTGGGGAAACAGGACAAAATCTAAATGTGGCCGGGCGGGAGGGGAGAGTTGTAAAAGCTTTATTTAAAAAAAAAAAAAAAAAAACACCTTTGGAAGGGAATTTTTTTGTGTGGTCAGTAGTGCCTAAGGTTAAGTAAGTGTATTTTAAGATGAGTTTTAATATCAAAAGCTTTGCTGATGCAAAATTAAATTTGGTTTTTCTCTCTGTTAAAAGGGAAATGTTTTATTAGATTTTTATTAGATTATTGGTTTGCTTTTTGTAAACAGTTCCCTGTTAAAGATGACATTAAAGATTACCTTTAATGTCACCTGACAGGAAAACAAAGATTCTGTGTTTTCTCTTTATCAGATTTTTGATTATTCAAAAAAATGAGTCTTAATATTAAGAGCTAAGTTTTGCTCGCAACGATGTATCATCTGTATTTTCCTTTGAAATCTTTTATCATCACTTTGGTTAAATAGATAAATACTGTGTCCTAATGACCTGTAATCCAGTGCCGTGTTTCAATGTTTTGATATATTGATTTTGACCAATGAAATGTTCAAACCTATTGATATTTTTTGACATACTTCCCAAAATCAAATTCTAAAATAAATTCTTTGGACCACAATCTAAACGAAATGTTCCAGAAGGCCCTGGGAACATTTCAAGAATTTGTGAAGGGGTGCCTACCCGGCTCTTGATGTAGTTGTAAATTCTAGCCCCACATTGGGTGTAGAGATTACTGAAAATATTTTTTTTTAATTGTAAAAATGAAACTAATTTGGCTTACTTGTTATGTTAAATTACATGGGAAGTATTGTCAAATAAGTGATACTAAACCCTCTTAGATTATGTTTGTATAGATATATTGTTAAAATAAGTGTTCTAAAAATTGTATAAAACTCCTGGGGATCTGATATGTCCTAACATGTCTTGAAATGTTGTGTGTCCCAGAAATAAGCAGATTTTCTTTTCTTTTTTTTTTTAAGATTTTATTTATTTATTTGACAGAGATAGAGACAGCCAGCGAGAGAGGGAACACAAGCAGGGGGAGTGGGAGAGGAAGAAGCAGGCTCATAGTGGAGGAGCCTGATGTGGGGCTCGATCCCATAATGCTGGGATCACGCCCTGAGCCAAAGGCAGACGCCCAACCACTGTGCCACCCAGGCGCCCCAAGCAGATTTTCTTATCAGTTGCATTGTAATGGACTCTAATCAGATCTTTGACCCTGGCCAGTAAGTCTTATCACTTACGGACAATTACAGTTTTACTCAGATGCTTTCATAAAAGCTTTCTGCAAATGTGCTTCCGTGAGACTCCTGGGAAGAACTCTGAGTACAGGTTTCTTATAACCTTAAGATCATTAAACTGAAGTAAGAATTTCCGGAACTAGTGGAAAAACTGGATTCAAGCAGAAGAATTAATGGTGTAAGACTGAATAAACTGAGGAAGATAATTATGATTGTATCACATTTTTGTTGAAAACGTTGCTGATTTTTTCTTTAATGTTTTGTTTTTCCTGACTTAAGAAAGCTTTTTTCTCTTAAGCTGTGGCTTACAGCAATTTGGTAAAATATTCCTTTGTAAACAAATCTGAAACATCTTTTTCTCCCTACCTGAACCCTCCAGAATTCAGAAATTCTCAGTAAGTATTCTTTCTTTCAAGGTAATTATGATTATTT
This sequence comes from Ursus americanus, assembly GCF_024610735.1. Classification (NCBI taxonomy): domain Eukaryota; kingdom Metazoa; phylum Chordata; class Mammalia; order Carnivora; family Ursidae; genus Ursus; species Ursus americanus. The sequence goes on along the minus strand of NC_142156.1, from coordinate 31,121,716 downwards.
GCATAAGTGCAGTAAGAATCTGTTCTCCTTATAACAAGACATCATTGGGGGAAAAAAAATCTTTTTTTTAACCAAGGCTTTGCTGGAATGTCATGTTTGAGAGAGACATTCGTAGTCTCAGATATGACCAGACAGCTTTAAGGAACTAAGGTTGACTTGATGGAGCCAATAAGCCCCTTGGAAATACCAGCCTGCTGCCTTCTTAGAGGGTTCCCAGCAGCCGCACCAGGCGGTAAAGAAGGTCACTTCCTGGCAGGTGCAGGAACCTCAGAATATATTGGGGACCTCGAGAAGAGAGGAGTTAACCCAAATCTGTAGGTATTGCAGCCGAGGCATGATGGCAAGTATTTGGCTTGGCTCCTGGCCTTGAGAGGCTATTCGAAGTTCAACCTAAGATTCCTTACGAAAAATTCCAGTAAAGCAGGTTTAAAAGATCCTATGTGGTCAGCAGCTATTCTTGCTGCATTTATGTCAAAAATCAAGCCAAGTTGTTGGTCTTTTTTAACTAGACTTGTTTTGCAAGCGAATTCGTCTTAATTGTTTTATCTCTGGCAAAAATGAGGGGTGATAGGGAGAAACTAAGTTTCGATAAAACACCTATGTAAATATTACACTCTGATACCGCTCCTTATACACTGAACCAGATCCCGATTTCTTCTCGTTTCCTCCAGTGGCTGGCTACACACATCTCCAAACTAACATTTTTTAAATGTTTCTTCCACCTTCTGCGCTGGATTCATTTAAGAAGTAAAACTGCTCTCTCTCCTGAAGGCCTGTGAACTAAACGTGACAACCTGATGTAAACGTGAGAGACATCACCACAAGAGCTCGTGCATAGACAGTCGTCACACGGGCTGCTCTGGGAGCCCTTAGAGGGTCACCAGAGACACCCCAGCTACAAACCAGGAGGGTCTGTCAGGTGGTCACAGCTTGCTCTGTCTGCAAATGCTTCGAGCCTGACAGCTGGAAATCTTGACTGCCTGCCCTAAAAACTCACAGACTGGATTAGCGTCTGATCCAGTTATTAACCACCATTTTTCTTTTCTTCCATCGATGGGCCTCTTCTTGATCACCTGATTGATTAAGCAAAAGGCCTAACTTTGTCCACATACCTGCTTCACCGCCTCCGGAAGTGGAAGCTAATGAAATGACCTGTTGTCAGAACTGAGTGAGACCATCCATGAAGACGGAACAGTCTACCGGTTCAGCTTTTAATATTCGAACCTCCCAGGGAAGTTTCAGACGGAAGCTGTAGGGGCCAAGGGCAGCCTGCTCCAAATTGTGCCAATTTGTCATACTTCTTATTTTAAATAAAAGTTATTTGAGACAGTCTGTTTCAGAAGAACTCTCAGACCCTCCTCTTCGCCTGAAAGCAGGAAATGTATCTTCCATCTAAAAGGTACCCTCCCTATACTAAGAAAAGGTATCCTTACCACCAGAGAGAGGGACAAACCTTGTTACTTTGTTACTGATCTGCTGTCAGCCGAATTCTGCTTAGAATTCCTTACTAGTTAAAGCTCCCGAACACCTGTTTTCTTTATCCTGTAAATTCCTCACAAATGTATTGTCTCTTTGTCTAAAATGTATAAAAACCTGCCTTGGTCATTTTCTTGGGCCTCAGTTTCATTAATGAACTTAAAATGGAACTTTTTTTTCCCACCTGTTAACCTGTCTTAGTAAATTGAATTCTTCCCCAGCCTGCAGACCTTGAGGGTAGAGGAAGAATGTCCTCCCTGAAACCTCGCTTTCATCTAGCTTCTATGGGCTCTCAGAGCAGCTACATAGCCCCTTCTCTTGTCCAAAGGTGACAGCCTAACAGCAGGGGCTTCATTTTGCCTAATTTCAATGTGAAATCTCCACCCTAAAGTGAACAGGACGTGTAGGTTTGCTCAATGCGCATGCTCCATCCTTCCTCATGACGCGTCATAGATTTCCCCGCCCTTTTCATCAGTAATGTATGTGATCCCAACCTTTATAAAATCATGTTCTAGGCTCAAGTGAGGGAAACAGTTCTGAGCCAGCCGCCTGTCTCTGCTAGGCCGCTATGCAATAGCGCTTTCTGCAGAAGACCGGAGTAACACGGTGTTTTCCTCTCCGTGGTGGGCGGCGGACTTTTCACTTCCGCAGCAGCAGATCGACAGAGCGGGTGTGGGAAGCAGCTCAGACAGCTGGAAGGGAACCCAAACCATTGTTACGTAAGAAAATTCCACCAAGTGAATCTGGAGATTAATTGGCCTTACGCAACGACTCATGAATGGGGAGCATCCCACCTGGAAGCCGCCAGGTGCTCCGAGGGGCTGTACTAAGCGGAAGGTTTTTATACAAGGACAATAGGGACAAGAAAGTTACTAGCGAAAGAAAAGTCTTGTTCCAGACGCGGCGGTTTCCTAGGGGGGAAAGCAAGGTGCCTTATGCAGATTACCTCATCTTTGGAGGGTAGAGAGGACCCAGGTGGCCAAGCCATTGATAATGATGGAAAGATTATACTAGATGACTAACTGACCAATTTAAGGCTACATTTCTGGGGGAGGTCGACATTGCCGTTAGAATATGTGTTAAGCGCCCGTTTGGGAAGTCGGTCTTAAATGGGGCATGTGGGTTTGTGTGTCTGTTTTAAGATTTTATTTTTGAGGAATCTCTACACCCAGCCTGGGGCACGAACTCTCGAGCTCGAGGTAGAGTCCCATGCTCTGCTGTCATTCCCCCACCCTCACATTTCTGGGTGTGTTTTGTTTTAACACCATGTAGGGGAGGCAGAATTTTACCTTTACCCTCTTAGAGGTTTTTCAGCAGAAAAGTAAATGACATAAGGGCAACAGGAGCAAAGCATACAAGTGTATTTAATACAAGTGTCCCGTGACAGACCCAAAGAAACGGCAAAATCGACATGCTTTTATATTAGGTTGAGTACAGTGACACAATTGTGGGAAAGTAAATTATGTGGGGAGGCTTAAGAAAGATAACTGTTCTAACAAGTGCTATTCATACAGAGTTCGTAAGTATTTTAACAAAGTCTATCCAGAATTCTCTTGGTCTGAACTTCTCCATGATACGAATGTTACTTTCCTGCTATAGGGAGGATATCTTCCCTGTGGAATTTCATCTCCTGCTGGGGTTTTGTTTTTGGTTTTTTTGTGTTTTTTTTTTTTTTTTAGATAGAGCATGAGCTGGGGGGAGGGGCAGAGGGAGAGGGAGAAGCAGGCTCCCCGCTGAGCAGGGAACCTTATGCAGGGCTCCATCCCACGACCCCAGGATCATGACCTCAGCCCAAAGGCAGACGCTTCACCGACTGAGCCACCCAGGGGTCCCCATCTCCTGCTTTTGATAGAGTTGGTTACACCTGAACTGGAGGCAAGGATGGTGATAAACAGGTGACAGAGAAGCCTGAGGGCACAACATCCCGGCTTCCGACACCTGGGGACTAACCAAGAGCTACAGATGGCAGAATACGCAGTCCCTGACCTCTGTCCCAGGGTCCCCCATAGCTTCATTGTAACGTATTTACATTGCGGTTCACACACGCCCCCCAAGCGGGAAGATGGCCATGACTGTTAGGGCAAGAACCTTTCAGGGCCAAAAACTGGGCCCTCTTCGACCAGTAAGAGGAGTCCCTTAGGTGACTGGAAACAGCTCCAGCGGGACACCGCCCTAGCTACGGCCAGACCTATGCAAACCCCTAAGCCCAGAGCGTTGCCGCCCTGGGGCCTGCCGCTGCCCGTCTTGCGAGTGTACCGTCCTTCCGAAACCGCTTCGTGCTCGCTCCTTTCCTGCTGCTGTCTCTACCGCAGCGCGGCCTCCCGTAAATCTGTCAGTAAATCTTCCGTGGGGAATCCAAGACCTGAGACCTCCATTCAGACAACACACTCTCCCACCTGTAGCTTTTAAGAAAAAGGAAAGAGTGGGTTTTGGTGAGAACCAAGGCAAAAGAAATGTAGATAAAATTAAATTTCCTTACAACTTGCAGCCCTTTGATAAATACCTGAGACAGGCAGAGCGTGACTTTCCTCAAAGAACTCACCACTGCCTTAAAGTCATGCTTTGCTAAAGGCCCAAAGCAACTTCAGCTTGACAAGAGCCAGACCTCCATGTTAGCCTTCTTTAACATGAAAATCTTTCTGGGGACACGTGGCCTGCTCAGTCCAAAGATTACATGACTCTTGGGCGCCTGGGTGGCACAGCGGTTAAGCGTCTGCCTTCGGCTCAGGGCATGATCCCGGCGTTATGGGATCGAGCCCCACATCAGGCTCTTCTGCTATGAGGCTGCTTCTTTCTCTCCCACTCCCCCTGCTTGTGTTCTCTCTCGCTGGCTGTCTCTATCTCTGTCGAATAAATTAAAAAAAAAAAAAGATTACATGACTCTTGATCTTGGGGTTTTGAGTTCGAGCCCCGTGTTGCTTAAGACATTGCTTAAATTTATTTTATTTTTTTTTTAAGATTTTATTTATTTATTTGACAGAGACAGAGACAGCCAGCGAGAGAGGGAACACAAGCAGGGGGAGTGGGAGAGGACGAAGCAGGCTCATAGCGGAGGAGCCCGATGTGGGGCTCGATCCCATAACGCCGGGATCACGCTCTGAACCGAAGGCAGACGCTTAACCGCTGTGCCACCCAGGCGCCCCATAACATTGCTTAAATTTAAAACCTAAGTACAAAAAATACTTTTGGAAACTTCCTCTATTTCTACCCACCGCCCCCCATTCAAAAGTAATCAATTGCTCCTCAAAATCTGTACTATATGGATGGAGGTTACTGTGATTTGTCCTGCGTAACGGACACCCAGACCTGCAGGCTAAGGAATGCTGTTTGTGAGACTCATGAATGACCTCAGAAGCCTGGCTTTTTGAAATACAGTAGCTGGCCTCCAGGTCGGAACTGACCCTTCTGTTCTGGACACCAAGAGCTATAAATCTTGCCTCACATCCCCTCCTGCTCCAGGCCGGGCTGGCCCCTGGGAATGGAACAGGCTCCCATAGCCCAGTCTCCCTGAAAATGTAAAAACATGGTAACACAGAAATGCAGTTCGCTCCAAACTGCATGTAGGCGAACAAATGTTTAACTTCAAACCCCATCATTTGTCCTATAAATAGGGCCTTTATGGGGATGGTCAGTCGGAAGTCTCACCTGAGGGGAGCACACTCTGCCCAGGCCTCTCAGTCTGGGACTCCTGCCCAGCTGTTGCCACTGGGCCTTCCCCAGCTAATGAGGTTGGATGTTGTAAGTACCCCTTTTGATGTAACGTTATCCTATTCTCATTTACTGCTATTACCCTCATCTATGTGTAGATTTCTCTTTCTGTTTCTATCAGATTTTTATAATATCAATGAAGGGTTTTTCCCTTTCCAAACCGAAAGTACTGCTGTCCTGAATCTTTTCTTTAGAACACAATCCCACGGGGTGCCTGCGTGGCTCTGTCTTCGGCTCCAGCCGTGATCCTGATGAGGGAACAGAAGGCAAGCTGAGGACGAAGCAGAAACTGACACCCCACAACACCCCCCAACCATGGGATGTAGGTGACATTCCTCAGGCACTCCTGGCTGCCCTAAAGGACAAAGAAATAGTTAACCTATAGACACCACAATCCTGCAAGACTTGAGTCTCCCTCAGTTTACCAATGTCTTAGCAGTTTACAAGAACGAAGCATTTCTATCAATAACCGAGCTTCCAGAAGGGAATGTAAATACAATTAAATGTCTTTATAACCTGCAGGCCATAGACAGACACTTCCAGGAATTCAGGGAGTTCCCAACTATCTTCATGTTAACCCCTCACTAGAGGGGTAAACAACTTTAACTTGACAAGAGCAAGGCGTCCGGTATCCTGTGAGTCGTCTTTAACATATGAAAGTATTTTCTTGAAACCTCCCTTTTTCCTTACCTCCTTACCAATCCATAGTAGATAATCAGCCACCCCTCATAACCGAGGGCAGCAGCTCTTTCTGCCCACGGGTCCTGTCTCTGTGCTTTAATAAACCATCATTTTGCACCAAAGACGTCTCAAGAATTCTTTCTTGGTCATCAGCTCCAGACTCCACCCCGCTGAACCTCACCTATATCCCACAACCTCATCAATCCCAGGGTCTTAGAATCCAGCCCCACATCGGGCTCCTCGCTCAGCAGGGAGCCTGCTTCTCCCTCTGCTTGTGCTCTCTCTCTCTCTCTGTCAAATAAATAAATCAATCTTAAAAAAAAAAAAAAAAGAATTTAGAACACAATCCCAGTACAGCTCTTTCTGCCCATGGGCCCTGATGAGGTTGTGGAGTATAGGTGAGGTTCAGTGGGGTGGAATCCGGAGCCCACGACCAGTAGTTCTTGAGACGTCTCTGGTGCAAAATGATGGTTTATTAAAGCACGGGGACAGGACCCGTGGGCATGATGGGGAACAGAAGGCAAGCTGAGGACAAAGCAGAAGCTGACACCCCGCAACTCCCCCCACCCCGGGGGGGGGGGTTGTATGCAACATTCCTCAGGCACTCCTGGCTCCCTAAAGCTAAGGAAAAGAAAAACAATTAACTAACAGATTACAATCCAGCCAAGACCTGAGTCTCCCTCAGTTTACGCAGGTCCTAGTGATTTACAAGGAAGAAGCTTTCTTATCAATAGCCTCTAACTTCCAGAGACCCGTAATTCAGTTTCCTGAAGCCCTAACATTACCATCCCCTCCGTAAAACTGAGGGAAGCTGAAGCAGAAGGAAATATAAATAAAACGGAATTTCTTTTAAACCTGCAGCCCATTAATAAGGACACATGATAGGAGGAAAGTACTGTAAACAACCTTAACTTGACAATAGCAAGGCCTCCAGTATCCTGCGAGTCTTCTTTGACATATGGAAGTGATTTCTCAACCTCCCTTTTTCCTTACCTCCCCCAACCCCATAGTGTATAATCAGCCACCCTCACAACTGCATTGCAGCTCTTTCTGCCCACGGGTCCTGTCCCTGTGCTTTAATAAACCGCCATTTTGCACCTGCACCAAAGACATCCCCAGGAATTCTTTCTTGGTCGCCGGCTCCCGACTCCACCCCACTGAACCTCACCTGTATCCCACAGCCTCATCAGGCAGAAAGAGGTGCTGCCGCGCATTGTGAGGGGTGGCTGATTCTATACTATGGGGTTGGGGGAGGTTGAGAAAGAAGACTCACAGGAGACTGGAGGCCTTGCTATTGTCAAGTTAAGGTTGTTGACCCCTCTAGAAGGTGTGAACAGTAAGGTAGCTGGGAGCTTCCTGGGAGAATGTTACTTTCCTCCTATCACACGTCCTTATTAATGGGCTGCAGGTTTAAAAGAAATTCCATTTTATTTATATTTCTTTCTGCCTCAGCTTCCTTCAATTTTATGTAAGGGAAGGTAATGTTAGGGCTTCAGGAAACTGAATTATGGGTCTCTGGAAGTTAGGCTATTGATAAGAAAGCTTCTTCCTTGTAAATCACTAGGACACGTGTAAACTGAGGGAGACTCAGGTCTTGCAGGATTGTGATCTCTGTTAGTTAACTATTTGTTTTTCCTTTTCTTAGCTTTAGGGGAGCCAGGGGTGCCTGAGGAATGTCACAAACATCCCATGGGGGGGGGGGGTTGCAGGGTGTCAGTTTCTGCTTGTCCTTAGCTTGCCTTCTGTTCCTTCCTCAGGCCCTGTCGCCCGCTCTGCTTTAATAAAAACACCTGTTGGGGTGCCAGGGTGGCTTTAGTAGGTTAAGCGTCTGCCTTCGGCTCAGGTCATGATTAGAGTCTAGTCCCGAGTCCGGCTCTCTGCTCTGTAGGGAGTCTGCTTCTCCCTCTCCCTCTGCCCCCCACCGCCGTGCTCGTTCTCTCCCTCTCTCTTTCAAATAAATAAATAAAATCATATTTTTAAAAAAATATTTAAATTCTTTCTTTTTAAGATTTTATTTATTTATTTGTCAGAGAGAAAGAAAGAGCACAAGCAGGGGCACTGGAAGGCAGAGGGAGAAGCAGGCTCCCCACCAAGCAAGAAGCCAGATGCCAGACTGGATCCCAGGACCCTGGGCTCCTGACCTGAGCAGAAGGCAGACGCTTAACCAACTGTACCACCCCAGCGCCCTTAAATTCTTAAAAAACAAAACAGAATAACCCACCTTTTTTCACCAAAAAGTTCTCGAGAATTCTTTCTTGGCTGTCCCCCTCAGCCTACATCACATCAATTTTCTTGCATTTCTAGTTTTTTGAGTGTCTTTAACTCAAAATACTCAATATGTTACAGTGGCATATTCTGGGGTGGCATGATCTGAATTCCTGTTATAAACACATGCACAACTGTTATCACCAGACTCCACAGTGTGGTTTCCTCCGTAGAGACTGAGGTGTAAGGGTAAGAGCGGGGGAGGGGGGGTTCACATCAGCCTGACCCAAGTGGGGGGTAAGGAGGATCCACTAGTACTTGTACTTTTTTTTTTTTTTTTTTTTTTTTGGTCAGACAGAGCACACAGGCAGCGGAAGTTGCAGGCGGAGGGAGAAGCAGGCTCCCCCCTGAGCAAGGAGTCCAATGTGGGGACTGGATCCCCGGATCCCAGGATCAATGGTGACCCCAACTGAAGACAGACGCTTAACCTACTGAGCCACGCAGGCGTCCCCTGTACATTATTCTTTTTTGTTTTTTAAGATTTTATTTATTTATGTGACAGACAGCCAGGGAGAGAGGGAACACAAGCAGGGGGAGTGGGAGAGGAAGAAGCAGGCTCCCAGCGGAGGAGCCCGATGTGGGACTCGATCCCGGAACAGCCCGCATCACGCCCTGAGCAGAAGGCAGACGCCCAACGACTGCGCTACCCAGGCGCCCCCCCTGTACATTATTCTTTATAACAAATTTAAATCAGGATGCTAACAAAAAAGTCATTGTAAAAATATAAATTAAGCCAGATAAGGTTTTTCTCTGGACGCCTGCCTCACTCCCAGCCCCTGGCCTAGCACCGTGTTAGCCACCAATTTGCCCACTGGGCTGGCGTGGCCGGCACACAACGATCTCCCGCATCTGGGGGGCTAGCGGATCGCACGGGTCCCGCTTCGGCCTCGCCCCCGCGCGCAGCATGCCGGGAGCTACCTAGCCCTCCTCGCCACTCCCTACCGCGTCCTGCGTAGGGGCTTGGTGCGCGGAGCCTGCTGGGAGGGAGGGGGCCGGTAGTGGGCGGGTTGCCCTGGCAACGGGCGGCGAGGCGTGCTGTGGCCGTTAGGCTCGGAAGATCGGATCCGCCACTGTGCCCAGGGCCTTCTTAGAGCGCGGAGTGTCTCGGTTATTGCCCGGCGGCCCCCGAGACTGGAGGGAAGGGGCGGGAAAACTACCCGAGACTGAGGAGCATGCCTAGTGCGGGGGCCTCTGAGGCAGGAAGGGAAGGGTCTGGGGGCCCAAACTGTTTCAGACCCCGGGCAGAAGGCAGGGGTAGGAGACTTCCGCTGTGCCCACCCGGCAAGGGAAAGTAGCCCCTCCAGGCCTTCAGCGGGAGTCCAGAATGTCTGGTCGAGCGAGTGTGGAGTGGAAAGAACCGCGCAGGGTGCCAGAAAGAAGGAAGAAGGGAGGACGGGAAGGCTTGAGGAGGGGTGGACTCAATGAAAAAGTGGAGGGGGACAGGGGGCGATGGAAGAGACTGAGCTGGGGACGTCTCCCGGCAAAGATGAGTCCGTGCCATCATTACCCAGCCTCATAAACCCAATCATTGAACAAACCCTAAAAAGACTCCTACTAATTTTCGGAAGGGGTAGGGAAAGAATGGTCGGGGAAAGGGGGGAGGGGCATATAGGAGAAAATTTTTAAAAAGCTCTTTTGACCTGAATCAAGAGCCTAGTTCTGGAACAGGAAGAGACGTCAGAGGTTGCTTTCACACGTAGTCGGAAGTCTGACCACAGCTCTTTCTGGTGCCTAAAGCTCCCTCTTAACCCACCCTGAGACTTACCTTTACCTTTGGGAGACTTCTCTTCCCGTGTAAGAAAGAGGAAGGGTCAGGGGGCGCCTGGGTGGCACAGCGGTTAAGCGTCTGCCTTTGGCTCAGGGCGTGATCCCGGCGTTATGGGATCGAGCCCCACATCAGGCTCCTCCACTATGAGCCTGCTTCTTCCTCTCCCACTCCCCCTGCTTGTGTTCCCTCTCTCGCTGGCTGTCTCTATCTCTGTCGAATAAATAAAATCTTAAAAAAAAAAAAAAAACTTTAGAAAAGAGGAAGGGTCAGATGGACGATGGCAATGCAAGGAAGGGATGCCCGTGGGAGATGAGGGAGAGAACACCATGGGGACCAAGCCTGGTGAGAACGAGACACTGAGAAATCCGTCATGAACACCCCTTCCCAGTTCAGGGATTCTGAGTGTGGTGGACCAAGTGGACCAAGACTAGGGCCTCAGGAGAAGACCCCTCTCACGTCACACGGGACCCGCTTCTTGGGCTTGACCTCCCCCTCCGCCCATCATTTGTTCATGCTTTGTGCATCCTTTGCCAGGGTGCCCTGGGGTCTCAGCCTTCTCCCTCGGGGAGGATGATAGTGGGTGTTTCCCTATGGAATCGGCTAGGATATTAGGTGAATGGCCCCTGTCCCCTGTGCCTGTGTCCCAGCGAACATCCCACCCGTTGGGGAGGTTATTGAGCTCCCAACGTTTTCTGAGGCTTGTCATCTGTAAAATAATCACAGCTCTGCCCCCTCCTGAGATTGTTATATAGAGACCTAGTGAGGCACCAAAAGTGTCTTTAAAGGGTGGGGGGCCCTCAAATGCAAGGATGTGGTACCAGGAAGTTCCATCCACATGGCTTGGGGAGCCACTGGGGAAAGAAGGGGCCAGAATCAACCTGTTTGGGCTGTGGCCTGCTGCTGCCGTTCTCACGGCCCCATTTGCCAGGAAGGCCAGCTCAGCTTCATGGGCTGCCAATCTGTTTGCCCCCATTCTCCCTGGCCCTGCTGAGTCCAGAGATCTGGATTTGAAACCTGGATCTGTCACTTACTAGCTGAGTGATCTTGGGCAAGTCGTTTCAGCTTCCCTGCTTAAGGTAGAGCCAAGATGGCCTGTGAATGAAACCATAGAAACCAAGGCATTTCTGGCTCCTGAAGGAACGCCCCCCCCACCCCCTGCCGTGGGGGAGGAGCCCTGGCTGGGATCTGTTTAGAGACAGTTATTTTGTCACCAATGGAATGGCCTTGGGACAAAGCTCTGGAGCTATCTTGACCTCACCAACTGCCTTGACCTCGTCCCTCATGTCATGCCGTCACTCAATACTGTCACCTCCTTTAGCCTCAGCATTGGCCTCGGCCTCAATTTCCTCATGCGTGACTTGGGGCTGCTGATCTGTAGGAATCAGTCAGCTGAGGACGAGGAAGCTCTCACATTACAGTTTCAATGCGTTGAGTGGGCTGTTCAGTTCTAGAGAGTGGCAGATGGCGTGGCATGAGAACAGAGCCACGCAGAAAGCTTGGCGCCTCATGAATAGCTGACCAATAAGCCCTGGGGGACATTGAGTCATAAGTGAAGAGGGGGTTGGAAGATGAGGCCGAACAGAAAACCGGTTGTCAGCACACTCAAAATGCTAAGGGATTCCTTTTCATGTAAAGCAATTATTTAGCTCCGGAAAAGAAATTACGAATTCTAGAAACAAATGCAAACATCACAAAGTCAAGAACACCCTGACGTTTTTATTAACTGCCAGACACACCTTCACCTTTAAAAGATTCCCTACTCCCATGTCTTTTGACAGCCTTTATGTGACAACGATTTTGTAGTATTTCCTACAGAGTGATTAGTAAGATAATTCCATCTTTCCTTTGGCAGAAAATGTCCCTGGAAGCCATTTATGCGCTAAGATAGCTATGATTAAGCAGACCCACAAGTGACTTCAAAGCACATAAATAATCCCACTCAACCCAAACATTTTACCCAATTTTACCTCCCTCCCCCCTCCCCCACCCTAACCACACCCGGAAAACCCACAGCTCCTCCCACAGGACATGTGTGACAGAATTTGCAACGGAAAGAGTGAGTGGCCTTCCGCCAACTTGGAAAAAAAACTTCAAAAAACTTCTGCAAATTTTCCCAACACATCTGACAACTGAAAATATTACTGGGGCCCCTCTTTGGGCAAACAGAGGCCCTGACCCTTTACCACCTCTGCTCTGAAAAACTGCGGCTGCGTGTGGCTCAAGGTCAGCCGCTGGGGAGTTCAAAGGAAGCTAGCATAAGCCTTTGAACAATGCTGGGAGCTGGCTGTTTTACTCTTAATTTTGGCAAATTTTGTGTTGACATTCAAGCTACCCCACCCCCCTCACCTGCCACACACACAGCAGGGAAGTTCCTGGGATTGGCTCCCCCCCATCTCAAAGAACCCTCCTCTGGACAGAAAGAGGGTCTTTAGCTCTGAGCAGGGTTTTCCCTGCTGAGCCCACCCTGCTCTCTCCTGCACACACATAGATGGTCACGCTGACCTTTGAACCACAGGTGCTCTTCCTGGAAGGGCAAAGGGTGGGTGGGGGGCCAGAGAAGCCAATTTGGGTCCCAGACAGTCCTTTCAGAATCCCGTGCCAGCTCCCTTCTCCCCGGCCTGTCCTGAAACAGGACTGTTGAACGGAGCTGTAGACAACTCATTCACAGGTATAAAAAATACATGCCAGCGGGGCAGGGAAAACGGGAGGAAAAGCATAGAAGAAGAGGAATTGGAAAAAGGGAAAAGGCGGTGGCTTGGAAGGGAGGGCAGCGCAAGGAGGGTGCAAAGCTGTGGGGTGGGCTGCCTCCCTGCTGCTGGCCAGAGACACTGCCTGTTAACATGCTGTGTGACCCTGGGGGAAGCCTCCTACTTGACCTCTCTGGGCCCCAGTTTCCCCTTTAAAGTAGAGCTGCTAAGACCTACCTCACAGGATTGTTGTGAGGATAACACGAGGTAATGTCTGGGGAAATTGCTTGGGAAATTGGGAAAGACTACTCACACAGGACCCTCTCATAATCCTTTCGGCCAAAGGGGGAAAGTAGAGTCAGAGGCCCTGGACCCAGGCCCGGACCTCACCTCTCTGGGGAAATGGCCCTAGCCTTTACTCAAAGCTGACCCTGCCTTAGGCGGAGTCACCCTGCTTGACAACCTTCCACAACCTGGGGCAGGTGGGCACTCCCAGAGAGAGCACCGAAACTCTGAGCTCAGTTTGCGGGCCCTCCAGGGCCCGAGCCCCGACTGGCCCACTCCTGTTGGAGAAGCCTGGAAAACTGAGGAGTTGCTGTTCTGGTCCAGCCAGATCCCAGCTGCTTGGGGTAACCCAGCTTGCTTCTACACGGGGCTCCAGGGACAGGGACCAGGGGAGGCAGGGGCCCAGGATGAGGAGCCCTCCCCCCAAAAAAGTGCATGCAGGAGGACAGTCAGCAGAGCCCATGACAGGGAGACCCTACGGCTGGACCAGGCATTGAGGAGCAAAGGGGTCCGATTCAGCAGGGGACTGCAAAGCCAAAGGTTCATTTCAGTCTCTAGGCCCACAGATCCCGACGTCACCACTGCCCAAGGACCCAGCTGCAGGGGGGCTCCAAGGCACCCTAGGCCCTTGCAGGCCTGCTTGGTGGTTTCCCTGGTTGAGTTTCCTCCGGATGATAGCTGGTGCTAGCTGTTCTCCTCCCCCTCCCGCTCCCCCCACTGCTTCCGAACATACTCTGCCTCTGCCAGTGTGTACAGAGTGAGACCTTTGAAAACCAAAACTTACCTGCAATGACAGCTTGGGATTCCTTTCCAGCCGAGAAAATGGACGTCGGGTTCTGGGGTTGGGCTGACAGAGGTCAGGGGAGCAAAGCAGAAACTAACTGCAGCATCTGGGATGAAAAGGAGGAAGCCAGACAACACAAGGAATGTGGGGACAATGGGGCTGAGCGGGAGAGCTGCTCCTCAGCTGCCTGTCGGGGTTCCGGGGTGACGGAGAGAGCCGTTCACAAGCTGGCAGTTTGCTCCGCTTCACCCCCTATCAGAGAGCACGCACCGCTGGGCACCCACATGGCAAGGCAGGCCAACCCCAAGAGGGGACCCAAAGAAGATGAATTGAACTGCTCCACTTTCTTTTCCCAAACTCGTGGGTCCGTGATATCGCGGTTGCTTGCTGAGCAGAGTGGAGGGTGAGGCTGGGTGGGGAGTGAAAAGGTTCCCCGGGGAGGGCGAGGCCATGTCCCATTCCACCCAGTTCTAATTTGGGAGTTTAGTTGAGATCCCCCCTCCTAGGCCTTAGGATGGGTGAGAACCCAGCATTATTGAACTCCAAGGGCACATTGGACCCCAAACTAAGAATTCTGTCCCTACTCTTTTCCATCCTCTATTAGGTCCAACCTCAAAGTTCAAATGTGGCTCAGAAGTTGTGCAGGGGCGCCTGGGTGGCTTAGTCGTTAAGCGTCTGCCTTCCGCTCAGGGCGTGATCCCAGGGTCCTGGGATCGAGCCCCACATCAGGCTCCTCCACTGGGAGCCTCCTTCTTCCTCTCCCACTCCCCCTGCCTGTGTTCCCTCTCTCACTGGCTGTCTCTCTCTGTCAAATAAATAAATAAAATCTTTGGGGCGCCTGGGTGGCACAGCGGTTAAGCGTCTGCCTTTGGCTCAGGGCGTGATCCCGGCGTTATGGGATCGAGCCCCACATCAGGCTCCTCCACTATGAGCCTGCTTCTTCCTCTCCCACTCCCCCTGCTTGTGTTCCCTCTCTCACTGGCTGTCTCTATCTCTGTCGAATAAATAAATAAAATCTTAAAAAAAAAAAAAGAAGTTGTGCAAAGAGAGAAAATGACAAAGATACTCTGGTAAAAAAAAAAAAAAGTCAACATAGAAATACCCTCTCTCATTATGAACTTCCTAGGGTGAAATTCAAATAAAATTAATTCCCTCGCCCTTTTTGGTTCAAGTTCAAAGAAATAAAAACTGAAATCTTAAGGGCAAAGGCTGAAAGCCCGAAGCAATTCACAGTGAGCCTAGAGGGCTGTCAAAGCCCAGGGGTGGGTGCTAACCGCCTGGGGCCCTAGGCCCAGCCACCCACCCAGCAGGCAAGCAAGGACTGGGTGGCTTCAGGAATGGGGTCCTTCTCCAAATCATCTCAGCATTTTAAATAGCGTCTCTCCTGTGCTGAGTTACTAGGATGAAGTAGGTGGTGAGGCCCTCATAGCCTGTTGGCCACCGGGACATCCCTAGGGCAGGCTGTAGGCTGACCGGCTGTCCCAGAATCCAGTGATCAGCTCTGTGTAGCCACCTCTTCCCACGGCCTCGAGATCCTGGTAGAAACGCCCCAGCTGATGGAAAGTGGATAGAAAAGAGTGATGGCCCAGAGGCCACGCCCTGGGAGTTTGACCTAGTGACGAGTTTGCTTTAGCCCGGTCCGCCATGTTGGGTGCAGCAGGGAACCACTTCCACCCTCCTCCTCCTCCTCTCCGAGGCATCTGGGCCACTTCTTTGGGTCTCAAGTTATGTCTCCTTTCTTTCAGTATGTTTGAAACCTTGTCATTTCCGTTTCCTGTGTGCCCAGTGCTAAGCTCTGCCTCATGACACGGTTTCCAAGTCCGGGCTCTGCCCAATGCGGAGCTCCCCACCCACGTGGGCATGTCCCTCCTGAGGCAGGTTCCAGAACTGAGGGCTGGGGATCCGCCGCTCTGCCCCATTGGTTCTCAGGACACTAGCTGTCCTCCATCTGGGATGCTTCTGGCCTTGAGTGGCATTGCCAGGATCTGTCTCCACTGTGTGCTTCCTCACACTGGGTACGGCTGGCGGCTCAGGACGGCTCCTCTGAGCCTCCAGTGACTGCACTGTGCTGGCTCCTGGCATTGGTTTAAAACGCCCTTATTTCACCACACAGAGGGCTGTTTTTGTTGGCTTCCAGTGCTTTCCCTCCTTTTCCTTTTTTGCTCTCTGGCCCAGACTTTTACTTTTTCTGACCTATTCCTGTAGGCTCTGTCTCTTGGGGTCTCCCATGGCAATAGAAAGAAAAACCAGTCAATCTCAAGCTCGTCACAAGTATCCACTGTTGAAACAATCCCATGGTTCCACCCAACGGAGGCCAGCCAGTGGCCACTCTGCCTGCAGCTCGCCTCTGAAGCCTGGGTCTGCCCTTCTCTGGTAGGGAGGGCTCAGCAGAGCCTTCCTTGAGCCTAACCCCATACATTTTAAAACATAGTCCCTAAGGGTCTCAGCAGTCCCCAGACCCCCACCCAAAACACATGCCAGATCTCAGTATTTGATGTTGAGCTTCTGTCCTTGAATTTTCTCAGATCCTCTGTGGCCTCTTCCGGATCTTAACAGAGTTCCTGTCTGCAGCATGGGCCAACCCCTCAAGAGTGTTCTGGGTCACTTGGCTGCCGGGAGGGAGGGTGTGTGTTGGGGAGAGGGCAGTGGGGGAGGGAGGTCTCGCCTCCACCCTCCCTTTTCAGCAGGGGACTTGCCTGTCTCCTGATCCCTCACACCCTGAGGACATTCCTCTTCCACCCCTGGTCTCTCTTATTTTCCACTGCTCCTGCTCTGAGAGTAAGATTGTGGCATGTTTTTCAAACCACTCCAGTTCCTTCTGGATCTTCCAAGAAAACCTGACTCCCTGGGACAGAGAGGTCCCAGCACAAGGTTTTGTGAGGCCTTGCGAGCTTTCGGGTGTGCAGTCATCTCACTGAGCTGTCTCTCTACCTCAATGCCAGAAAGTGCCATATTCTCTGAAGGGCCCCGATTCCTTTGAATGCGTCTGTCCATGAACAAACTACCACCCTTCTGTGGGTGTACCTGGGACCTCAGTCTCCCAGTTCCAGGGGACTAACCCTCCAGAGCCTCAGATGTACTTGGAGGATGCAGGAGGGACCCTCCACAGCCCCTGTGCTGGCAGGAACTCAACAGTTACCACCTGACTTCGTGGGGCCCAAGATTCCCACCCGGTAGCACCGTGCAGCTAAGAGTACCCACACGCAGCCCCTTGGCCCTGCCTCAGCAAGCCCTCTGGAGCTGCCCTGCCCCGCTCTTTCTAACGGCTCAAGGTTCTCTCGAGGCCTGCCTCTGCTCCCCAAACCCCAGTGGCCGAGGCTTGCTGAGGCCTCGCTCATTAAAGGGCGCAGCTGTGAGCTTGTGACCGCCCCCCCAAGCGCCGCCCAGGGCTGCTGAAGCCAGACCCTGCCACGGACCCTGATCACGAGGTAGGGAAGGGCCTCCCACCAGGAATTAGATGCCAACCCCTCGACCACTTCCAGCACCAGAGCACTGGGGGGAACAACCAAGGCCAGAAGCCAGTGTGGTCCGCAGGAATTCCCCACGAACACGCCAGGCAGCCCCAAGGCCTTCACTGGAGTGGACTCAGGCAGCCCCAAGGCCTTCACTGGAGTGGACTCAGGCAGCCCCAAGGCCTTCACTGGAGTGGACTCAGGCAGCCCCAAGGCCTTCACTGGAGTGGACTCAGGCAGCCCCAAGGCCTTCACTGGAGTGGACTCAGGCAGCCCCAAGGCCTTCACTGGAGTGGACTCAGGCAGCCCCAAGGCCTTCACTGGTGTGGACTCAGGCAACCCCAAGGCCTTCACTGGTGTGGACTAAAAGCCAGTGTGCAAGATGGTGGGTTGGAGGGGGGTCTAAACAGAACACTGCCTTCTTCCAAGTTCCACCTCAGGACCTCTCCGCGGCTGCGGGGGTCATGGCATGTGCGGAGGGCAGCCACACACTGCAGAGCAGGCCCAGAAGGGCCAAGCCAGGCAGCTCAGTGTGCAGAGGGAATCCTGGAGGGTTTCCCCAAGGATGGAAACATCTCACAGGGAACTGTGAGGAGATGAGGGAGAAGAGCCCCCCAACCCTAGCAGGAACACCAGTAGCAGGGAGTTCCGGGAGGCTGGGGGTGTGCCGGGGAGAGGGCAGCGAAGTGGGGGCAGGCTTGGCATGGCCCACAGCGGGGGCAAGTTCTCAGAGGGCTACCCCGCTGTGTGGCGTGCTGGCTCCGGTCCTCCTTGTGTTCTGTGGGCGCACGTAGTGATCGAAGTACAACATACACACAGAAAAATGCATAACAGTTTAACAAATAGAACACAGACACTTGTGAGAACCACAAGGGACCCCATCACCACCCGCGTGCCCACCCAGGTCTCTGCCCTCCCTCCTCACCGGTGATGAGGTTGTGGAATATAGGTGAGGTTCAGCGGGGTGGAGTCCGGAGCCGAGGACCAAGAAAGAATTCTTGAGAGCATTTGGTGCAAAATTGGTGGTTTATTAAAGCACGGGGACAGGACCCCGGGGGCAGAAAGAAACCCGGGCGGCTGATTCTACACCACGGGGTTGGGGGAGGTGAGGAAAAAGGGAGGTTGAGAAAGTACTTTCATATGTTAAAGAAGACTCACAAGATACCAGAGGCCTTGCCATTGTCAAGTTAAGGTTGTTTTTCCCTCTTGCAACGTATTAACGTTAAGATGGTTGGGAACTTCCTGGAGGCTGCAGATTGTAAGGACATTTAATTGTATGTACATTCCCTTCCGGAAGCTAGGTCATTGGTAGAAATGCTTCGTTCTTGTAAACTGCTAAGACATTTGTAAACTGAGGGAGACTCAAGTCTTGCAGGATTGTGGTGTCTATAGGTTAACTATTTCTTTGTCCTTTAGGGCAGCCAGGAGTGCCTGAGGAATGTCACCTACATCCCATGGTTGGGGGGGGGGTTGTGGGGTGTCAGTTTCTGCTTCATCCTCAGCTTGCCTTCTGTTCCCTCATCACTCTGAACCACGAAGTTTGGCCTTCCCTATCTTTGCACTTCAAATAAATGAGTTTGTATGACCTGTAATCTTGCCTCTTTTGCTCTGCATCCTACCTACGCTTGTGAGAGTCAGCCGCGGTGCTCCGTGCAGCCACAGCGTGTTCGTTTCACTGCGGCGTGCTCTTCTTCTTCTTCTTCTTCTTCTTCTTTTTTTTTTAAGATTTTATTTATTTATTTGACAGAGAGAGACAGCCAGCGAGAGAGGGAACACAAGCAGGGGGAGTGGGGGAGGAAGAAGCAGGCTCATAGCAGAGGAGCCTGATGTGGGGCTCGATCCCACAACGCCGGGATCACGCCCTGAGCCAAAGGCAGACGCTTAAGGACTGCGCCCCCCAGGCGCCCCCGGTGTGCTCTTCCAGCACATAAATATACTACCATTTATTTATCCATTCTATTCTTGGTGGACACCAGGGTTGTGTCCAAATATGAGTTTCTTTAGGGTATATGTACCTAGGAGTGGAACTGTGGGCGTGTTAACTACCACCAGCGCGATGGGCGGGTAGCGGTATCTTGCCGTCATCTTCGACACGCGTCCCTGTTTCTGTGGAAGTAGAGCACCTTTTCCATTCGGATATTCTGCTTTGTGCAGTAATTGCTAAAGTCCTTTGCTAGTTTTTATTGGGCTGTCTATTGTAGGAGTTTTTTAAAAATATGCTGGATAGGAGCCCTTTGTTAATCACATGAGTTGCAAAAGCTGGTGCGGCTTTTCCTTCTGTTCCTGGTGTCTTACCAACAGAAGGTCAAATGTGTCCATCTTTTCCTTAGTCACGTGTGCTTTGTGTCTCTCGTTTAGGAAATCGGTAAGATGACATTCTCTTATATGACCTTTTAAGGTTGCTGTGATCTCTTCTTTATGGCTTTTATTTCACGGGGAACCGATTTGTGTGCACATGTGAAACAGGAATCCAGTTTGATCGTTCTGCCCATGTGGTATGCAGTCAGCTGCGAAGCACCCGTAATTGAACAGTGCTTCCCTTCATGGAGACTTCCCTGCGTCCTCCATCATCTAACAGGCCCATAGGGGGGAGAGCTCTGCTTCTGGGTTTTCTCTTCTTTCCATTAGTCTGTTGTCTGCCCCCATGCTGATTTCACTTTGCCTTGATGACGGAACTCGGAACTCGGTAACAAATCTTGTGCTGGGGAAAGCAAGTCCTCCCTTGAAGAAGACCTTGTCTTCAAGAAAATGTTTTGGCTCCTATTCTCCTTTGGATTCACATGTAAACGGTAGAATTGGGTTCTCAAATTCCATTGAAATGTGGGAATTTCTAGTGGGATTGTGTTGAGTCATAAACCAGCCTGGGGAGAAGTCATATCGTTACAATAAATGGTCTCTCCATTTTATTTAGTCCTTCAGTGACCCCCAGTGTGTCTGTTTTCTAGAAATCTGTACATCTTGGGTTTATTCCTAGGTACAAAGCAACTTACCACTAATTGTTCGCGTGTTTCCTTTACCCCACCCCCAACCCATCTTCTCTTCTTTGTATGTATGAAGTCCTGGTCTATGATAGCTGTAACGTCATATCTTATTCTGAAAAATGTACGTTTCTGCATCAATACTCAATGCATGTATTCTAAATAGTCCTTGTCTTGCTTGTCTGGTAAATATGTTATTATAGTGACTCCCCATGGCTCAAATGTTAAACTTGTATACATTCACACCCTTCGTGTTCTTCTTTGGCTTTTTTAAATCCACTCATGATCACCGGCATCCTTCAGTCAATACACAGGTGACCCTTCTCTACACTTGGAAATGGCAATAGAGGGACTGTAAGGACTGACCTCTCTCTCTGCCTCGTGGCTGTGTTCTGTTTTGACTGGCAGCACCTCACTGAGGAAGCACCCCATCGCTGAAGGATTTATTCCTGGAAACACAGGAATTTCCAGAACCTTTCCTAGCACACAACTCCCATTCATACTTTGCCGTTAGAGGAGGAGCCCTGTGGATGCATGGGGTTCAAAGGCTCGGAGCCACTCACCTCTTGTTAGGAAGCACGGTGGCCCTGTGTGTGTCTTGTCTCCTGTGTGTGTGTTGTCAGAGAGGGCTGAGTGGAAAGGATTGAGGGGATGCTTCTCCCACCTCTTATCTGGCTCCTCCCCCTTGTTTTTTCTCTTCACTCTGGCTCAGACAGGAGGCTCAGGAGCAAGGTCCCCTGAGGCTCATCAGCCCCACCTTCTGGCTGGTGGATTCATTCACATTCTTCTCCCAAGCTGTGCGCTCCCTGGAAGGGGTCTGGCTCCCGGTTCCCTTTCCCTCCAGACCCAATGTTAGGAGTTGAAGTCTGGCTCTTCACCAGATTTTTAAAAAAGAGTCGAAAGGAATTAAATCCAAAGGGTCTTTTCACTTCTCTCTGAACAAGATGGACATGGCCTTATGTTATAAACCAAGAAGATTATCCTCTGAATTTTCAGAGAGCAAAAGAGGACACTCATTCCCTGAAGTCAAGTGTTTGTCCTGGAGAAAAACTGGAAGGTTCTGACAGAGTTCCACCCGATTTTCTTCTGTGTAGAGGTCCTGACGTCACATTGCTTTTTTCCCTATCTTCGAGATGGTCCAGGACACCTTGAAATTCATACCATCTTTGAGGATCACCTGTTAAAATAACAGTTAAAATAACGATTGTAGATGGGCATTCCTGCACCGCTGGCCTAAGGGAGGAGAAATCTGGCATCAGCCAGAGTTCCTCATTCATGAGGCAAGTTGAAAACTTTGGAATTTGTTGCAGCTTTTTTGTTTATTGCTGACAGCATCCATGTGTTGTGCGAACACTTTGTCCACACGCTTCTCTGGACATCCGAGGTCCCTGTGCTCTTGCAGGCTGTCCAATGGACACACTGGGCAAAGTCCCTCCAAGACAGCAACACCAGAAAGGTGGACATTTGGCAGGTGGGAAGGTAGGCTGTGGGGGAAACTGAGGGCACTAGGGAAGCAGCTGGAGGAGGGAGGCCCCAGGGAGGGTCAGACAAGTCCCCCTTGTTCGCAGACTGCCCCCAGGTGCCGGGCAGTCTGCAAACAAGCTCCGGCTGTTACAAATGAAATCCAGCAGCCCCACCAGGGAAACAGAATCAAGAGCTTTTGTACCCAAGTACAAAGCGGATTTCATTTGGAACGGAAGTGGCATTTCATCAGTGGGGTAAGTTGGATAATTTAGCAGATGGTGAAGGGACAGACAGGTGGGTGGTGTCTGTAGTAAAAATGGATCAGGGACACCTGGCTGGCTAAGTTGGTAGAGCATGTGACTCTCAATCTCAGGGTGGTGAGTTCAAGACCCACCTTGGGCATGGAGCCTACTTAAAAAAAAAAAAAAAAAGACTAAAAATAGGTGGAGCCATAACTCAGACCTGACATGGGGGAAATTCCAGAAGCAAAAACGTCAATGTGAAAACAAGTTTACATGACGTCTTGAAAGAAGCCAGGGCAAATAGTTTGATAATCACGGAGTGGGGGAAAACCGAGGAATGATGTAAATCCCAAGATTAGGCTGATAAGAAATGTGACTCCTGTGTCTACCCAAAGTCAAAATCCAGATGACAACCTGGGAAAAATATCTGCAACTCATGGCAATGGGTTAATTTCTCCAATATATAAAGAGCTTTAAAACAAACAAACAAAACCAATCCAGTGGGAAACCGGGCTTGAGGATTTGACTTAGTTCCCAGAAAAGGGAAAGGGAATGGCCACTGACCCTGTGAAAGGATGCTCAACTTCATAGTAAGAGGCAAATTAAAACCGTTTGGCTGGAGAGAAAAGCGTTTTCCCCATCAGAGGGCCCGAAAGTCAAAACCTGGATGGGGAGGTCCTCCCTTACCCCTAGCTGGGTGGTGCCCTAAGCCCCACCTGTAAGCGGGACATCAGGTCCTATTAAAACAGCATCGCTCTTGACCAAACGATTGTACTTCCAGGAGCCCATTCTATAGATATGCTTACATATGTTCCATTCAATGTATCAGAGCTAAGAATGGAAGGCTGCAAACAGCCTAACCGCTCAGGACAGAGACTCGTTAGTTGAAAGGAATTGTGGCTGGTCCTAACAAGGGAATCCTGGAGATTCTTCAGGTACTAAGATAAACTTTCAAGTGGGGGGAAAAGAAAGTAAAGTGCAAAACTAGCCTAGAATATGCTGCCCCCGGAAGGGGAGGTTATGCCTATCTGCTTGCATATGCATAAACTATGGGGGGGGGGTTCTGAGAGGGTAATCCTGTGGAGGGAGGGAGTGGGAGGGAGCCTTCTCTCTGGGGATCCTCAGAATGCTTTGAATTTGAGCCCTGAAAAGATATCACTGATGAAAATGAGAATAAAATTAGGGACACAGGAAACCAGGTCACTGGGAGGGATTCAGTCACAGGGGGACAAGGGGGCTGAGACTTCTCACTTGTAGCTTTTGGATTTGGAGCCCTGTCTGGATGTCTTCGGTGTTAGACCTATGGGAATATCGAATAGGCCGGACTCCATTGTTCGGAGACGGAGACTGAGATCCAGGAGCGAGGGGACAGGGCCAACTTCCGAAAACTCACAACTTCTGTCTCTTTTATGTGCGCTTCAAACACAGGAGAGAGTTGGGCTCACTTAACAAGGAGGGAAAATCTGGGCAAATGGCTGGTGGTCGGCATTGTCCCGCGCCCCTCCCCTCCCCCTTCACCCTAGTTCTGGAATTCTCCCTGGGAGGCCTGGAGGGTTGGGCCCTGATTTGGCAACTGCTCAGCTGGGAAGGGAGCAGGGCCTGCAAGAGAAAGCTTTACAGAAACACAGTTTTGGGGGCCAACAGTTGCCCAGTGGGGCAAGAAGTCAGGGAAGATAGTAGCCCAGAAACTGGAAACCTCCTAATCTCTGGGGGGGGGGGGTGTCAGCTGACCTCCCCCAGAAAACTGCACTATTTCTATCTACTGCTTTCGAGGCAGTGGGGTAGCCCCATGGTCTGACCCACCAGCTCCTGTGGTCGGTGGGCCCCTCAGTGTGGGCTGGGGTCCACAGTGAACGTTTTCATCTGCATTCCTGCAGAGGCCCCGGCCCCCTTTCAGCCCCTCCCCAACTTTCCCCATGAGTACCTCCAGGCTCTGGATAGGGCCTACCTCGAACATACCCGCTCACACCTGGTCTTTTCTCTGCCCACCAGAGGAAGGGGCTTCACAATTTATCAAGACCCAAGTACAGGCATAGGTTACCTGCTGGCCTCGCCCCTTCCCCTTCCCCTTCCTTGGCGACCCGCATTAATTATGCCCAAGGCTATGAGCTGCTCTGGCCATGCTCCAAGGTTGAGGGAATCGGTAGGAAGGACATCTGCTGAATCCATTTCACAGAGGGGGAAAACAAGGCCGGGAGCCTAGCACGGCAGGCACGCGACTCTTAACAACCTTCCCAGGGATCAGGCCCCCAGAAGTGGTAGAGGATGGAGGGGAGGCGGGCCCTGAGGCAGGGAGGCAGGGGTCTCGGCAGAGGCCGGGGGAGGGAGCAGTGGGGGCTCTGCAATGAAGGCATGTGGGGGGTGGGGTGGGAGGCTGGGCTCTCCAGAACAGACCAGCTCTGAGACGCTCCTGTGGCATGGGCCCAAAAGTCAGAGCTGGGTGCTACTGCCTCTCAATGCCCACAGGCTGCTGGGGGTTCCAGGAAGAGAAACCCCAGCTCACAAGGCCTGGGCCTTGGTGTCATCCCGCACTGGGTGGCCTCAGGGAGGGTTTCTCAGAAAGCATGGCTGGGTGGGGCTCAACGTGGGCAGATGGGAGACAGGCATTCCATGAAGGGACAGGTGAGGCAGGAGGCTGTCAGGGCCGGCCTTGTCCCGAAACAGTGGCTGTGAGGACAGTCAGGTTGTTATTGCCAGATGACATGGTAGCACTGGGGCGATGAGTAGCAGAAGGCAGTCTGTGCCCCCCCCCACCTCACTTTGAGGTGTTATTTGGAAATGAGTTTCTACAGCTTTTTTCAAGGATGCCCTGAGGCAGCCACTGGGGTTTAAGGGACAGGCTGCTCAGTGGGCATCGGAATCCACACTTCGGAATAAATGGGGCTGGCCAGGGTATGACTGGGTTGGGGGACAGGATATGGCTTGAATGAGACACAGCAGTAGCCCTTCCTTGGCATAAGGGGCATTACTGGTTCCAGGGGACTTGGGAGCATGGTGGGCAGGGCCAACAAGTGGGTCTAACTCACAGATGGATTCCAAGGAGCCACTGCCTTGATGCCCCAGCTGGCCTCAGAGTCAGACACTCTCCGGTTCCTTGGGTTAGAGGGGGCAGCAAGCTGTGCTCAGTATTCCTGGCTTCAGCCCCTTTAGACCCCCATTGCTCATGTGAGACCATAAGGTGAACTCTAACTGGGGGGTACTATGGGTAATGTGTGGCTGAGTCCGGGGAGGTGGCCAGGCCAGCACTGGCATGTCCAAGGAAGCTGGGGTCAGTGTCCTCATCTGTGAAACAAGGGAGTTGGGCCCGATACCCGTGGAGACCCGTGCCCCTGCACTCTCCTGACCATGTATGGTGCTGGATCCGAGAGGCAGACACAAATGGCAGGTCTGCACACAGCCAGAAGCAGAGCGAAGAGGTTCTGTGTTGGGAACGGGGTTGCATGGGACCTGAGGGGTTGTGGCAAAGGCCAGAGCTGGGGTGGGAGCAGTAGGCGCTCAGACCCACGAAGGAGGCCCCAGCTCACAAACCAGGCAGGAGCCCTCTGGCTTTAGCGGGAGCCATGCCGCCACCTCCCCATCCCCCCGGCAGGGACACAGATGTGGGGCTCAACAGCCCTTTCACTGAGGGAGCTGGAGAAAGACCCTCCGAGATCTTTGTGGAACAGGAGCATTCCCTCCCCACCCCAAAGGTGGGCAAACACCCCCAGATCCCCTTGAACAGACTTTCCTTCCTCTTTCTGAAACGTGACCCCAACCACCACTACTACTGTTCTTCTGGAAGTAAATCCTAGCTGCCTAGGCCTGAGTTACATGGGGCTGAGGGGGAGAGCACCCCCGTCAGGACCTAAACAGAGCAGCAGAGCAGTCCTTAGGCATCCTGACTAGCAAGCTGGTGAGGGTGGGCTAGCTCAGAGGACAACCCGCCAAAAACTCTGTGATGGGAGAGGAGGGAGGGAGGGCGTGGATCCGTGTGTCAAGTGCCAGCTGACTGGGCTCCGTAGCCTTGGGGCCTGGGCTGTTCTGAGGTTGCCATAATCAGAGGACAAGTGTGACTCGCCCTCTGCTTCAAGCCTGGGATGGGCACCGTGGTGTTCATGGTGATGCCACAGAGGTGATTCATGCAGGGATAGTGGGTGCTGCAGGGGCTGGACTGCTGGGAGCCATCTCAAGGAAGGAGCCTGTGGCCTACACAGGCCCCAGGCCTCTGTACACACACAAGGCAGCCCTTGTCACTGCCTGTGGCTCAAAGGCAGTCCTGTTCCTCACTCCCCATGTCAGAAGGACAGTAACAGCCTCCAAAGGCTTGGCCCGGCAGCAACCCTTTCCCCCAGAGGTCCTCAGCTTTCAAAAGCAAATTCACTTAAATTTTGTGTTTTTAAAAAACCATCTTCCATCTAAAATAAGCTGGCCTAGGGCGCCTGGGTAGCGCAGTCGTTAAGCGTCTGCCTTCGGCTGAGGACGTGATCCCGGTGTTCCGGGATCGAGTCCCACACTGGGCTCCTCTGCTGGGAGCCTGTTTCTTCATCTCCCACTCCCCTGCTGTGTTCCCTCTCTCGCTGGCTGGCTGGCTGTCACGTTAAAAAAAAAAAAAGATAAGCTGGCCTACATTGAGGCTGAGCAAGAAAGAGCAAGGGGTCCCAAAGGCACAGAGCCAGCAGGAGTCCAGAGGTGAGGCCCCACCTCTCCCAGCCCCCAGGAAGGGGGTTCATGTGGCCAGAGGAGCTCCCTCTCTGTGCAAGCAGGTGAAATGAACTTGACTTCTCCCACAGGCCAGGCAGTGCAGGAAGGGTTGGACTGGTCCTTCCTGGCTGACTAGGGCCAGCTCCCGGCACACAAATTCCTAGTGCTAGTGGTGGGTCTCACTTGGAAGGAGTTGCTGCCAGGGCGCACGGAGCCTCCCCCACTGCGGGCTACCAAGGCATTCTAGCCCAAAGGCACCTGCCCTGGGAAGCAGCGTGGCACCTGAGGCCCCTACAGCCCAAGTGTGGGCACAGAACGGCCCACTGTCCTATCCCCACCCCCACAAGGGAGCCCCTGCCCTTGGCTGGAAGGGCCTTGGACCAGTGAGACTCCAGTCCCATTGGGCCTGGATACTGATTTTGTTGTTGACAGTGCCCCCAGGGCCAGGCCCTTCAATATCCTAGCAGGGTTGACAAACACCTGAAGGCCTTCCAGAGCCATTGTTCTGTGAAACATGAATGGCACCAAAACTACAGGCCGGGTTTTGTCTCCAGGAACTGCTGTGGTGGAGACCTGGGTGTCCCCGAGCAGAGCCCAGGGACAGATTTCGGGGCAGACAGGGCACTATAACAAGGACTCTGCCTCCTGTGCACCTCCCCACCCCCACCAGAAAACTGTCCCCAAGTTCCAGAACAACTGGACTTTCTAGGTTAAGAAACTAAGGCACCAGCCTAGCAGGGTTTGACCCTGTGGCACACGGAGGAAGGCTTTCTCTCCCAGGGTACCCTTTGCCCATCTGAAAGATGGACGAAGGCGGCACTGGGAGAAAGGGGTAGGAAGGCCGGGCTGGGAGAAAGGTCCAGACCCGGCTGCCTCTCTGACTCTCCAACCCGTCAGGCCAATCAGATTTTGATCCCCACCCCTCCCTCCCACTCTTCTCCGCCCAGCCCGAGCGCACGTGGTGGCCCTGCCGCTGTGGGCGGGAATGGATTCAACTCTGGGTTCCAGCCAAGGGCAGAGTCAGGAACCTGGCGCCTTGGGACGGCAAAGCCTCGAGTTGAGTGGGAGGCTCTGATTTGAGTCTGATTGCTGGGTCTGTGGCCCCGGGCAGGAGGCCAATCTAGGCTGGGGCCTCTGATGGGGCAAAGGGGGAAAAAGCTAGGAGAAAGGATCCTAACAGTAGATTCCGAGGGGGCAACCACGGTTCTCAGGTCACTGTCCCGGCCCTGCACCCACTCCTCCGAAAGCCAAGGAAGCCCGAGGCAGATGCAGCCTCCAAACCGTTTATTTGTCCCGACTTGGAGGTGGGGGTCGCTGGGGGCGAAGCGGGCACAATATTGCGGGCGGCAGGGTCTGGCGCAGGCGGGTCGGGCAGGCGTGGCCCTCAGGCGAAGGTGGAGCCGTTCCAGCCCACGTTGGCCGCGTTCATGTCGTAGTAGTTGATGTAGATCCTGCGGGGCGTGGATGCCAGGCTCAGCGGGCTGCGCTTCCCCCCCCGCCCCTCCCCCCCCGCCCCTCGGCGTCCCCAGGCGCCACGCACCTATCGGGGCTGACGCGCAGGCGCTCGGCCAGCAGGCCGCACAGCAGCTTGCTGTAGGAACGGTTCTGCGCGCCTCCGATCTTGCCGATGCTGTGCAGACTGCAGAGCGCGCACGGCTCACTTGAGCCGCCGAAGGCCATGAGCTGGTCTGGGACCACGTGCACCGCGATGTACTGTGGGGAGACGGGGTGCGGTCAGGAGGCCCGACAGACCTCGCCGGGCCCGGGCAACCCCCCCACCCCGTCCCTTACCCGTCCAGAGCCTCAACCCGGAGTCGTCTCCCCCGCGCCCCAGCCCGGGACCACCTCGTCCCGGACCATCTCTCCCTGCTCCCTCCCAGCAAACCTGGGCCGGCTTGCCGGTGGCCTGCGCCAGCTGCTGGGTAAGCTCGGAAAGGAGCCCGTCCGGCACGGAGGCGCGGGGGACGTTGGTGTTCACCACGAACATCGGCATGCTGGCGGAGAAACGGCGGCGACTGGTGCACAGGAACTAAACCAAGCGCCTACGGCTGCAGCCCGCGAACCTGAGCTACGTGACCGCCGCGCAGTGCCGCCCCCTAGGGCGGCCGCGGCCCCGCCTCCTGTGACGCCACCGCCGGCGGAGGCCCCGCCTCCGTGCGCTGCAGGTTTCTCCCATCTGTGGCGTCACCGCGGGCAGAGGCTCCGCCCCTTGCGGCCGCAGCCCCCTTCCGGCTGGTGACGTCATCGCCGGCGGAGGGCGGCTCCCCTCCTACCGCCCCACCGCCCCGCTGGACTTAGGGAGTTGGCGTCCCCGCCCCACGCACCCTCTGAAAGCCGTTCTCCCCGTGGAGGCCAGAAATCTGCCTTTCTTTCATGTCTTTGTTAGTCCTTTCATTTAGTCACTGATATTTACTCAACGACGTGTGTGTGTGTGTGTGTGTGTGTGTGTGTGTGTGTGTGGGAGAGAGAGAGAGAGAGAGAGAGAGAAATGGGGAGAGGTAGTCCTTGCTGCAGGCAGGAGGGGGTTAGCCACGGTAGAGTCAGTCACCACCCAGGGGCCTTTCCTGCACCTTGCTCTTTAAGGTGAGTGAGGACGCTGCGAGATGCCAAGGGGAGGGGCAGCGGTAAGAGGTGAGGCTTAGACAGGGCTCCATAGGCCAAAGGTGGTCAGCAACTCTGTCTCTGAGCCCATTCCCAAGGCCCTGCTCCCCTGAACAGCTTCTCTGCAGTTCTTTGGACTTCAGTTCCTCAGGGAAGCCCCCACCCTAGTTAGGGACTGTAGGGATGCTCTTTCTGAGAGTCCTTAGAGAATTCTTTCTGTCTCTTCCACTAATGGTGAGCTCAGGGGGCATTTGGTGGGTGCCAAGCACGGAAGAGACACAGACTGACTACTGGCTGAATGAACGAATGGGTGAATGAAGATAGCCATGGCCCAGCGGGAAGAGGACAGAGCAGTGGCTGGATTGGGGCCCTGGCCAGGCCTGCAGGCCTTGCCATCACCAGACAGAAGGGCTTGTGGCTAAGTGGCCACCCATTCCCACTCTGAGGAGCCCCGCTGGTCAGGGTGCTGTGCTGGGGAGCAGAGCTCTCTCAGGTGCTGGAGGGGGCACACTGCGTTTGGCCAAGTCCTCCTGGGCATCTGGCAGGTGCTGTCTGGTTAAGGTGGCACAGCACACACCGGCCTTGCCGACGGCCATGTGCTACAGCAAGGACACTCGTGTCTGTGGGACCAGCCAGCATCCAATCAAGTAGGTCCCATGGCCCGGTTGTGCAAATAGCCTGCGAGTGTTTGTTCCCCCAGCTGGGCCCCAGGCTACTTCCGTCCCCACTCTCACACCTTGTGCCCAGGGCTCCCTCAACTGACAGACTGATGCACTCCACGCCGTGTCTCCAGCCCTGGGCCCTCCTCAAAGTTCAGCAGCCAATTCAGCACTTCCTGTTCCCTGTGTCCAAATCCAAGTGCATGACTTTTCCTCCCACACCTGTTGGCTGCCAGTGAAATGCGCTTCCCTCCACTGTCACCCTTCTCCCTTCTCTGCCCCCCTACCACCCTGATTCCAGCCCCCCACAGCACCACCACCTTCATTTAAGTTAGCTGACTTCACTTTTGGCCTAGCGTGGACTGTGGTAACACCATGGTGGACTGCTCTTCCTGGGGAAGGAGTCTGTTTCCCTGCCCCCCTGGCAGCCGACCTGGCCATATGATCTTGCCTTGCCCAGTGAAATCTGAACAGAAGTGACATGAGTGACTCCAGACAGAAGGTTCAAGAGCCCGCACCTGGTTCTCTGAGAAGGTGGAAGTGTGCCAAGAGGGACCCGCACCAGCAAACACGGGCGATGGCCCTGTAGGTGAGCCACTGCCATTTTCAGGTTGTTTCTGTAGCCTAGGGCAGTCTTCCCTGATCGGGACAGCCTCCGAGCTATTTACCATTTACTCTGACCCTTCCCAGTAGCAGTCAGTGCCATCTTTCTAGAAGGGCAAATGGGAAGGTGATCTCATTCCCTGTCCCACCCTTTCCTAGCTTGGACATTTCACTAACCTGAGACTCAGTTTCCCCACCTGTAATTTGAGGATGATAGTAGTGTCCACCTTACAGAGGAGTGTTGTGAGGACCGAGTGGCCTAAATACCGGTGAGAGTCCCCACTGATACTAGAGGTAGTACTGTCACGATGCCCTGGGTAAGCTGCTCCTGCCCCAAATCTTGCAGCACCTCCCTTGTTCCCTGAGTCTTGTGCACTGTCCTTCGGTACCATGCTCCTGGCTCTTGGCTCTCACATGGGTCCTGAAATGCATTTGCATTCACTTTCCCTCATCTGCCTCGGTTCCGTGGGAAAGCCCCAGAGCTTCTGGCTATAATGTGTTCCTGTAATGTGCCCAGCACCTCTCCTGTCCTTCGAGGCCATCACCACATTTCTATCTGTGAGTTAATGTTTCCTTGCTGGATGGTAAACTCCATGAGAGAGGGGACTGTCTCTTTCTGGCCTTTGCTGTATGCCCATCTCCTGACTCGTTACTTCAGTGGTAGGCAGAGGGCCTCCAAAGATGTCCACGCTCTAATCCCTGGAATCTGTGAATATGTTATGTTACGTGGCAAAAGGCACTGTACAGAATGTCATTAGAGTTACAGACCTTAAGATAGGGGGACCATCACGGATTATCTGGGTGGGCCCAGTGTAATCACATGAGCCCTTAAAAGCAGAGAATTTTGTCCAGCTAGACTCGGTGAGACGCGGCAGAAGGGGAGGTCCGACTCAAAGCAGGAGAAGGGCTCAATGTGCCATTACTGGCTCCGAAGAGAAGGGGGCCAGGAGCCTCCGTCGTACAACCACAAGGAACTGAATTCTACCAACGACCTGAATGAACTTGGAAGTGAGTTCTTCCCTAGTTGACTCAGAGACATCTTGACTTCAGCCATACAAGACCCTAAGTAGAAGACCCGGCCACGTGATGCTGGACTTCTGACTCAAACTGTGAGATAACAAATCTATGTTGTTTTAAGCTGCTCAATTTGTGGTCATTTGTTCTGGGAGCAATAGAAAGGTAATCGCTTGGCGCCGATAGGGGCTCCAAAATGATGTGCTGAACGGTAGGACACATGCTCCGGGAGGTGTTGGCGGGCGTGGCTGCCGACCTGCCTGGGATCCTCTCTGTATTCATCATCACGGACCGCATCCCAGTTCTGTCTGGTTAGAACATTCACTGCCCCTGGCAACCAGGCGTAGCCACACGGAGCTCACGCAGTGTGTGAGGATGTATAGGGAAGAGCTGCCTTCCTGACGGAGGCGCAACCCTGCCTCCTTTCTCTGCTCCCACCGCGGAACTTGGACAGGACCCCCAGATGTGCCGCAGAGTTTTTCAGGCAACCCTGAGCTGGGAAAAGCCCAGGCAACAGAGCAGGTGGCAGCCCAGCAGAGCCTGGGGCTCTGACAGCTCTGCCCAGTTACAACAGAAACAGAAGCCCCTCTCTGCTCAGAGCGCTGCTTGCCCAGGGTTGGGTCATCACAGCCCCACTGCAGGGCCTGGCTGCCGCAGACGACCTCCTGAGTGCCGCGTCCAGTGGCACGGCAGGCATCCTTCGTGCAAGCATCCTCACCGCCAGCATTTCTGTGGCGAACCTTTTTGCCTCATAACTGGCTGTAAGGCAGTGTTGCCGTAAAAGATAAAATGAAGAAAAACAAAAGCGGGACATCCAGTAAAAGGACACCATGAACCACGGAAACAAAATTACCAAGACTTTGCTGAGAAATACACAATATTTGAATATGTTTAAAACGTGTGTGGATTCTGTGCAAATAACTGATTTTGTTTTGCGGATTGTACATATGCACCTGTTTTCAAAATGTGGTATTGCGCATTTTGGGGGGTCTTTTTTATTCATCTCGTATCACAGGTTTTCTTTTTTTGCTAAACTTCCTTCATTAAGAGCGATATCTGTTTCCAAACACCAGGATGCATATATTTTTTTAAAGATTTATTTATTCGAGAGAGACAGATGAGACAGACAGTGGGGCGGGGGTTAGACGGAGAGGGAGAAGGAGAGAATCTCAAGCGGACTCTGAACTGAGCACGGAGCCCGTTGCAGGGCTCGATCTCACGACCCCAAGATCACAACCTGAGCAGAAACCAAGAGTCAGACACTCGACGGACTGAGCCACCGAGGCGCCCCTAGGATGCACATTTGTAACTGAGCTTTGTATTACGTTGTGAAAGCTGCTTTTTAAAATTTTCATTTTATTTTAAATGTAGTGTAGTTAGCATAAAGTGTTTATTAGTTTCAGGTATACAATGGAGTGGTTCAACACCTCCATGCGTCACCGTTAACACCGCAAGTGCTCTCCTTCATCCCCATCACCTGTTTCACCCATCTCCGCCCCCCCCCCCAACCATCAGTTTGTTCTCTAGAGTTAGGAGTCTGTTTCTTGGTTTCTCTTTCACTCTCTTTTTTTTCTCCCCCATTTGCTTATTTGTTTCTTAAGTTTCACATATGAGTGAAATCATACGGTATTTGTCTTTCTCTGACTGACTTATTTCCCTCAGCACAATACCCTCTAGTTCCATCTGCGTCGCGGCAAATGGCAAGACTTCATTCTTTTTGACGGCTGAGTGATTTTCCATTTGTATATACCTCACCTTCTTTTTCCACTCGTCAGTCGATGGACGCCTGGGCTGCTTCCGCAATTTAGCTATTGTAGATAATGGTGCTATAAACGTAGGGGTGCATGTGTCCTTTTGAATTAGTGTTTTTGTATTTTGGGGGTAAATACCCTGTAGTGTGATTACTGGATCGTAAGGTAGTTCTATTTTTATTATTATTATTTTTAAAATCTTAGTTGAGTTTTAGTTGGTTTGGTTTTACACTGTGAAAGCTTCTACACCGTTATTTGGTTTGGTGTATTGGCACACGTCCGTCGACAGAAGTTCCATAGTTCTATGGGAAACGTTGGTTCAATACTCTGCACCCCGTATAGACAATCATGAGAGCTAAAGTTAGGTATACCGATGGGAGCGCTGTGTCAATGGAGAATCGAAACCAAACTGTCCACCAGTTGATGAAACCAAAGAACTCAGTTATTAATTTTTAAAAAATCTTTTATGGCAAAACTGTCTCAACAGCCAGTTAGTTATGTGGCAACATGCTTGCAGCAGAGAAGCTTACAGGAAAACTACCTAGAACCCTCCAGTGGGTAAGGGCTGCTGGGCACAGAAGTGGGAGGGAAGAAAACCTCCCAATGAAGGGAAACGCAAGCTGGATAAGGGGGACCATGGCCAACGTGAGCACCTGGCAGACCCTGAAATCAGATCTGTGGACAGGATCTGAGTTCCCGAGCTGGAAGGAGGGTCTGGGGAGGAGAGAGGGGCTGCTGGCACCCCCCTGTGGGGCTACCT
The DNA here is from genome assembly GCF_024610735.1 of Ursus americanus. Classification (NCBI taxonomy): domain Eukaryota; kingdom Metazoa; phylum Chordata; class Mammalia; order Carnivora; family Ursidae; genus Ursus; species Ursus americanus. The sequence continues at coordinate 31,087,858 of NC_142156.1, read as the reverse complement.
GCTCTTCCCCTTGCTGCCTCTCCCCCCGCCGGCAGCCTGTGTCCATGGGCAGTCCATCCTTCCACTGGCTCCCACCAGCTTTGTTTCCCTCGGCATCCCTCCCCCAGTCACGCAAGGCTCATCACCTCAGCAAGAGCCCAGCCAGCCCTGAGTCCTTGTCGCCAGTGCCCGTGCCCTTGTTCATTGAATGTGCTAACTTGGCAGCACAGACGGGCAAAGACAGTTCTCCCCCTTCCAGTCATCACCCCCACTGGTGGTCAGCCGTACCTGAAGGTACAGGATTGCAAAGAGGGGCGTCTGCCAGGAGACCACCACATTGCAAGGAGGGGCCCAGACGTGCTGGGGGAGCCAGGAGTCTCGGCCAGCTAACCCTGCGGGACCCTGAGACATGGCTCGGAGTAGGTGATCTGGCTGCAGTCACTTAAAGGCTCTGAGCCTCGGTTTCAGAACTGGGGGCGGGGCGGGGCGTCGGGTGGTAATTCCTTTCCCATAGACTTGTGTGAAGCTTAAAGGAGCTGAAAGGACAAAGTGCAAAGTCCCTGACTTAAAGTAGGTGCTCAGTAAATGCTACTTGGACTTAACTGTATTGTAACCAAGTGTCCTGGTGCAGGAAATGAGCTAATAGGCCCGAACCCCAATGGTGGGCCTGCACAGAGACGGCGACTCTGCTTCCCTTCTGTGGTGTCCAAGTCTTGTCCCCACCCGCCCCTCTCCTCACAGGATCCCCTCAAAGCCGAGGCCGGGCCTTTCAAGAGCCCCAGGGCCCTGGCCTGTTCCCACGGCCACACTGGAGGTGGTGTGGCCTGGCGCAGACCCACGTCCTCAAGAGCTCACGGCAGCCGGCACAGGTGGTGTCCTGGGCTTCCCGGAAATCCTCACCTCCCAGACAGGGCAGGGCCTGCCCCTCAGGTAGTGTGGGGCCGCTGGGCATTGGAGTGCCGTGGGAAGAGGCCCCTGGAGGGTCTGGCTCCTGATGATGACAGAATAAATTCTGCACCAGGCTTTCAGAGCCCCCCACCTTATCTCAGAGCTCTTCTCCACCACGGATGCTGGCCTTCCCCTCCACCACCTCGGTCCTGGACTTTCCTGTCTCCATTCAGCAGCACCCATGGCTCCCAGGAAGCCTTCCGGACGCCTCCAGCTGGAAACCCACCCATACTAGGCCTCATCACCCTGGGCCTCTGTACACGCATTTTCATGGTCTGCCTCTAAAGAAAGCTGAGAGGTGTGTGTGTGTGTGTGTGCGTATGCGTGTGTGTGTGTGTCTGCGGTCGGCATCTGCCCCTGGAATTTTGCTCCACTGCCAGAGCCTCGGTTGTGGGACCTGGGCTCCCCCTCAGCATCCTTGTCCTTCTTTGGGTGTCTGGTTCTCCCTTACCTTCGATTTCCTGCTGTCTGCAGAATGGAGCCACCGAACTCACAGCATGCAACTCTGACCTCCCGCAGGCTCTGTGGTGAAGGGCCACGCGGTGCGCTCCCTCCCCACCTGCCTGCGCAGGGCCTGCTTTGTGGCCCTGTGGCCTCCTTGGCCTCCACGCCCTGCCACCAGCCCTGGCCCCACCCTTAGCGCTGGCTCAAGCCCCAGCTCCACCACTGACCCATAGTGTCACCCTGGATCCCTTAGGTGGCCTTTGGCCCTCCTCAGCAGAACAGGATCAGGTAGCCAAACGGCCAGGGAAGGGGAAGCAGGGTGCGGCTCGGTCAAGACCACCCAGGTGCAGTCCTGGCCCGCCACCTAGTGGTGCAACCTTGGACCTCACACAAGCCACTGCCTTCGCTTGCCTCCCCTTCTGTGTAAAACAAGGACATTAAAGGTACTTATGTCTGGGGCACCTGGGCAGCTCAGTTAAGCGTCTGCCTTTGGCTCTGGTCCCAGGATCCTGGGATCGATCCCCTGCATTGGTCTTCTTGCTCAGCAGGGAGTCTGCTTCTCCCGCTTCCTCTCCTCCCTCTCCTCCTCTCCCTGCTTGTGCTCTCTCTCTCAAATTCATAAATTAAAAAAAAAATGTCCTATTTCTTGGGGCTTTTGCTCGGGTTGGAGGAGCCAGCTCTTGCGAAGCCCTCAGAATAGTCCCAGTAGGAAGAAAAGCCTCCACAGAAGTTGGTGTGCTGCCAGACGGACTTTCTTCGTGGTGAGGGTCACCGCTCCTCCCAGCCCTGGTGCCGCCCGAGGACGGGGACAGTGACAGACACCCCAGGACGCAGCAGGCCCTGAGAGAAGATGGGTAAGCTGAAGGACTCAGTGAAATCAATGAACGATTCGGCTGAAGCAGGGTGAGGACCACCCGTGTCCCAGCAAGAGAGAACTGTCAGGGTCTGGAGAGGAGTGGATGAGGGCGAACGCAGAGTTGGCTGCGGCCCTTTGGAAGCCCAGCCGTCCTGACCCTTGTGAGCAGCGCACGAGGCCGGTAGCCAGGTTTGCTGGCCCAGCCTCTCCCTCGGAAGCTGAGGCTCAAAATCCAGGTAACTAGCCAAGGAAGGGAGGAGTGTGGGCCAGGAGAGGGAGCCAACTTAGTGCTCTGGAGGAGGGGAGAAGCCACACTGTATCTGGGGTCTGGGCAGGTGAGTCAGAGCTGCGGGGCCCTCGGCTGTGGAGGAGAGCATTTCAGGGGGGATCTGGGGACTGATAGACACCAGTAGACAGGCATTTGAAGGGGCCAGCTGGTGGGACCCCCTCCATCAAGAGTGGTCTGGGGGCCCAAGGTCAGGGGCTCACCCACCAGGGAGCCTGTGGTGTCTGTGCAGTCAGGGAGGAGGTAGCGTGGGCTCCCAGGGGGCAGGGGCTGGGAGGCAAGCTGGAGCACCCCAGGCACCAGGCAGCTGGCCAGCAGCAGGGCCCAGACCGGCGGGTCACCCAGGAGCTCCCTGGGGAGACAGAGGAGAGTCCAGGCCAGGTGCGTCCTTGCTAGAACCCTGCCCTTACCCCTGTTCCCTTGCTCCCATGCCCACAGTGGGTCTGCTTTGTTCAGTGCTTCTTCCTACCAAGCTCGAGGTCAGGATGGCAGCCCGGTTGGGGACCCAAAAGACAGACAGTGGGGCAGAGAGTTTCTCCTCTCTCTCAATGTCATCACCGTTTCCTCAGGGGCCTCAGCCCAACCTCTCCCTGTCTTGAGAAAACAAGGCTCTGAGGCTGGCACCCTCCCCCAATCCCTCCATCACCACCACCCCACCTCCCCACCCCCATTCTATGCAGGCTTCGCTCTGCTCCCTGCCCTGTGGAGCCTCACCAGGCAGTCACACTCAGATGTGGGAAGGGTAATGACAGCCTTAACCCCAACTAGGAGATTTCAAGCCACAGGACTTGAAAAATCATTTGAGGACAGAAAGACTTACTGCTGTCCCCAAGCCCCCCCATGCAGCTGGTGTTGGTTGCCCAAGTCTGATCTGTCCCATCAGGATCCCCAGGGCTGGGAAGATGGCTGAGGTCACCTCCAGAGATTCAACCCTTACCTCACACCATACACAGAAATTAACTCAAAACCGATCATCAACCACATGTACAAGTTAAAAGTATCAAATCGTGGGGGTGCCTGGGTGGTGCAGCAGTTGGGCATCTGCCTTCGGCTCAGGGCGTGATCCCGGCGTTCTGGGATCGAGCCCCACATCAAGCTCTTCCGCTATGAGCCTGCTTCTTCCTCTCCCACTCCCCCTGCTTGTGTTCCCTCTCTCGCTGGCTGTCTCTCTCTCTGTCGAATAAATAAATAAAATCTTAAAAAAAAAAGTATCAAACAGTTAGGAGAAGATGTTTGCAATGTTGAGAGAGACAAAGATGTCTTAGGGCACAAGAAGCGTTAACCATACAAGATAAAACTGATAAATCGGATTTAGCAAAATAAAAATTTCTGCTCTTAAAAATACACAATTAAGAACATAAAAAGGGCAAGTTACAGACTGCAAGAAAATATTGGCATAACATATATCTGACAGAGTACTGACATCTCAAATGTATGAAGAATGTCCTCAACTCAAAAATAATAAGACAACCCAATAAAAAATGGTGAACGCTAGACTATCTAGGCGACCGACCATGGGTTTGGTGATGCCTTTTTGGATATGACACCAAAGGCACGATCCATGAAAGATGCCGGACTTCCTTAAAAATAAAAACTTCTGCTCTGTGAAAGACACTGTCAAGAGAATGAGGGGGAAAAAAAAACAAGCCACGGACTAGGAGGAAATATTTGCAAAAGACATATCTGATAGGGGCTCCTGGGTGACTCAGTCGGTGGAGGGATGGACTCTGGAATTCAGCTCAGGTCATGATCTCAGCGGCATGGAATCGAGCCTCACGTTGGGCTCTGTGCTCATCGCAGAGTCTGTTTGAGGATTTCTCTCCTTCTCCCTCTGCCCCTCCCCCTGCTTGTGCTCTGTCTCTCTCTAAATAAATAAAATCTTAAAAAAAGAGACATATCTGATAAAGGGCTGTTATCCAAGACATACACAGAACTCTTAAAACTCAACAATAAGAAAATGAACAGCTTGATTTAAAACATGAGCCAGAGACATAAACAGATCTACACATGACAAATAAGCATATGAAGAGGGGCGCCTGGGTGGCTTAATCGGCTAAGCGTGCCTTCAGCTCAGGTCATGATCCCAGGGTCCTGGGATCGAGCCCCGCGTCGGGCTCCCTGCTCAGTGGGGAGTCTGCTTCTTCCTCTGCCTTGTCCCACTTCACGCATGCTCCCTTTCTCACTCTCAAATAAATAAATCTTTTTAAAAAAAGGCATATGAAGAGATGCTGCCCATCACATGTCATCAGAGAGATGTAAATTCAAACAGCAATGAGATATCACTAGCAGCTGTTCCATGGCCAAAGTCCAGAACACTGACACCACCAAATGCTGGACAGGATGTGGAGCCACGGGAACTCTCGCTCACTACCACTGGGGACGCAAAAGCCTACAGACACTTTGGAAGACGGTTCGGCAGTTTCTTACAAAACAAAGCATACTCTTACCCTATGATCCAGCAATCACGCTCCTTGGTATTTACCCAAAGGAGTTGAAAATGTATGTTGACGCAAAAACTTGCGCATGGACGTGTATAGCAACTTTGTTGATTACTGCCGAAACTTGGAAGCCACCAAGATGTCCTTCACTGGGTGAGTGGATAAATCAACTGTGGTATTTCCAGATAACGGAGTACTATTCAGTGCTAAAGAGAAATGGGCTAGCAAGCCGTGCAAAGACACGGAGGAACCTGAAATGCACATTACAAGTGGAAGAAGCCAGTCTGAAGAGGCTACATACTGTTTGATTCCAACTACAGGACATTCTGCAAAAGGAAGAATTCTGAAGACAGCAAAAACTCTGTGGGCGCCAAGGATCAGTGGGAAGGGAGGGGTGACTAGGGAGAGCAGAGAGGATTTTTAGGGCACTGGAAATACTCCGTATAGATGACACGGGTGGAGCATGTCACCATACATTTGTCCAACCCAGGGAATGTACATCATGGCCTTTGGGTGCTAACGATGTGTCCACGTACGCTCATGCATTGTACCGCATGGACCGCTCTGGTGTGGGATATGGATAATAAAGGAGGCCCTGCATGTGAGGGGGTAGGAGGTATATGGGAAATCTCTGTATTTTCCTCTCGATTTTGCTCTGAAATGAAAACTGCTCTGAAAAAAATAAAATCTTTTGAAACATTTTTTAAGATTTATTTATTTATTTTAGATGGGTGGGGGAGGGGCAGACAGAGAGGGAGAGAGAGAGAGAATCCCAAGCAGACTCCCCACTGAGCACAGAGCTGGTTGCAGGACTCGATCCCACAACCCTGAGATCATGACCTGAGCCGAAATCAAGGTGGGTCGCTCAACCGACTGAGCCACCCAGGTACCCCCAAAAGTACAATCTTTAAAAAAAAAATTGTGGACAGGCTCTCCCTCTGCTCTGTGAATGTGGTGGCAGCCTCGGGGAGAGCCCTGCTGTGAGGAGCAGTTGGGGGCTGCTGTGACCGCCACTGGCAGGGGCACCCCCCACCCAGAGGGGGACTTCAGCCTCTGTCACAGTCAGGGCACGGTCATCGTGGAGCACTGGTGGGAGGTGCCACTGGCCAGACAGGGCCGGGAGCCGCGCTGGTAGAGGACACGAAACAGGGGCTCAGAGGCAACCTGGAGCTCCTCCCCATGCAGTCGCTGGAAGGACTTGGAGTCTGGGTGACCTGGTCTCAGCGAAGAAATCTTTGGGCTGGAGTCCACTCCTCCCTCAAGGTCCAGCTGTATAGGCCTCCCCTGAAACTGAGAAACTGGTGGAGGAGGAGACATTGCCGAGACCAGAAGGAAACTTAGAGAAGGTCCAGAGCAGGGGAGGTGAGATGACAGTGAATTTCTGAGAAGCTGTCACCTGCCACTTCTTCAAAAATCCTGGTGTTGTGGTCAGCCCACACGCATTAAAGTCATCAGAAGAGGGGCGCCTGGCTGGCTCAGTCAGTGGAGCATGTGACTCTTGATCTCGGGGTTGTGAGTTCGAGCCCCACCTTGGGTGTAGACATTACTTAAAAATAAAATCTTTTTTTAAAGATGTTATTTATTTATTTATTTATTTATTTATTTATTTATTTATTTATCAGACAGAGAGAAAGAGAGAGCATGAGTAGGGGGAGCAGCAGGCAGAGGGAGAAGCAGGTTCCCCGCTGAGCCGGGAGCCCGATGTGGGGTTTGATTCCAGAACCCCGGGATCATGATCTGAACCGAAGGCAGGCACTTAACCAACTGAGCCTCCCAGGCGCCCCTAAAAGTAAAATCTTAAAAAAAAAATAAGTTACCAGAAGAGCTCCCCACACAGTGGGGCGAGTACTGGTGTGAGGTGATGGGAAATGGGCTTGGTGCTGTGAGGGAACCTATGTCTGTCGTGAGCTTTGAGAGGCCCAAGAGCAAAAGATACAAGGGCTGGTTAGCCAGCAAGCTGCCGAGGGGATGGCCCCCACCAGCTTCCAGACGACCCGAACCTACCCTCCCTCAAAAGCAGCAGAGCAGAATGGAGGAGCAGTGGAGCAAAGACGGGCCAGCACCCTGTTACCACTCCCAGCTCTGACCAAGTAGTGGGATTTTAGAGAGCGTATGGGGACGCTGGCCCACACCTCACGTCCGCGTTGACTCCTCCGTGTTTCCCACCTCTGTCTGACTCTTCCCACATCTGGCTTTCCTGGGCCAGTCCTGCTCACAGAGTACTAGGCTGTAGATTGAACAAGCTGAATATTACCAGATGGAAACAGTCTATACCGTTTAGCCTCTTCCTTCCCTGGAACTCACTGGAACAAATGGCAGAGCTTGACACCGTCTCCAGGACCGGGCTGATGCTCACACAAACTGAATACCCGTATCTCAAGAGGAAATAAAGAGGTTGTGTTCTTTTTATTATTATTATTTTGGAAGATTTTACTTATTTAGTCATCAGAGAGAGACCACAAGGTGGGGGAGCAGCAGGCAGAGGGAGCAGCAGGCTCCCCCCACTGAGGAGGGAGCCCGATGCGGGGTCCCATCCCAGGACCCTAGGATCATGAGCCGAAAGCAGATGCTTAACGGACTGAGCCACCCGGCGTCCCAGTTGTGTTCTTTTGATTTATTTTTTAGGCTTTGAAATTTCAGTGGCTCAGTATGTACGGGTTTATTTCATGCGGGCGTGATTTAGCATTGCGTCTTCATGTCTGTTTACAATTCCCTCAACTGCAAATGGCCCCACGTATGGTCTTTAAGTGTTCATGAGTATAAGTTGTTTTTTTTCCTTTTTTTTTTTTTCCTGAAAGGGGGCAGGACAGCCCTAGTCACACCTGCTACCCCAGTGGGGTCACCAAGACCACCCCCTCCACTCACCAGCGCCCTGGTTTAAACAATCTTATAGGGTTATAGTCAGCCTCCTGCAGGGCTCCTCACAGCCCTGACTTGTCTCCTTGGCAGGACAAGCCAGATGCGGCCCTCTGGCATCCGTCTCCCTCCCCAGCCTGACCAGACGGTCTCCTGCTCTGCTACAGTGCTCTGCGGGTCTCAAGGATCCTTAAAGCAGGGGTGTCTGTGGGCACAGGCCCTGGAAGCCCCCACGGGAGCCACGGCAGGACACAGCCACTCACGGCACCTCTTAGCCAGGAACACACACATTTGCCCAAGGACTTCCAGAAAGCCCTCCCCAGGGGCGCCTGGGTGGCTCAGTCATTAAGCGTCTGCCTTCGGCTCAGGGAGTGATCCTAGGGTCCTGGGATCGAGCCCCACATCAGGCTCCCTGCTGGGAGCCTGCTTCTTCCTCTCCCACTCCCCCTGCTTGTTCCCTCTCTCGCTGGCTGTCTCTCTCTCTGTCAAATAAATAAATAAAATCTTTAAAAAAAAAAAAAAGAAAGCCCTCCCCAGACAGACCTACAGAATGACCATTTCCAGAAAGAAGACCCTCCCCCAGTTAATCCCATTGTGCCAAAAGCTGGTGCCAGGCTCGTATACACGCACAGCTCTCTCAATCCTCCCAGCAAGCCTCATTTTATAGATGAAGAGTCAAAACCCAAAGCGTTTGGTGCCATGCTCGGCACTCCCAGCCGGAAGTCCAAAGGTAGGTCTGCTTGCTAAGTTGTGTGCGTCAGCTTTGATACATTTTAACTTTTTTTAAAAGATTTTTTTATTTATTTGAGGGCGGGGAGGGGCAGAGAGCATCTCGAGCAGACACAAGCTGAGCATGGTGCCCCACGCGGGGCTTGATCCCGTGACTCCAAGATCACAACCTGAGCCGCAACCAAGGGTCAGATGCTTAACTGACTGAGTCACCCAGCGCCCCAAATTTTAACTTCTTTAAAAAAAGAAGAGTGGACAAAAGATTTGAACAGATTCCTCACAGAAAACGCCGAACGGCCATGTTGAGCACAGGAAAAGATACTCAATGTTATTAGGATGAGCACTGTGAAGATTAGTCATCAGGGAAGTGCCGCCATTAAACCACCAGGAGAGGCCATGGCGCAGCCTGCGGCCAGCCTAGAGGAAAGAGACGGACAGGGCAGGTGCTGAGCAAGGTCTAAGCACCCGCGGCTCTCAGACATTGCTCGCGGGCATTTAAAACAGTATGATCGTTTTGGAAAATTTCTTCTATAGTTTTGTTTGTTTTTCTTCTATAGTTAAACATACATTCACTATTTCTAAAGCTTTTATTTTATTCATTCATTCATTCATTCATTCATTCATTTTTTCATGGGCAGCAAAGCAACGTTTATTGAGCGATAGTAAAGCTTATTAACCGATAGGGCACAAAGCTCCCAAAGAGGGAGGGGACCAGAGTGGGTTGCCCTTAAAGATTTTATTTTATTTTATTATTTTATTTTATTTTTTAAGATTTTATTTTATTTTATTTTATTTTATTTTATTTATTTTATTTTAAAGATTTTATTTATTTATGTGACAGACAGCCAGCGAGAGAGGGAACGCAGCAGGGGGAGTGGGAGAGGAAGAAGCAGGCTCCCAGAGGAGGAGCCTGATGTGGGGCTCGATCCCGGAACGCCGGGATCACGCCCTGAGCCAAAGGCAGACGCTTAATGGCTGCGCTACCCAGGCGCCCCAGATTTTATTTATTTATTTGAGAGAGAGAGAGAGATCTAGACAGAGCAAAATGGTGCGGAGGGGCAGAGGGAGAGGGAGAAGCAAACTCCCCACTGAGCAGGGAGCCTGACATGGGGCTGGATCCCAGGACCCTGAGATCAGGACCTGAGCCGAAGGCAGATGCTTAACCAACTGAGCCACCCAGGCGCCCTTAAAGCTTTTATTTTAGTCATCTCTACTCCCAGCGTGGGGCTTGAACTCATGACCCAGAGATCGAGAGTCACACAGTCTACCGACTGAGCCAGCCAGGCGCCCCTAAACATACATTTGCTATTAAACTCAGCAATTCATTTACCCAAAAGAAATGAAAACATTTGTCTACACAACAACTTGTGCAGGAATGTTCATCGCAGTTTTATTCATGATGGCCAAGATTCAGAAACAGCCCAAAATGTCCATCAGCTGGTAAGTGGCCAACAGATGACGATACATGCATACAGTGGAATTACAGCTCAGCGACACGGAGGAATATATACTCATACATGTGACAACATGCGTGAAGCTCAAAACTTTTATTTGGAGTGAAGCCAGACACAAATGCATACGAAAAGTATGGAATTATATTGAACTCTAAAAAAAAAGCAAATGCGACCTATAGTGGCAGGTGGCAGGTCAGCGGTCACCTGGGGCTGCAGGTGGGGGGGGGGGCTACCAATTACCAACGGGCACGAGGGAGCTTTTGGAGTGATGCGAATGTTCCACTTTGATTGTGGTGCTTGTTTCATGGGCATATGCATCTGTCAAAACTCCTCAAATACATACTTTGTTTTTTAGAGGTGGGGGTTGGGGAGGGGCAGAGGGAGAGGGAGAGAGAGAATCCCAACAGGCTCCGTGCCCAGTGCGGAGTCTGATGTGGGGCTCGATCTCACAACCCTGAGATCATGACCTGGGATGAAATCAAGAGTCGGACGCTTAGCTGGCTGAGCCACCCGGGTGCCCCGAGATTTTATTTTTAAGTAATCTCTACACCCAACATGGGTTTCAAACTCAAAAGCTCCGAGATCAAGAGTCACATGCTCTACCAATGGAGCCAGCCAGGCGCCCCCAGAAATTTTTTTCTGACCACCCTCCTGCAACCAGGTCAAGCTCCCTAGTATGCACACACTTGATAATCTGTATTTTCTCTCACTGCATTTCCCTGAGTTTGTGGTTGTTTTTATCGGTTTCCTGTTAGTTAACTGCCTCTAGACAGGGAGCACCAGCAGGTCCCAATCCCACCCCTCTGGCTCACCACAGATTGCTAAGCACCTGGCACCAAGCCTGCATGCAGTAGGTGCTTAATAAGCACTCAGTAAACAAATGAATGCGGGAACTAGGGAATGCAGAGGGCCAGGACCCTCGGCAGGAAGCAAAGGAGAGAGCAACAGCTGGACCCGGGCCCCCACCGTACGTACAGAGCTACAGCTCTGTGGACAGGATGACTTCTGGGCCCGTCCACTCGGGGCCCTGGCTCTGCCTAGGGAAGTTGAGTTTGTGCAGTTCCTTGGAGATCTCCAGGAAGGTCTTGCCTTTGGTCTCGGGGAGGAAGAAGCCAGTATAGATGGCCGCACAGACACAGACACCGAGGAAAGGCACATAGAGAAAGTGGGACAAGCCCTCCTGTGGGTGGAAAGAGACACAGAGACCTGGTGTGGCCCTGTTCAGCCACCAGACAGAAGGCCTCATGACAGGTGGTGATGAGGGATTTGTCCCCCTTGGTTCAGATGAGTCCCAACCCCTCCAGCCTCAGGCTCCCTGGATGGAGACCTCCCGCTGGGGCTCTCCCGCTGCTGACAGAGGTAAAACCTAAGGCTAGGGCCCCAATGTTGGGGGGAGGCAGGGCAGGCCTACCTTGAGGAAGGGAAACCCCAGCCCAACCAGGAAGAGCAAGGTCCACACGAGCGCCCCGGCGACCATATAGGCGGCAGGCCGGGCCTTCTGGTCAAACAGCTCCGTGGCCAGGATCCCCGTCACTCCGGCTAGAAGGAGGAGCGGGGACAGGGGGCTGCCAGCCGGGGCTCCCTGCCCAGCCTTCCCCCCACCTGTCCATGACATGGGAATGGGGACCCCTTGTCCTCTCCTCCAGGCATTCCCTCCCAGAAGCCTCAGTACAGGTAGGCTGGGGGGAGGGGCATGCGGGTGATAACTGCATTCACATCCACCCATCCCGCACGCAGACTTTCGAGTTCCTTCTGCAAAGCCCGAAGCCCTGGGTTCCTTGGGCCCACTCACCAGGGCCAACGCCAAAGCTGAGGACAAAGGCAAAGATGCAGGACATGGCCAGGTAGGGCATCCAGGGGAAGGAGCTCTGCAGTAAAGGGGCAGAGGGTGTGAAGTGAGGTGGAGATCAGGGTGTCCCAGGTCGCAACCCTCACTCCAGCCCAGGTACCTGCAGGCATAGTGCCACTGTGAAGACAGTTCCCCAGCAGGCCATCAGGCAGTACCCCCCTATCAGCAGCACGCGGCGGCCCACCCGCTCGATCAGCACACACTGCAAAGAAAAGGAGCCCTGGTCACTGACACCCCCCCCCCCCCCCCACTGGCGCTGGAAGCATGCTTTCCTTGGTTTGAAGCTGTTGGGGGGACAGTTAGGAACAGTTGATTGCTTCAGGAGATTAAGACATTATTAATTTTTTAAGACTTTACTTATTTGAGAGAGAGAGAGTGACTGAGCGAGAGAGCATGAGCAGCGGGGAGGGGCAGAGAAGAGAGAGAAGCAGATTCCCCGCTAAGCAGGGAGCCCCACACGGGGCTCAATCCCAGGACCCCGAAATCACCACGCGATGGGAAGGCAGAAGCTCAACCGACTGAACCACTCAGGCTCCCCTATTAATTTTTTAAGTATTAATTTGGTCACTCAACTTCATTCAGTTTCCTCATCTCAAAATGGTATTTTAAGTGCACGGCCAACAGTTGGTGCTCAATAAATGCTGGCTAAGTCACCCCATTTGGACACAGTGACCTAGAGTGGAAAAGGGCTCAAGGTAGAGGACTTAAGTCCTCCGAGTGTCAGCCCCCACGCCCCCCCTTCCCCGCAGGGCTGGTGGAGGGTCAGCCCGAGCCCACGACAAACTCACACTGAGGCAGGCCGCAAGCAGCTCGCAGCTCCCAGTCCCCAAGACGGCATACTGGACCTTCCCCTTGGGGATCCCCGCCTCCCGGAACACGGAGGAGGCGTACGCGTACACCTGGAGAGGAGGGGCAGAGGGGCGGGCTGCCAGCGGTCTGCGGGGTCTGCAGCATCCCGGCCCTGCGTGGGGGACGAGGGGAGCCTCACCGAGTCGTTCCCGCAGAGCTCCAAGGCACTGCCCAGCACCACGAGGCTCGTCACCTGCCTCCGCAGGCCGCGATCCTGGAACAGCTCCCACGGGCGCCGCGCGCGCTGGCCCTGGCAGGCGGCGCGCTCCTCCTCCAGCTCCGCCAGCTCCCCCGCCACGTTCGTGGTGCCCCGCAGCCGATGCAGGGCTGGGGCGGGGGTAGAGGGCGCTGAGCCCTGGTCCCCCAGAGTGAGCTCCCACCTCCAACTCCGTTCACCCTCTCTCTGGGTCCCCCTGATCAGATGGGGGGCTCTTCCCCTGTCCCTGTCATTTCGGGGCATCACGGACCAAACAAGGCTTTAGGGATGCTCTTCCCCTGTCCCTGTCATTTCAGGGCATCACGGACCAAACAAGGCTTTAGGAGCTCGGGTTCTGCAGATATATCAGACTGGACACAATTGCGGCAGATTGCCATCATCCAGCGTCCCCAATTCTCCACCCTTCCCTGTACCCAGGCCCTCTGCTAGGTGATTTTTGCAGCAGTCCCCACCAAACGGGCAAGTATGTATCCCGCCCCTTGGCATTGGGCTGTGCCATGTGACTTGCTCTGGCCAATAGAATGAGGCTGTAGGGAGGGTATGCAAATTCCAGCCCAAGCCTTAAGAGACCTTGCTCATTTCCTCTGCTCTTCTACCATCATCATAAAAAGGTGTGTTGGGGCTAGCCCACGGGTCCCAGGAAAAGCAGAGATGCCCAGCTGGGACCCTCCTAAATTAGCCAATGCCCAGCAGACCTGCACCAGCGCCCAAGACCAGTAAAGCCACCAGCCAGGCGCAGCCTACATCAGCCAACCCCAGAGAACTCACAGAGGCTCGAACTAAGTGATTGCTTCTTTAGTTTGCCACTGAGATATGATTATTAGGCAGCCACAGAAAACTGATGAATTAATTAACGGGTACCAGGACCGGTTGCTACCATTCTGGGACCTGTAATCTATGATACTGATTCCAATAACAGGCAGAGATGGTGAGGAGGTTGGAAAAATAGAAGCCTGGGTATGCCAGGCAGTATTGCGGAAGAAAGAAAACAGACCTTATCAACGCCCGTCCGTACTCAAGGGAAGAGATCCTTATGTGGTGAAAACATGAACTGGTTGCTTTTAACTGACTATTCTAAGCTTACTCTAAAGAAAACATGACGGGTGCCTAGGTGGCTAGGTCGGTTAAGTGTCTGCCTTTGGCTCAGGTCATGATCCCAAGGTCCTGGGATCAAGTCCTGCATCAGGCTCCCTGCTCAGTGGGAAGCCTGCTTCTTCCTGTAGCTCCCCCTGCTTGTGCTCTCTGTTTGTCTTATTTATTTATAAATAAATCTTAAAAAAGAGAGAGAAAAAGAAAAACATGAGTTCAAAAAGACCTTCAGAGGGAACAAGATTTAATTAAATTTAACATATTCTGGAACTCACTAGGTCGGTTTAATAAAAAAACAAAAACAAAAAGTAAATGTGTTTCTCATCTCTAGTACCTCCAGTTACAAAAAGAGTTCCACGTTGAGTTACGGCCTGAAAGCAAAGATCAAATCCAAGCCCTGCCAGTGAGCCATGGACTCAGGGTAACAATCAAACTAAGGGTGTGGCTTATGCCAGTGCCTCGTAGACCCTCATGGCTGGAAAAGGGGCATCTGGGGGGCTTAAGGGTGTTGGCCCCAGCAGCCTGACATGCCCCAAATTCCAGTCATTCGGTCTTAAGAGGGAAGCATGTCTCAAAAAGACTGTGGGTGTGGCTTTTTGGCACATCGATCAAATACATAGAAAAATCACATTGTTTTTGAGAAAATCCTATTGACAAAAGGTCTGCCAGCCTGGATGAATAGGGGCCAAGACAATTTGAACTGTAAAGACTACTGTGCCCCAACTTTCTATGAGTCCATTTACAATGTCCTCTTCAGAAGCTGTCAAGGAGGAGTATCCCAGAGGACAGAAGCTGGAACCTGGGGAAACCACGGCCTGGGAGCCCCTCCCAGGGGGCAGAGCCAGGACGTGATCACGGAACATTCCCTACTGGAAAGGCAAAGAGATCTGGCAGCGTTTTCCCAGGAGCACCTTAGCATTAAGGACCGGGACTGCTTTCTGCTCCCCTTGAAATGAGGGTTAGTTCTGGTTACACTGTCCTACTTTCACCATTGTGTGTTGAGTTCAGAGGGGCAGAAGACTTGTGTTTTTAGCTCCTAGGTCTCTGGATCAAGAGAAGGCACATAAAGACTTGATGTGATCTTTAGATCCTGGACAGGAAGACTGATGCCATGATCCGATGAGACTGTGGGGTCCCAGATGACGCTGAGCGTGTTTTGCACAGGGGAGGGATATCAGGAATAGCTGTGGCCACAACGATAGGCTGAGAAGGTGCATGAGTGGGCCCTGGTCCTCACCTTTCTCTAAATCCATGCCCTGGTCATGTGAGAGGATATGCCACTGATTTGCCCATCCCTCGACTTTGGGTTCAGTGACCTCGCTGATGGGCTGTTCACCGGCATGCGGAGCAGAGATTTGCAAAATGCTCCTGCAGCTGGATATGCTTTCTTGGGGCCCTGCGGTCGCTGTGATAAGAACATCCCCGGGCTAGCCCGTTGGTACCAGAGTGAGAGGAGAGGCCTGCGCGGCAGAACTGAACGGCTCTGGCCCAGACCAGCCTGGACTGGCTCCCCGGGGATTCCCAGACACCGTGAGCCGCGCAGCTGAGATCAGCGGTTATGCAGCCAGCCCAGCAAGTAGATGAGCAGACGACGCAATGATGGATTGTGTTAAGCCGGGGATTTGGGTATTGTTCTTGGGCATCATTATCACGACCACAGCCACTGAATCAGCCCATCGGCAGCCAGTGACAGGGTTTCGTCTTGCGTACGTGCTAGAGGGGAGGGCTGTTCATTGGCACCATCCTGCAGTTCCCAGAGGTCGGGGCCCGGTCTGCTCTATCCCGCTGCCTTGGCACTTAGGACAGCTCCTTGGTAAAGACTTTTGGGTTTGTTTTTTTTTAGAGATTTTATTTATTTATTTGAGAGAGAGAGAGAGAGTATGAGCAGGGGGAGGGGCAGGGGGAGAGGGAGAGAGAGAAGCAGATTCCTTGCTGAGTGCAGAGCTGGACCCGGGCTCAATCCCAGGACCCTCAAATCATGACAAGGCAGACATTTACCCAACTGAGCCACCCAGGCGCCCCGATAAAGAGTTTTGAAGAGATGGATGGATGGCACAAAAGTGAGGGAGAGCATTTCCCTGATAAATGAAACCCAAGAAATGAGGATTCACATGCTGTGGACAGATGTGCCTCTGGGTCAAGGGTGGTTTGGGGACTCAAGGTCAGGGACTCACCTGCCAGGCAGGCCTCGGTGTCTCCACGGTCAATGAGGAGGTAGCGTGGGCTCTCAGGGAGCAGAGGGAGGGAGGCAAGCTGGAGCACCCCAGGCACCAGGCAGCTGGCCAGCAGCAGGGGCCAGGCCCCTGGGTCACCCAGGAGCTCCCTGGGGAGGCAGAGGAGAGGCCGGAGCAGATGCTTCCTTGCCAGAGCCCTGCCCACTAGCCCCCTACTCCCCTGACCTCCCCACGCCCCCTCCCCTGGGGTCCCCTGCCTGCCCGCCCTCCTGAGGGCAGAGGACCTGTATTGCTCTCCGCTTCTTTCTAACCAGTTGTGGGTCTGGAGGCCAAGATCCCTCCCATCCCAGGTAGGGTCCCAAGATAAAGCAGGGCCACGGCCCCACCCTATCTATAGCAACTCCTCTTTCAGGGCTCCAGGCTCTGCCCTCCCCTCTCTTTTCTGAGATGACCAGAACACGCTCCCCTTTAAAAGCCCAAACGTTCACCCTCTCTCTTGTTAAGGACTGTTCTTTGCTCCCTGATCTAGAGAGAAGGGAAAATGGTGATTCACACTGATGGACGGTTGAGTAATACCCGTTTTAGGCACTGGCCAGATGGGTGTAGACAGGATTTCAATACAAAGAAGATTTCTTAAGTCAAAGAAGCGACACCTTAATACACTTCATGGACAGAGGAGAAATTGAGGTGAAGGGCTTTTTCTGGCACCCCTCAAACCACTCAGGGCTCATGGAGACAGGGTGCTTACCTGAGTCCGACCACCTGACCTATCACGATCCCCAGGGCGGCAAAGATGGCTGGGGTCATGGCCACGGCTCCTCGGAGCTCCTTGGGGGCACTTTCCCCCAGGTACATGGTCTGGACATTCATGCTCAAGCCTAGATGTGTGCATAGCCACTAAGTTTCAGAGCACTTTCTTTCCCAGGAATAGATAACTAATATGGACATAGACACCTGCCTGTATAAACATAGCCAGACAAGAGCGGATCTGCTGATGGGTATCCCTAAAAGCCCAGGTAGATGTGCTCCCTCACATGACATGCCCCAGAAAGTGAGGAGCCCCTAACAGCCTACTCTGCTCCGTAGGGAAGATCTGAGAACTCACCCTTGATGCCTTTGTACCTTGGCTGCCAGGAAGCTCCTGGCTTAGAGTGTGGCTCAAATAGGGGACCTCTGTTAGCATAGGCTTGGGGATGTCTGTATTCACACCCCTGTACGACTTTTTCCTGTTTCCATATCCACTTTAAGCGTCTAGTTCTATGAGTCTTTTGAGATAAGCCATCTTGCAAAATGATCATTTTGCAAAAGAAGAGGTGGGCCTGAGTGGAAAACGTGAAGGAAGAGAATGCATGAATGCATGAAAGAAATAAAGAGAACGTGTGAGTGGATAAATGGAATAGGTGAATGAGTAGGAAGAGAGGCGGGATGAGCTGTCCTGCCCCCATACCTGCGCTGACGCCCACGAGCAGCCTGCCCAGCACGAGCATCTCGAAGGAGCCTGCTCTGCGGCTGAAGCCAAACAGGATCGCCGCGGCCGCCACGAAGACGTTATTCGCCAGGAGGGACTTCTTCCTGGGGGGAAGGGGAACACAGGCAAGAGAGGCTTGGGTTCACTCTGGGGGGGACTCTCCCTGGGAACCCCTCTTTGCAGCTCCAGCCAGCCCCACTCAGACCTGCGTGTGCACATGCGTGAGCTGCGTCAAGGAGCCTAAGCTACACAGACGGAAGTGACCGCTAGCTACGTGCCTAGGACCACCCCTGGCACGCCTTGAAGGCCACACTCCCACACCCCTCTCCCAACATCCCCAAGTTACTCTCCTTTCTGCCCGCACCAAGCTTGAGATGACAGCGTTTGTATTTTATGCCTCATCTGAAGAGAATGCTTCACGGCTTTCCTCCCACTCCTTTGTAAGATGAGGGGCCTCACACCTGATTTCTCAGACTCAGTAAAACCATAGAGAAGAAGAGCAGGGACTTTCAGCGTAAGGGAGATGCACTGAAAGCCAAGTACAGTCCCCATACATTTTCTTCCCTGTATTGTAGAGTCACTTCTCAGAACTTTCTGGCTGGCTGGGTGGCCCATGCCTAGTTCAGTGGGACAGACTGCAGCCCAGGGAGTGGCCACTAGAAAGTCAGCTGCTCCACCATGATGACGCATCAGCTCTGGGTTCCTGATACTGAGCACAGAAGTGCTGTCATACAGGTCGTGGGAGAGCTCATGGACCAACAGGGAAACTGGATGCTAGAGGAGGCCAGTATTCTGCTCAAAGGCAGCGGCACATTGGCGAGAGGATACGAACTAAAGCGTAGATCCCCTGTGTCCAGAGAATGGAGACTGGCATAGATCATAGCAAACTTGGTCCAGCGGTAACTCCAATTGCAAACTGGATATGGTTTCCTCGATGTTGTAAATTAATAAGTACTTCAGTTGTGGAGTATTTATTTGGTAAATGCATTTTCTTCCATTTCCATACCCAGACAACACCGGAAACGCTTAGCTTTCACCTGGCAGGGGCAGTAATACACTTTACTGACCCGCCCGAGGCTAGAGCGGCTCTCCAGCTCGGGGGCCGTGGTCCCTTCCGCAGGGCATCCTGCCGGCCCGCTTCTGTGATGACTTTCTGCTGAAAGGGCAAGGAGACCGGGCGCCAGGAGAGCACACCGGAGGCCTTGTAAGGCACACGTGTGACAAAGAGCGGAAACTTCACACTGAGGGGGCCGCTCCATCAGTGAAGTTCCTGAGGCTCGTCAGCCTATTTCCTCCGAAGTGCGTGAGAAATCACTGCCCTCCCTCGAAGAGCAATGGTCAAATCTTAGAAAGCATCTTCCATTTTGAGAGAATCCCACACTCTGGCACACACCAGGTGATTTGAAAACCTGGCAGCTTCGAGGGGAGCTGAGCACAGAGTATTCTCCACTGGGTCCACTCTAAGTGCACAGAGCTCTGCCACTTGCCTCTTTAGACCTAGGAGAGCCCATCGTGCTCCAAGTGACGGTGGCAGCTATCTAAAAGGAGAATCACAGGGGCGCCTGGGTGGCACAGCGGTTAAGCGTCTGCCTTCGGCTCAGGGCGTGATCCCGGCGTTATGGGATCGAGCCCCACTTCAGGCTCCTCCGCTATGAGCCTGCTTCTTCCTCTCCCACTCCCCCTGCTTGTGTTCCCTCTCTCGCTGGCTATCTCTCTCTCTGTCAAATAAATAAATAAATAAATAAATCTTAAAAAAATAAAAAAAATAAATTAAAAAAAAAAGGAGAATCACAACGCAAGACCTAGAGTTTTGGAGCAAAGCCACTTTACTTCAGTGAATTACCATCCTCTTAATTAGAAATAACCCTGGCCTTGTTGGTAGTCCCCACGCCAGACTGTAGGACCCCTGGTGGCCGTGTATCCATATGACACTCCTATGTTAAGGTTGGGTGTGCCCGGTAGCACTTGGTCACTATTTCAGTGATGCCCCATGGGGGCCCCAAAGGTTCCCATGAGCAACGTACTCATGTCAGCATGCCTACTTTTACACACTGCCACCCTTCTCCCAGGGCACACCAGGGGTGGGAGCTAATTCCTTCTCTTTTGCAGGAAAAGCCTAAATTTGTTTGGGAATGTGCCCCTACCCCTTAAGGTTCAGGTAAGAACCCGACCATCCAACCCAGACGTGGTGATCCTGTTCCCTATGCTCGTGACCCGGTGCTGGGCAATGAGACATGGCACCTTTTTTGAAAAGTTTTTTTTTTTCTTTCTTTCTGATATAAAGCATCAGCCAGGAAGAAATCCCCCTTCTGCTAGATAATGTTGCCTCTGAGTGAGACACTATCGTAGGCTTCCGGCTGACGAGACAAGGCTCTGAGTGTCTCCCTCGGGGAGAGGTGAATACATATGCTGGTGTATATGACGGGATGCTTGAGGAATGTTAGAAGGGGCACGTGTAGAGCTGATACACGGGAGAAACGCGTCTACACGTGCAGGGCGGCCAGCAAAGGGGTGGACTGTGGGAGCCATGTGCTTTTTCCTCCCAGCACTGCTTCACAGGTGCAAACGTGTGACCCACGGGGGGTCAATACCCATCTGTCTTGCCGGATTCTGAATCGTGAATGAAGACATCGGAGCTAGAATGCAGTGGGAGCTGATGCACTGTAAAGGCACCCTCCCCGGGAGGACGGTCCAACGTTGGGGCTGTTGAGATCCTCAGCACCGCCGTGGAGCCTGCCCTTTGTCAGACCCGACTTCTGAGTATTTCTTTTCATTCTATGAGCTGCTCCACGATCTTTCCGGTTATTACAATTTTTGATCAAGTCAGTCCAAGCCTGTCTTTCTCTCTCTCCCTCCTCTTTTAAGTAGACTTTTTATTTTTTATTATATTTTTTATTTTTAAAGTAGGCTCCACACCATGTGGAGCCCAATGTGTGGCTTGAACTTACGACCCTGCAATCAAGGCCTGAGCTGAGACCAAGAGTCAGATGCTTAACCAACTGAACCACCCACATGTCCCTTAAGAAGACTTTTTAAAAAATTGTATTTAAGTTAAGCTCCCTGCCCAACCGGGGTCTCAAACTCACAACCCTAAGATCAAGAGTCCCATGCTCCACTGACTGAGCCAGCCAGGTGCATTCATTCATTCATTCATTCATTCATTCATTCATTCAGTATGAGCCTGTCTCTCTTATTTGCACACCAAGAACTCCATCAGTTGGATTCAGAGAGGGGAATGAGGCCTGAAGAGGAAATACTAGTTTACGGCCCAATAGCAGTTGCTGGCGGACATGGAACTGGAGACCAGGAGTCCTCCCTCCCTCAGAGCACAAGCCTCCTCCCTCTACCAAATCCGCCTAGAAATGTGACCCTTATGATGAAACTGCTGGTAGGGTAGGAGGCTGGGGGCGTGCAGAGCTGGCCTGGGCCTACAGGGCCTCTTCCTTCTCCCACCTTCCTCAGCCTGCAGACTGGGGCGCCTCTCATTAAGGGGCATCGGGGCACCCACAGAGTACTTACCTTCCCAGCATGACGGCCAGGGGCCCGGCAAGCAGTGCTCCAAAGAGGCCCCCCAGGGGGTACAGAGACACAATGAGGGACCACACAAACAGAACTAGGTGATCGGGCAGTGGCTGGCCGGTACGCGCCCACCATGTCTCATTGATGAATTCCTGAATGTGCTGTGGACAGAGAAGCCAGTCAGCTCCCAGGGACAGGCCCGACAGGCTAGGCCTCCTCCCCCACAGCGCTCTGCCTCTGCAGAGCAGGCGCCAGGGCTGCTGGGCGGTACTGCTCCCCGAAAAAAGAAAAAAAAAATACTGCTCCCCAGCTGCGGGGCAGGAACAGAGTCACCTGAGCTCCTACTGCGTGAGGGCACTGGGCAGGGGTCCTTCACATACAGTGTCTCCCGGAGCCCAGTGCTGGCCGGTCTCTGTTTGCCCTTCAGTGTCCACGATCACCCCTCGGACCCCCACTTTTGGCCCAAGAATCCACCTGCATGGCTCTCATCAGTGCGCCCCCTGCTAACTGGCTTTCTGTAGGACTTGGCCAATGGTGAGCACCAGCAGGACATGAGAGAGAGGCAGGAGGGTTGTTTGTTTCTGGGTCCCCTCAGGCTGGGGGTCACCTCAGGCTGGCTGTGACACTTAACCAAACATCACCGCTCCTTTCAAGGGGTCCTATGCCACACGGCTCTTTCCTTCCAGTGTTGGTAACTGTTCCTTCCACATGTCCCTTTGGGGGTAGGGGCAGTAATGACTCCGGCATTACTAAGCTCTCCCTGGTCTGGCGCGTTCTCGCTGCCACACTCAATCTGTAAATTGTCCCTTGTGGCATCTAAACCGACCTGACTTATCTGGACTGTGCCACCTGTTTCCCTGGGACCCCGACTCTGACAGCCCTTAGAAGTGTTCTGTTAGGTACACATCACTCTGTTCACTGTTTAAACTGGGGACTAGACCCAGAGAGGTGAAAGGACTTGCTCACGACCTCAGCCACAGGTCAGGGCTGTAGCGGGTGGTCAGGACACCCCAGGCCCCCACCCCCAGAGCTGCGGTTCTAGGTAAGTGAACAGAGGCCACGGGGTTAGGAATGACTGTACTCGGGGAAGACCCAGAGACACTTCATTGTCCGACTGGTCTCAGGCCTCCCAACGGGATGTGAGGGAGGACGTGAGGACAGCAGTGGGTTTAGGGGTTGGGCCAGCTCTCCTCTGCTCAGGCCAGCTCAGGGTAATGGCTGTCAGCCTGGTGCCTGCCAGGTTTCTCTGGGGGAAGGACCATTTAGGGGAGCTGGGACCAGGCCCAGCCTCTCCTGCCCTTGGCTGGAAATCCATTTGGGGGATAGGAGGAGCCTCTGAGGCCAAGAAAGTCCCTTGGGCCAGCTCGGCGCCAGGTGCTGGGGGCACAAGGATGACTCAGACACTGAGAACAGACCGGCAGGAGGATAAGTGGGCCCCACACAACCAACATGCAATCGGAGTGGGGACAGCCTGCAAGAAGGGCTGGGAGGGAGGGGTGACTTCCAGCCGGGGTCAGGGCGGGAGGCTGTCGAAGGAAGGCTTCAGGATGGTGATGGTGTTTGGGGGTCCTTAGGGGCTTCTGTAGGTGCAGCGGAGAGGGCTTCCCAAGCACAAGAGGCTTAGAGAGAGGGCTGTGTGCATTTGGGGAACTGCATTTAACTTGCTTTGCTAGTGGGGTTCTGGGAGTGAGGGTAGGATACAGGTGGCCAGCTTCTGCTCTGAGGAGGCCTTGAACTTCAGGTGGGTGAGTCTGTTCCTCCTGTAGGCACTGGGCACTCACAGAGTGTTTCTGGACAGGGGAGGGGCTTGGTCAGGCTTGCGAGGCTGAAGGCAGGGAGGCCAGCGAGGAGGCTAAGCCAGGGATCCAGGCAGGAGAGACGGGGCCTGAACTGGAGTCGTGGCAGAGACACAGGGAGGAATGGCTAGCTAGTGGTAGTTAGGAAGGGCTCGGTGTTTGGGGGCAGGGGGCGGAGTCAAGGCTGACCCCCAGTGAACCGGGAAGACAGTAGAGTTGTCTGCTGACATCAGGGACCCAGGAGGACATGCAGGTTCAAGGGAGGATGTAGAGCTGGGTTTGAACCTGGACCTGCAGGACCTGTGCACCAGCTCAGCGAAGGTGCATGCGGGGGCGGAAGCACCACCGGGTGGATGCTGCCCTGAGCCCCACAGCGGGCATGTTAGCCCTCACCCCGCCCCCACTGGGATGGTGACAGTGGGCACAGAAAATACATACCAAAGTCGGGGCATTGATGATGGAGAGGTTGTAGCCAAATTGAAAAGTCCCGCCAATGCCAGCCGCACAGATGGTCAGGAGCAGGACCCTGCCCTGAATCTGAGGAGAGAGGGGAGGACACAGAGTGACCTTTTTTTTTTTTAATAAAGATTTTATTTATTTATTTGACACAGAGAGAGAGACAGCGAGAGAGGGAACACAAGCAGGAGCAGAGGGAGAAGAAGCAGGCTTCCCGCCGAGCAGGGAGCCCAATGCGGGGCTTGATCCCAGAACGCTGGGATCCATGACCTGAGCTGAAGGCAGATGCTTAACAACTGAGTCACCCAGGCGCCCCACAGAGTGACCTTTAACAGCCTTCACCTCCCTTCCAGGGCTGGAACCTACCGATCACAGCACTGCAATCTAGGGGAACCAGGCAGTGATGTTTCCACTTGGCAAATGAGGCAGCTGGCGCACAGAGGACAGGGGTCACCCAGGTCACACGGCCGGGGTAGCAGGGGAACCCGACTCCCGCTCTGAGCGCAGGACCCCGCTGCCCCCTCCCCCTCCTCCCCCATCAGCATTTCCCCCGAAACAGACAACAGCTCTCTGGCCCTCCGTGCCAGGCTATCCCTGGGCACGGCTGCCCGCTGAGGTTCCGGAGCACATGCTCTGAGCTGGGGCCCCCGGAGAGTGAAGCTGTGCCCCTGGCAGGACTGGAGCCACCCAGCCCCAGTGGCCTGCCCCAGCACAACATTCTCCAACAGACTGGCTGCGCCTCCTCTCACCTGCCAGCCTGTTCCCAGTAAGGCTAACGGAAGGGGCCGCATGGACCTCTATGTGTGGGTACTTGTGGGGCATATGAGGCAGCAGAGTGGCCGCAGCTGGCGGCTGTGCTTGGGTCCCCATGCCAGCTCTGCCCCTACTCACTCGTCCTCTCTGAGTCACTCGGACCTGGAAATGGTCATGCCTATTTCCAGGTGATGGGGGGTGGTGGGCAGCCAAGGTACACGTGTGTGGTACAACACAGAACAGTTTTCACCCCCGTGCAACGCCCTTAGAGATGGAGGGAGAACGCTCCAGAGCTCAACCCTCGGAGGTCCTGTCTCCTTAGGTCAGTGTATTTTTTAGGGATTCTCAATTTCATTAGTATTTTTCCTCTTCTAATGACAAAATAACATGCTTGTTAAAATGTTCGAAAATTCAGTATATGCCGAAAGTTCTCCGCTGACCCAAAGGCACAGCATTGAATTGCTCCTCTTGCATACTTCCCTAGGCGTGCACAAAGTTGGTGACCGTGCAAAAACCAAACCGTTGATCTTTTCCTAGTAAATCACACCGCCTTCTCGTTCTAGCAAATCACCCTGCAGATCTGAAGTCCTACAAGTCCATTTATGACTTTTTTAAGTATTTACATATGAGTTTCATGGCGGAAGGATGTTTGGCTAAAGATTTTCAGAAGAATTTCCGGAACCTGAGGACTATTTATTCATTTTATCCAACACCCAGTGCCTGTCCCAGCTAGGAACTGTGCTAGGGGCAGACAGCCGGGCGAAAAACTGATGTGCATTCTCCATTTGGTGAGATACTGTGCTGGCAGCGGGGAGGCTGAGGAAGGGGCTCTGGAGGGCAGGAGCTTGCCAAGGACCTCGCCACAGTCTAGGGACAGGTCCATCAGAGGACCTGCCCACAGTTCCCGTAAGGCCTAAGTAACTTCCCTCTGGAAGCCAGAAGCGGAAGCCAGGAGAGGACCCAGGACTCTGGTCTTACTGGAGTCACATTAAAGCTCCAAGTGGGCTCCATGGAGGTGAGCTTTCCACTAAGATAGAGGATCTGCAGGAAGTACCAAGAGAGGGGTGCCTGGGTGGCTCTGTCGGTTCGGCTCAGGTCATGATCCCAGAGTCCTGTGATCAAGCCCCTGTTTGGCGGGGAACCCACTTCTCCCTCTCCCTCTGCCTGCCACGCCCCCTGTTTGTGCTCTTTCTCTCCTTCCCTCTGTCAAATAAATAAATAAAATCTTAAAAATAAAAAAAAAGAAAAGAAAAGAAAAAAGGAAGCAGCAAGAGGTGACTGGCTCAGTTGGAAGAACATGTGACTCTTGATCTCAGGATCATGGGTTCGAGTCCCAGGTTGAGTGTAGAGATTAGTAAAAAAAAGAAAGAAAAATCAATAAACTAAAAAAAAGAGAGACACAGAGCCTGATGACAATTGAGCCCACAGGGCAGGAGATGCTGACAGGTCTCCAAGATAGCAGGAAATCTTTTTTAAAGATTTATTTATTTATTTATTTATTTGAGAGAAAGAGAATGAGCGGGAGGGGCGGAGAGAGAGGGAGAGAGAAGCTCAACCCGATTCCATGCTGAGTGTGAGCCCCACACCGGGCTCGATCTCAGGACTCTGAGATTAGAACTCGAGCCAAAACCAAGAGTTGGAAGCTTACTGCACCACCCAGGCGCCCCAGGAAATTATTTGATTCACTGAGATCATGCATGGAGATTGCCTAGTCCTGTGCCTGATCATGAAAAGCATTACAACATTAGCTATGACTGTGGTTATCAACTTGGTGAACAAATATTTCTTGCCTCCCTACTGTGGACAATAAACCAACTGTTCTAGGCGCTTCCAATAGAACCAGTGGGACAGGAGACAAAACCCGTGACCTCACAGAGCTTTCCTTCCAACGTGGGGGAGCGAGGGACAGGGAAGACGGCCAATAACAACATGAACAAGGAAAACGTACACTATGTCAGCTGGTGTGATGGAGACAAAGCAGGCAATGGTGCGAGGGAGTGTTTGGAGAGGATGGTCAGGGAATAGGCCCTGTGAAGGTGACATCTGCACAAGGACTTGAAAGACATGGGGGAATGTGCCATGCAGGTATTTGCAGGAAATCAGTGCAGGCTGGCAGAGGAGTGGGAGGACTGGGGGTACGGGGGAGGGCGAAGGGGCACCCAAAGATGGGTGGTGGGTGGCGTGGACGTTCTCTTCTGGCTGCCCCCACTTCTCTGTGAAGCAGGGCTCAGAGGGAGCGTGGAGGAGGAAATGAAGGTTGGGGAGTGAGGCGAGGGTGGGGAACAGTGGCAGGAGGAGGCGAGGCGACCAGGACCGCAGTGCCCAAGGGCTGCTGCCTCTCCGGGCGTGTCCGACCCGCCAGAGGACTCCAGAACAGCGCGGGCAGCGCCAGGGTTCCTGCAGACACGTGACCCCATGCAACCTTGCACTGGCCCCCAGGCCATCCCTGCGCACGACCTCCTGCTTCTGTCCCTCTGAGCCCAGCACCTAACTCCACTGGACAAACAAGCGCCAGCTATTTTTATACACTGACACCTCCGTTCAGCCTTCCAGAGTGACTGCGCCCATGCATTCATGCCGGTCTGCAATCCCTCGTCGGAAACGCCAGGGCCGGGCGCGTTTCGGAATTCAGACCTTTCCCGATCGCAGGAGGGCATCGAGCACGTACACATTTCTCCAGCATTCGCTGCGACACCGGGTTTGTGATACACAGCTGCCGCTGCCGGAGCCGCGCAAGTGCAAGCTCACGCGCGCCGAGAGGAGGGAAGCGCCGTCATCGCCGCAGGACCCTAGCCACCGCCGGAGAGGTGCATGCGCAGCCGGCGTTGTAGCAGCGCTTGCCCTCTTAGAGGCAGAGGCGGGTGCGCAAGCGCAGTGGGTGTTGAGAGCAAAGGGCTCGCGGAAAGAGCACCTGTGCGCGGAGCGCGAGCCCGGGACGTCGGCGCAGGCGCACAGGGCGCTTAAGGGGTGTGAGGCGCTTCCGCCGTCACCTGGGAACCAGGCCCAAAGGGCCTTTACTGTTCATCCTCCCTCTCGCCCTTTCCGTAGCTTTGAGGCTGAAAAGCCACACACTCCTTGGTCTGCCGAGCCTCTGCAAACCGGCAGGGAACTCTGGTCCGAGGTCACCACGGCCAATCCCGTGCAGTCGCCCCGGGAAGTCCCAGAGAGCTCCAGATTCACCCGAAACCCTGCCCTGGCCTCTCGTCCTCTTTCCCGCTGCCGTCCCCGGTGTGATGCCGGGTCCCAGCCTCGTTCCCCCTCGGACCTCCGCCGCTGCCCCTCCCGGCCCCTCCCCCCCTTCCTTTTACCCCCCTCAGGCCCTCCCCCGACCACCACCAGGGCGCGGCAGCCCCCAGTCCTGGGGAGGCCCCTGTCCCCACCAACGTCCCCCCCCCCAATCCAGGTGTCCCCACTCCTGACCCAGTGGAAGGGCAGAATTAGGAGGGACTGAAGAGTAGACCCACCAGTCTCTGGAGCGCTTTCATCTCAGTCCTGGCAGAGCCGGTGATTTGGGTGCAGAGAGGAGAACCGGTTTAGGGTTGATGGCATGAGAGGCTGGCCCTTGGAGGTAAGGAACCACAGGGTCCACTAGGCCTGGTTAATCTTTTATTTCTTAGGGCTTCTCAGACCCTGCATAGAATCCAGGACGTGGATAAAGGCCAAACTGAAACCAGACTTGCCAAAGACGCTCTTTGCAGTCATAGAAACACACCCGAAAATGGCCTTAGGAAGCCCTTTGAGCAAAGACTGTGATAGGACATACACCAGAATGGAGACTGCAGTATCTCTTTTGCTCTTGCCTGGTTTTTGTTTGATTTTTGCTGCTCTGAACTTTAAAAAAAATAATAATATATTTTTAAATTTTTTTAGAAAGAGAGTGAGCTCGCGGGAGTGGGAAGGGACAGAGAGAGAGAGAATCCCAAGCAGGCTTCTCTCTCAGCGCCCAGCCCAACTGGGGGCACCATCACTAGACCCTGAGATCATGACCTGAGCCAAAATCAAGAGTCGTTTGTGTAACTGACTGAGCCACCCAGGAATCCCTGCTGCTCTGAACTTTTAAAAACTTCTACAAACAGAGCCCCATGGGTGGCTCAGTCGGTTGGGCCTCTGCCTTTGGCTCAGGGCATGATCCCTGAGTCCCGGATGGAGTCCCGCCTCCAGCTCCTTGCTCTCCCTCTGCCTGCTCTGCCTGCTGCTCCCCCTGCTTGTACTCTCTCTCTCTGACAAATAAATAAAAATCTTTTAAAAAAATGATTTTCTAAGAACACCTGCATTTTTAAGGAAAAATACAGTAAGATAGGAGCAGTTGCTAATTGCATGAGTTCTCTGCACCTGTTGAGATGATCATATGGGTTCTACTTTACTGTTTATGAGCTCAGTTACATCAATAGAGTTTCTAAGGGTAATTAGTCCTTGAATTCTTGGGATAAACACAACTTGCTCACACTGTTGTAACTGTTGCTGTTAACACATCGTTGGTTTCGGTTGCTAATACTTTATTTAAATAGATTCCTTTCCTTCCAAAAAACAAAAGCAAAAACAAAAACCATTCCCCCCCCCCCCCGCAAATAGCTGTCTTAGTCAGTTGGGCTTATGGATATTTTGAGGTGGGTCGCCTAATGGACCTCGTTTGTATTCAGCAAGGGGGTATGTGGTCACTGTGTGCCCTTCTACCTCAGGTGTCCGTTGCTCAAGTTGGTCGCCTAAAAGTGGCCTCTACAATAAATAAGGATAAGACATACAGGTTTCTTATGAGGATTTAACATCATTAAAAATCAAAATCTAGTGGCACCTGGCCGGCTCCATGTTAGAGCATGCAACTCTTGATCTCAGTGTCATGAGTTCAAGCCCCATGTTGGGTGTGGAGCCTACTTTACAAATAGTAATAATAAAATTATAACATTAAAAATCTCGGGCACCTGGGTGGCTCAGTCGGTTAAGCATCTGCCTTCGGCTCAGGTCATGATCCCAGAGCCCTGGGATCAAGTCCCACATTGGGCTCCCTGCTCTGTGGGGAGCCTGCTTCTCCCTCTCCCTCTGCCTGCTGCTCTGCCTACTTGTATTCTCTCTCTCTGTCTGTCAAATAAATAAATAAAATCTATGTTAGGGATGCCTGGGTGGCTCAGTCAGTTAAGTGCCTACCTTCAGCTCAGGTCATGATCTCGGGGTCCTGGGATCGAGTCTGCATCAGTCTCCTTGCTCAGTGGGGAGCCTGCCATTCCCCCTGCTTGTGCACTGCCCTCCTCTCTCTCTCTGTCAAATAAATAAAATCATTTAAAAAAATGAGCATAAATAAAAGTCTATGTTAAAAGATACCATGAAAAGGTGAGACTAAAAGCTACCACATCAGAGAAGCTGTCCAAAAAAGTATTAGTATTCGGGATATATAAAGAAATCCTACATATCAATAAAAACAAGAAAATGGGCAAAATCTGTGAACAGAGAATTTATAAAACAGAAAGCAGAAGTGGCCAAAAAACACCGAAAAGATGGTCGCCTGCATCAGCAATCAGGAAATGCAAACTGGATCCACAGCAGAGTGTTGGTGTCACACTCAACAGACTGGCAGCTTCAGTCGGCCAACACCAAGGTGGCAAGGATCAGCTGGAATGGTCACTGGTGATGAACATGGAGATGGTGCAATGACGCCGGAGAGCAATTTGGGCAGATCTAGAAAATGGGAGTTGCAAACACCTGGCAACCCAGCCAATTCCAGCAGTTCCACTCCTGGGTCTGCCTGAAAAGAGGAACTCTTACTCCCATGCTCAAGAATTGACTGTTTGCAAAATTGGACAGCCACACGCAGAAGAACAAAACTGGACCATTTCTTTACACCATACACAAAAATAGACTCAACATGGATGAAAGACCTCACTGTGGGAAAGGAATCCAACAAAATCCTAGGAGAACCCAGGCGGCAACCTCTTCGACCTCTGCCGTAGCAACTTCTTCCTAGACACGTCGCCAAAGGTAAGGGAAGCAAGGGCAAAAATGAACTATTGGGATTTCATCAAGATAAAAAGCTTCTGCACAGCAAAGGAAACAGTCAACAAAACCAAAAGACAACCGAGAGAATGGGAGAAGATATTTGCAAACGACATACCAGATAAAGGGCTAGTATCCAAAATCTATAAAGAACTTATCAAACTCAACACCCAAAGAACAAATAATCCAATCAAGAAATAGGCGGAAGACATGAGCAGACACTTCGGCAAAGAAGACATCCATATGGCCAACAGACACATGAAAAAGTGCTCCATATCACCCGACATCAGGGAAATACAAATCAAAAGCACAATGAGATACCACCTCACATCAGTCACAATGGCTAAAATTAACAAGTCAGGAAACGACAGATGTTGGCGAGGGTGTGGAGAAAGTGGAACCCTCCTACACTGTTGGTGGAATGCAAGCTGGTGCAGCCACTCTGGAAAACAGTATGGAGGTTCCTTAAAAAGTTGAAAATAGAGCTACCCTATGACCCAGCAATTGCACTACTGGGTATTTACCCCAAAGATACAGACATAGTGATCCGAAGGGGCACCTGCACCCTAATGTTTCTAGCAGCAATGTCCACAATAGCCAAACTATGGAAGGAGCCTGGATGTACATCGACATGGATAAAGAGGATGTGACACACACACACACACACACACACACACACACACACACACACACACAATGTAATATTATGCAGCCATCAAAAATGAAGTCTTGCCATTTGCAACAACGTGGATGGAACTAGAGAGTATTATGCTAAGCAAAATAAGTCAATCAGAGAAAGACAATTATCACATGATCTCACTGATATGTGGAATTTGAGAAACAAGGCAGAGGATCATAGGGGAAGAGAGGAAAAAATGAAACAAGACGAAACCAGAGAGGGAGACAAACCATACGTAAGAGACTCTTAATCTTAGGAAACAAACTGAGGGTTGCTGGAGTGGAGGGGGGTGGGGAGGATGGGGTGGCTGGGTGATGGACATTGGGGAGGGTCTGTGCTATGCTGAGCGTTATGAATTGTGTAAGATTGATGAATCACAGACCTGAACTCCTGAAACAAATAATACATTATGTGTCAATAAAAATAAATCACAAAAAAACTCAAAAAAAGATGTATTTATTTGAGAGACAGAGAGCATGAGTGGGGGTGGGGCAGAGGGAGAGAGAGACCCCCATCAGACTCCCTGCTGAGTGTGGGGCTCCACAAAGAGCTCCATCTCAGGACCCCGAGATCATGACCTGAGCCAAAATCAGGAGTCAGACGCTCAACGGACTGAGCCACCCAGGTGGCCCTGGGTTTAACAGTCTGTGTCCAGGACCACTACTAATACTTGGATAATGTTCAGTTGCCCCTCCCTTCTCCCTGAAATGCCACCTGACACCTCGCCCAGGTGCCTGGGTTCCCCAGCCTTTAATTATTATCCTTAAGCCAGAAGCTGAGGTTTCTCCTCAGGAAACATTAACTGGGAGTTTAACCTTGAGCATGAAGGTCAAGGTGTGAGTCACTGATGGCCGGGTGCTCTATGCCAATCTTCTCAGCAAATTCTTCCGTGGGTGGATCAGTCTCCTTTGCAAATGAGTCCCTGATGATACAGAAATTGTTGGGGTTCAGAGCCCATGGCCAAGAAAGAATTCTGAGGCATCTTGGGTGCAAAAAGGTAGCGGTTTTATTAAAGCACGGGGACAGGACCCATGGTCAGAAAGAGCTGCACTGGGCTTATGACGAGTGGCTGATTATACACTTTCAAGTTGGGAGGCGGGTAGGGAGAGGGATTTGGAAGCAAGGTTTCCAGGACCTTGAGAGGCTAGCTGCTGCTGGGAAAAGGTCATTTATTACTATCTAGGAAACCCTAGTTGTGAGATCCTTCAGATGTGTACGGTCGGTGGGCCATATGCTTGGGGGAGATTGCCAACATGTATCTTGGGGAGGAGAGATAAAGGACGTTTCCAAAGGAATTTTTATATGTTAAAGAAGACTTACAGGATCCTGGGAGGTTGGGCCTCTCGCCCTTAGCAAAGTATTAACGTGGAGGCAGCTGAGCTCCCAGAGGAAGGTCATCTTGCCTGTTTCAAGGACTTGTCAATTGGCTCTAAGTAGTAAGGAATTTTTTTTCTTTTGCCTGTGTTTCCCACATCGCCCAAGACTCCACAAGGTCAAGCACGGACCTGCAACAACCCTGCTGGAAGTCGGAGCTGGTTTTCCTCAGATCCCAAGTCCGGAGGGCAGACCCTGCCTGATGGGGGAGCCCTGCCCGCCCAGCCCCAATAGTGCTGCCAAACCACAAAAGAGTTGGGAGTGTCGAAAGGACACCCCTTGACTCTTCCAACCCTTGGCTTTCTGCATTTGATTCTCACCTAGTTGGTGTCCTGAGAAGGTGGAAGTGAGGGGTAGGGGAAGAGGGGTGACCTGCCACAGCCACCAGCCCCTCACAATAGGCGCAGCCCATGGCTAGTGTAGAGTGGCGACAGCCCTCCCCCTCGGTGCGAGTTCACGCCTCCACGCCGCCTCCTACAAGCTAGGGCCTTTCACTCTAGAGATAGGGAAACTGAGGCTCAGAGCGGGCGGGGATCTGCCCTGGCACTCAGCAGGAAGCAGGGAGAAGTACTGCTCACGCTAAAAATAATCAATACAGCGCGCCTGGGGGCTCAGTCGGTTAAGCATCCTCCTTCGGCTCAGATCACGATCCCAGGGTCCTGGGATCTAGTCTCACACTGGGATCCCTGCTCTGCGGGGAGCCTGCTTCTCCTTCTCCCTCTGCAGCTCCCCACCCCCGTCCCCGCCGCTTATGTTCTCTCTGTCAAATAAATAAAATTTTAAAAACAAAAACAAAGACTGTGTTTAAAAATAATCAATACATGCAACGAGGTGGATAGAAATAGAGGGCATTATGCTAAGCGAAATAAGTCAGAGAAAGACAATTACCATATGATCCCACTGATACGTGGAATTTGAGAAACAAGGCAGAGGATCATAGGGGAAGAGAGGAAAAAACAAAACAAGACGAAACCAGAGAGGGAGACAAACCATAAGAGACTCTTAATCACAGGAAATAAACTTGAGGGGCGCCTGGGTGGCGCAGTCGTTAAGCATCTGCCTTGGGTTCAGGGCGTGATCCCGGCGTTATGGGATCAAGCCCCATATCAGGCTCCTCCGCTAGGAGCCTGCTTCTTCCTCTCCCACTCCCCCTGCTTGTGTTCCCTCTCTCGCTGGCTGTGTCTCTATCTCTGTCAAATAAATAAATAAAATCTTTAGAAAAAATTAACTTGAGGGTCGCTGGAGGGGAGAGGGGTTGGAGGGATGGGGTAACTGGGTGATGGACATTAAGGAGGGCATGTGATATAATGAACACTGGGTATTATATAAGACTGATAAATCACAGACCTGTACCTCTTTAACCAATAATACATTACATGTTAATTAATTGAATTTAAATTTAAAAAAATAATAAATACAGAAAAGCCAGTAAGACTCCCATGGGGGTCCAGGCCACACCCCCAGCAAGCCGGCTCTGCTGCTCTTTACCCCTACAGAAGCAACAGGGCCGCCTCTCGGACCGGCCTGTCCCAGAAAATGCCTCTGCCTGTTGCCCGGGCCTGGGTCCCAGCGCTGGCGCGAGCGGGACGTCCCACAGAGCTGGCCTCCAGACCCCCCAGGGACCGGTTCAGCCCGCTGGGTTCCGGAGATTTCCCCCACGCTGCTGCCACCCGCTCCGGCCACGAGGGGGCGACAAAGGCCAGGCTGTGCCGCAGCGCGCTCCCCCGAGCTCCTCCGGCCCCACCTAGCTGCGCCGCCTCGGGAGGGCTCCGTTCTGGCCCGGAACTCTCCGTCACCTGGTGCGGCGGCACTTCAGGGGACCGAGCTGCCCCCACAAAGCCTGGGCGTCTGAGCCCTGGCCTAGGCCCCGGCTTCTCCTCCTCCACCCACCCCCGGGTGATTTCCCTGCCTCTGTCCTGCGCACCCAGCCTGTGCCACACCAGGTGGGCCAGGGCCTGGGGCCGAAACTCTGCTGGCGGTCCCCCCTCCCCGCCTCGTCTCTGCTCCTTGAGGGCGGGCCAGTGGGCTGGGCTAGCGCCGTCCCCCCTGGAGTGGGGCTCAGTTCGGAGCCAGCCTCCCCCGCCCCGCCTCTCCTCCAGGGCTCAGTCTCGGGCGTCTCCGGGCCTGAGTGCTGGGCGGAGCCCTACCCCAGGGTAAGGTACCTAGCACCTGACTTAGGGTGCACCCGTTCTGGGCCTGCCTCAGCCTCTCTGGGCCTCCATTCCCCGGAGGTGCTGCAAAGTGGGAGCAGCCTGGAGCTCCCTGTGGCTCGAGGCCACCCAAAGGCCCGTCCTCCTCGTGGTCTTTCCCGTTCCTCACATGGGGATGGCTGCCTCTGACCCCCCCCCCCCCCCGCCCACCGCCCCAGAAGCCTCTGGAGGAGGTATGGGGGCAGAGGTCAGGAGGCCAGCCGACCTTGGACACCACCATGCACGGCTTTCCAGCTAGAGGCTGCGGCCACCCCCAGCGGGGCTTCTGCGGTCCTAACAGGTAGCTCCTCTCTCTGAGTCGTTCGCTTACCCGCAAAACCGGGACATCATAACCAGCACTGCGCGCGCAGTGTGTCTTCAGGCCGGTGTGTGTCTGATGACCTTCCCTGCACTGCGCCTCCTGAGGACAGGCGCCTGGCCCTCTCCTGATCCGCACGCTTGTCCCAGACAGGCCGTACCCTTGGGTATGTGAACGCGGGGCGGGCGGGGGCGGGGGGGGGGGGCTGCAGCCCAGTTGGACATCCCCGGCGGGGGGGCAGGGGTGCAGAAGACCAGGCCTGCGAGCCCTACCCCAAATCCTGCTTCACCCTCCCCCTCAGGGCTGGCAGGCTTCATTCCAGTCCTGGGTCTCATTTCCAATGAAATGGTTCAAAAAAAGAAGAAAAGGAAGGAAGGGAGGGAGGGAGGGAGGGAGGGAGGGAGGGAGGAAGCGAGGGCAGGCTACAACCAGCTGCAGCAGCCCCTCCTGGCCACCCGTTGATATTTGAGGACTGGACCAGGAGACTGGTTGCCGCTAGGAAATTTGAAGCCATCTTAATTAGATGGAAAGAATGTCCTTGTGGTTGGCTGCTCTAAAAATACAGCTGTGCCCACATCTGGAGGGGGAGGGTGGGAAGTGGGGGGTGATCAGGCCAAAGTCTGAAGCACTGATGCATTCCTTGGGGAAGAGAGGACACCCCCCCCCACCCGCCCCAGCAGGGCCCAGGGAAGGAGAGGGGAGGGCACCAAAGCGGTCATTCCCCTGTGGCCGGGCCACCTGCCACAGTGGGGGGATGTGGGAGCTGAACAGGCAGCCCAGCCCTTCCTGGGTCCCCCCTCACCCCTTCATGGAGCCCTTCCCACACCTCTGCTGCCCCGAGGGGACGACGCGCAGGGGCCTGACCGGTGCGCTGCTGCTTTACCAGCCCCTGCCCAACCTGACGCAGCTGGCCGTCTGGCCACAGGCTTCCAAGATGGAGGGATTTCTTTTCTGGGCTTTATGATGTTGGGTGGTATTTGTCAGCTTTTATGAGTTTAGTGTTTGCTTTGTTTGAGTTCTCCTTCTAATTCAGTGTTCCCTTTTGCACCTAATCTTGCCATTTTCATTTTGCATTTGTTTTGTTAAAGAGGCCCCAGTCGCTGGGGTAAGCAAAGCGTGGGGAGGTGGGAATTCTGGTGGCATGGCCACAGGGACAGACAGGCCACGGGGGGTGGGCGACAGGCCATGGGCGCACTGCCTGATGACCTGCTAACGAGCAGGAAGACTGTAGGACAGTGTGGCCCCGGGTTCCGCGCACGAACCAGACCCATGTTTGTGGCCCCCCGGGTGTGCAGACAAGCAGCTGTGGGGTCTTCACTGCGCTTTGTGCTTCTCCTGTCTCAGTGAACTGGCATCCTAGCCCTGCCATTTGGCTGGCTCTGACAAGCAGATATTCCAGTTCGCCCCAAACGCCACCCACAGCGCTGAGCCCGAAAATAGCTGAGGCCAGTGAGAGGGAGGCTCCGCCAGACACTCTGGGGACTCTGAGTGGCAGGCCGGAGGTGGCTTTGACATTCCCGCAGTGGCCGCAGAAGGAAGTGGGAATTAAGGGCAATTGCTGAGGCTCGAGACAGCTGGGCCCAAGCTTAGGCTGGCCTGGCAGCTGAGGCTGGGGAGGGACCGGCTCATCCAGCCATCTGGGGTCAGACACAGTGAAACTGAGGCCCAGGCCGAGAGCCAGGCGCCCAAGCTGCTCAGCAGGGGAGCATCACCGAGGGAGCCGAGGCTCACGATGGAGACACTCCAGAAGCCCAGAGGCCGCAAAGAGGTTTTGCCTCCAAACTGTGGCTGGAGAAGGGTCTGAGGCTGCGCGAGGCTGGCCGGTCAGCGGTACCCTCCACAGGCACCTGCCGGTGATGCCCTCGCTCCAGTGCTGAATTCCCCTCCTGTGCCCCACAATAGGATAGGGGCAGCTCACCGCCTGGCCACCAGCCTGGCCACCAGCCCCTTCCATCACGCCTCATGGTGGCAGAGCCAGCCCTGGCGCTTTGGTGTCTTGGGACCTGTCTCTCTAGCCGAGCGTCTGCCAGTAGGTGACTTACTCTCTCTGAGCCTGTTTCCTCATCTGTAACAGTAACCTCCCTGGTAACGTGGCCGTGCAATATTGTGTGATTTATAAGAAATAGCTATATTCGGTCGTTCAGATGAACAAAGTATATTTCTCATATATATTAGGTCTGTACCCACAGTTCCTTGCTCACAGCTCCCCAAACCCTTGGAATTTCTGGACGGATAAGAACAAAGGGAGCATCTTTTGTTATAATTTCTGTTCTCTCATCCTCTGTTCCTGAAGATTCTTCGGAGCCATAAAGGTGAAATGGGTGTCTTATTCCGCATAACAAGGTCCTGTCCATCACAGCGGGGGTTTATGTCAAGGAGGTGACTTTCAGAAAGCACTTCAGGATGGGGGCTGGTTGCCAGGGGAACCGCCCATGAATCAAGGGGTGGAACTTTCAGTCCCACCCCGGGAGGTTGTGGGGGGTGGAGGAGAAGAGCTGGGGTGGATTCAGTCACCAGTGGCCCATGATTTAATCAATCATGCCTAAGTAATGAAGCCTCCAAAAGGATGGGGTTCTGAGAACTTCCAGGCTGGGGAAGCAGAACGCTTCCACGTGCCGCTGTGCAGAGCCCCAAACTCCACGAGGGCAGAAGCTCCTTTGTTTGGGGCCTCACACTAGGTATCTCTTCCTGCGGCTGTTGATTGATAGCCTTTTTTTTTTTTTTTTAAGTAATCTGTGCACCCAGTGTGGGGCTCGAATTTACAAACCCAAGATCAAGAGTGGCAGCTCTTCCGACTGAGCCAGCCAGGCGCCCCATTGGTACCCCTTAATATCTTTTGAATTCAACCAATAATCTAGTGAGTAAACAGGTTTTCTGAAATCTGTGGGTCACTCTAGCAAATTAGTGGAGCCCAAAGACGGGGTTGTGGGAACCTCTGATTTATAGCCAAGAAGTACATTTAATAATCTTTCGACTCTCCCCTGAAGTAGGGGACGGCCTTGGGGGGACCAAGCCCTTAACCTGTGGAGTCGGATGCTATCTCAGGATGGAGCGTCAGAATTGAGCTGAACTCTCGGACACCCCGTTGGTGTCTGTGTTGCCTGTTGGTGTAGGGAAGCGTGAACACACACCTCACACACACCTCGGAATTGGGTCCAGGAACCCGTTGAGGTGGTGGGGCTTAAGTGAGGGGTGCAGAATCTGGTGAGGGGTCACCGAGCAGCTTTTCTGACTGTGGTGACTGGCTTCAACCTGGATCTCAGGGCCCACTTGTTCTTGCCTCCCCCATGAGACATGGATTTTTTTTTTAATTTAAATATTTTATTCATTTATTTGACAGAATGAGAGAGAGAGAGAGAGAGCACAAGCCAGCGGGGGGGGGGGGAAGGGCAGGAGAGGGAGAAGTAGGCTCCCTGCTGAGCAGGGAGCCCGATGGGGGGCTTGATCCCAAGACCCTGGGAGCATGACCTGAGCCGAAGGCAGACGCTTAACCCACTGAGCCACCCAGGTGCCCTGAGACATGGAGTCTTTCATGCCTCCACACCTTTGCTCTAGCCGTTCTCCCCACCACAACTCTTGTCCTCTCCCTGCATGATGTCTGTGTCCTCCCCCTCAACTGCATCGCAGACAGCCACTGCTGCCTCCCTCCCAGGCCCTTGGGCCCCCGTGAACGTTCTCCACTGCAGCCCTTTGAGAGCTCTGGGCCAGGAGGAGGCAGGCCAGAAAAGCAGCCTCAGGGAGAGAGTCCTGCCTTGGTGCATTGTCGCTCTTCCATGGCAGAGACCAGCCTTGGGGGGGGGGGGAGGCAGCCATGACTGTGTCACAGGAGGGGCCCCTGCCCAGAAATCTGATACCCCCCAACAGGAGGACAGACTACAGCTGAAGGAGGCTCTACAGACGGGCTCTTCCCACCAGCCCATTTCACAGACTGGGACACAGAAGCCCAGGGTGGGGGCCTGGCAGGGTCAGGTCTCAGTGCCAGCCCCAAGGCCGCAGATCCAGCCCTGGGGCACAGGCCTCAGCCTTCTCGAGGCTCAAAGGTCACCAAGGACTTCCGGGGATAGAGAGCATGGCGCAGCAAGTCTGTGGGCGTGAGGCACTCTAGGTGACAAGGTGCTGGGAGGACCAAGCTGGGGTGGCTGGGGAGGGCTTCCCTGAGGTGCTCATGTCCCACAGCACCCCTGACTTGACCTGTCCCAAGCCAATGGGAGACCTCCCTCAGAAACATGGCCCTCCCCCACGTCTCACCTGTCTGCCAATCACTCACTAAGGTTTATGGCTTCCACCTCCTTGACCTGTTCACTCCCTCTGTCACTCACCCCCATGGCAGGCCGCTGCCATCCTCCTCCCCTCAGAAGAGCGCTTCTATTCTTGTCTCCTTCTTCCTCCTGAGAGCCGCCATCTGCTCGGCACCTTACCACTGTGCTGAAAATTCTCTGAGGGCTCCTCATTGCCCTTGGGACGGAGACAGCCGCCTACACAGTCCTGCTCAGCCTCACATCACACGCAGCCCTTCCTCCTTGCCTCGCCTTTCTTCTCTCTGCACCCCTACCAGGCACCTCAGGACCTTTGCACAGACTGTTCCCCTGATGGGCTGGGCTTCTGCTACTCGTCCTCTGCCCCAAACTGCCTCCTCGCTTCCCTTCCACCCCAGAGACCTGCTAATTCCTGGAAAGTCTGGAATCTGCTACCAAGCTCAGAGGGCCAGCCCCAGGCCTGACACAGCCCGCCTGGACGATTTGTTGTTCTTGCGCTCGGGCCATGAGCAGCTGCTGCTCGGTAGGTTCCGGATTCGGGGCTAAAAATACCCCATGACCCAGACAGGAAGGGCCAACGGGGACACAGCTGCTCCTGGGAGGGGCTGGCTGGAGCTGCTGGGGAGGCCTTTCCACTGTAGTTTGGGGTCCATGTGCGGGGAAGGGGGTGGGCACTGAGCTCACAGCCCCTGAGGAAAAGCCCCCGATGGAGGAGCCCCAGGGTTGGAAAGGGGCATGTTGTACTGTTGAAAGGAAAACACGGCAAAGCCCAAGAGGCAGCTCGAGGAGCAGTGCTCATTGTCACCTTGCCGAGGGACCACAGGCCCTCCTTCAGCCACATCCTCAGCCCAGGAGGGAGGGTGGGCCCGGCTGGCACCCTGCTGCTTAGGATAGGCAGCCAAACAGACATTAGCATCTGGCATGCCGCCTGCCTACATCTCCAGGCTCCTGGGACCGTGGGCCGTCCAGGGCTTCTCTCCATAAGCAGCTGTCTGCAGGTGCCTGAGTCAGAGAAATGGACCTGCCCCAGGCCTGAGACTGGACAGGAAGAGCCTGGACTGGTGACGGAGGTCTGCCTCAGGCCCTGCTGGGCCTCAGTTTCCCCATCTGAGAATACCCAGGGTTCTGAGGAGGGAGCATCTGCAGTAGAATCCAGCCACTGTTCCCCTGGATGTCCCGTTCAGCTGGCAGTCCCCACCTATCCCGGGCTCCCGGCCTCCAGGGAATGTGCTTCTCTGTCCCCAAGCCAGGCGCCTGCCTTATCAGCCCCAGTCAAAGGGGAGACAGACCCCCTTGTCCACAATGACAGCCCTTCCTATTAGCCCCGGCCTGACCCTGCGTGGAGGGCCCAGAGCTTGCTGGGTGCCTGCAGGCAGGAGTACCTCCACTTCCCACGCTGACATGAAACCTGACCTCCCTGGATGGTTTTTATGCCGGGTGGGCCAGCCCCAGTGTCTGAGGCCCTGCGTCCCCACCCTGCTGCTCTGACTCCACCGTGTGGGATCCACTCTGCTGCGCCCACCTCAAACATGGCCTTGGCCTGCTTTGCTGGAAAACGGAGGCCATCCAAGGTGGGGCTTCCACCACCCAAACTCTCAGCGCGTTGGTCCAATTCCTGCTATATCAGGCCAGACCTGTTCTCACTCCAGAACCAAATGCACATCCCCTTTCAAAGCTTCCAGCCTCCCCCTCCCCTCCCCTCCCTTCCCCTAGGGACTCCTCGAGCCACTCCCTAGGGAACCCCTCTCAGCACCCTTGTTTTCTTAGGATCCACCTGTGATAACTTTGTCAGCTGGTTCTGGGCCGTTCCAGTCTCCTCGGGGGACCTCAGGGCCCTGTCCAGGGCATTCCTCATCTTCTACACTTAGTCCACACCTGAGCTCCCCATGTTGGTAAAGGCCCATCTGTTTGGGCACCATCCTCTCCCCCTTATCCTCCATTATCCTGGTTACAGGGGCCTTGGCATGGCTGCATCCCACTGTCTGTTCCCAGGCCTCGTCTCTATGAGCTTCTCACTGCCTTGCTCCTGAAGCCCTTTCCTGGCTCACCTCCTGGAAGCCCTCTCCAGCCTCCCCTGGCCTCCCTGGCCAGGTTTGCCTTCTCTGACTGCTGAAGGGTAAGCTGCCCAGGCAGGGCCTCTTATTTATTTATTTATTTATTTATTTATTTATTTATTTATTTATTTATTTATTTAAAAGATTTTATTTATTTATTTGACAGAGAGAGAGGCAGTGAGAGAGGGAACACAAGCGGGGGAGTGGGAGAGGGAGAAGCAGGCTTCCCGCTGAGCAGGGAGCCCGATGTGGGGGGTCGATGGCAGGACTCTATCCCAGGACTCTGGGATCATGACCGGAGCCGAAGGCAGACGCTTAACGACTGCGCCACCCAGGTGCCCCCTTCTCTTCTCCATTTAGCATTGCCCTTGGATGCCTCACGCAGGCCCAAGACTACAAATGCCACTGGTCTACTGAGGACTGACATCC
Organism: Ursus americanus; assembly: GCF_024610735.1. Lineage (NCBI taxonomy): Eukaryota > Metazoa > Chordata > Mammalia > Carnivora > Ursidae > Ursus > Ursus americanus. The sequence continues at coordinate 31,046,413 of NC_142156.1, read as the reverse complement.
ACAACTAGACTGCCTGGCCAGTCTCTTCCCCAACACCACCCTTGGATTTCTCCAGGTGGGTGTCACATAGACGCCCCAAACTCAACAAGGCCAGAACGGGATTCCATCTGCCCGCCTTTTCCTGAAGTGTTTTTCATCTCAGTAAAGGCCACCACCATCCATCCACCCTGTGGCTCAGACCTTCGAGTCACTCTTGATTCCTCTCTCACAGCTCTGTTCCATCCATGGACAAACCACCTCTAGGCTCCACCCTGTCCAAGCCACCACTGTGTCTTGCAGCCTCCCCCTGCTCACTGACTCTTCTGGCAGAGTCTCCTGTCCTTGCAGCAGCCACAGGGACCTTTTTAAGGTGACAATCAAGTGTCACTTGCTCACAGAGGCTTCCCAGATCACCCCATCTACAGTGATGGCTCACTACCCCACCCTCTATTCTTGGCATTATTTGCATCAGTTCACTGTCTTGTGAACACTAGCTCTCATATTAGTACAGGCCTATGACTGCCTGTCTCATCTTTCCTTGGCTGCTGTGTCTCCCGCATCCAGAAAAGCACCTGGCACATAATCTGGGTTCAATAAACGGTTGACTTAATGAATGAATACATGGAGTTACTCTTTTCCATCAAAATGAGGCCCTGGGGCGCCTGAGTGGCTGATTTCAGCTCAGGTCAAGATCCCAGGGTCCTGGGATCAAGTCCCGCATGGGGCTCCCTGCTCAGCCGGGAGCCTGCTTCTCCCTCTCCCGCTCCCCCCTGCTTGTGCACGTGCTCTCTTTCATTCTGTCAAATAAACAAATAAAATCTTTTTTAAAAAAAGTGATGAGGCCTTCTCCAGCCCGTCCACTTGTTCTGGGCGGTGTCGGCACTCTGGCGTCTTGGGGAAGATTCCGCACAGGAGTCGGCGAGGGGTCAGGTGGACCGCGGCGGGGGTGGGGGGTGGTTGCACACAGTGCTGAACGCCTCCTCTGTTGTGGGCCAGGTGGCACTGTCTTTGGTTCTCAGTAGGGGAGAAAGACGGGACCGAGTAGCAGGCGACCCTAGGTTTAATCACAGAGCCTCCACACGAGACTCGCATTGGTCCCGCCTTCCCCACACCCCAGTGTGACCCCGCCCCTTCCGGCCTCGCAGTTCCTGGTCCTGCCTCATCCTCACTCGCGGAGTACTCTTAGCCCCGCCTCCAAAGTCTTGTGGGTCCTTGCTATTGGTTCTCTCTAGCTTGCCGCGAAGTAACCCGTTCCTCATTGGCCACACGTTCTCCCGCGCCGCCACGACAGCCATCACAACAACCGCCACGTGCTCAACTGTGGGGCCTGCTCTTTGGTCCCGACCCGCCCACCCCCCCGTCCCGCCCTCGGCTTCCCGCTTCCTCCTCCTATTGGTTACCGGGCCCAGGGTCCCTCCCTCGACCCTGGGCGCGCTGCGCCTCCGACGCGGATTGGCCAAATTCGGGAGTGAGGCGGGGCTTGGAGGCGGGTTAAAGAGCGCGCAGCAGGTTGGGCCACGCGTGTCAGAGAAGTTTCAATGGCGTGGCAGGGACTGACGGCCGAGTTCCTGCAGGTACCCGCGGTGACGCGGGCCTACACCGCGGCCTGCGTCCTTACCACCGCTGCTGTGGTAAGCTGGCCGGGAGGGTGGGGGCATCTCCATGTCTGCAGCCCGGGAGGGGTGTCGTCATGGTTACCGCTGGATTCCCTGGGGCAGCACCTGACGCGCCCCTGGTTCCGCAGCAACTGGAGCTCCTCAGCCCCTTCCAGCTCTATTTCAACCCGCACCTCGTGTTCCGGAAGTTTCAGGTGAGGCGGCCCCGCCCGTTGCACCCGACAGCCGGGACCTGCCTGCCAGGAGCCTGACCGTCAGTCTTTCCCCCATCTCCGTAGGTCTGGAGGCTTGTCACCAACTTCCTCTTCTTCGGGCCCCTGGGATTCAGCTTCTTCTTTAACATGCTCTTCGTGTATCCTGTGCCGCGCGGACCCAGGCGTAGGGCGGTGGGAGGCTCGCCGGGCTGAGGGTCGGCTCTCCGGGCTGGGGGCGGCCCGGAGTGGGGAAACTGAGGCTCCGCCCGGTGGCACTTCCTTTACGGACGCCGCAGGTTCCGCTACTGCCGCATGCTGGAGGAGGGTTCCTTCCGCGGCCGCACGGCCGACTTCGTCTTCATGTTTCTCTTCGGGGGTGTCCTCATGACCGTATCCTTCCCGGGCTCTGAAACTTCAGGTCGCAGGGCCTCTGGGTCCAGCCCGTGCTGGCCTGGGGCCTGACAAGAGCGCCCGGGCCGGTGAGGGACAGAGTAGTTCACTCCAGCTTAGGATGTATTTAGCGTCCATCGCGTGCTCAGCTCCGGCTGTCCGCGCCAGCTCTTCAGTGCTGTACACAGAATACCACAGGGTGATGTGCAGGAGAGCCAGGTGGGGTGCTTGGGGGCTGAGCCCTGCATGCCCTGCAGGCCAGTAGCCAGGAGAAACTGGGACCGTGAGGGGCAGTGTTTGGAGGCTGGGGCGGTGGACAAGCAGGGCAGATCACATGGGGCCTGAAGGCCATAGCGTGGCCTTGACTGTAAGGGCACATCTTGACAGGGGAATGGCACATAGGGGTGATGAGGGAAGGGAAACTAGGGAGGATTCCAGGGGGTTAGCAAGTCAGAGGGGGTCCTGGGCAGGGGCTCTGAGGCCTGCACCAGGAGAAGGCCTCCAGCACCTTGACTCTGGCTCAGCTGCTGGGGCTCCTGGGCAGCCTGTTCTTTCTGGGCCAGGCCCTCACAGTCATGCTGGTGTACGTATGGAGCCGCCGCAACCCCCGAGTGAGGGTCAACTTCTTCGGCCTCCTCACCTTCCAGGCACCATTCCTGCCCTGGGCACTCATGGGTTTCTCTCTGCTGCTGGGCAACTCGATTCTCGTGGACCTGCTGGGTGAGCCTGCCTGTGCATCCGCCCTCCCCAAACAGGCTGTCTGGTACCTGATGGTCTTTGGGAGGGCCACCCCAGGCTGGCTGCTGTGCCAGAGCCCTCCCTCCCACCGGCACTGGACCTCTCATCTGTCCTCCCACCCCCTCTTCCTGCCCTGCCAGCTCCTCTGTTCTTCTGGCCCCTGAACAAGCCAGACAGCTACAGGCTCCCCATCTTCAGGTGTACTGATGCTCGTGTGGGTCCCAACTAGGGTGGGGAAAGGTGTGTTAAGGTTCCATCCTTGGCTCCTATTCCTCCCATGTTCTCAGGCCTTTCCCCCCAGGTCCTGCCCACTTCTGGGCTAGGTAAGCCTGTTTTTCAGGGTCAACCCTGTCCTCCCCCCCCCCCCGCCCCGCCCCTGGGGCTGGCAGTCTGTGCGGAACATTAGCTACTCATACTCTGGGGCCTGAGGTTGCTTGGCCTGGCTGTGCCTCTGGAACTGTGCATGGAGGCACGGAGCAGGCTGTGCCAGCCCCAGGCTCTGGACTGTGGAGAGTGGCTTCAGCCATCCGTGGCTCTCCTACAGGGATTGCTGTGGGCCACATTTACTACTTCCTAGAGGATGTCTTCCCCAACCAGCCTGGAGGCAAGAGGCTGCTGCTGACCCCCAGCTTCCTGTGAGTGCTACAGATGAGTTTTCCCGCTGCCCTCCTTCAGATGGCTCCCTACACCAGTGGGGATGCCTGCTGGCCTCGGCTCAGTGTGGGCCCCTCCCTACAGGAAGCTGCTACTGGATGCCCCACAGGAAGACCCCGATTACCTGCCCCTCCCGGAGGAGCAGCCAGGACCCCTGCAGCAATGACCCTACCCAGGGCCAGCCCCAGGCCTCTGGCAGGCCTCCATTCCACCCTTAGCTCCCGCTTACAGGAGAGCAACCTGTCCTGGAGACGGGGCTGGTGCCCAGGGCCCACCCAAATAAACAAGAATGACCTGCATCTCTTTGCCAACAGCGCTGGCTCCCTGCCTTGCCTGGCCACATCCCTCCACGCTGGGCAGCTGCTGCTGGCCTTGACCTAGGGCCACCAAGCCTGGCCTGCCCTCTCAGACCAACTGTAGGTGGTAGGATGGGAGGCCCAGAGGGGGTCAAGAACCTGCCCACAGTTGCCCAGCAGCTTTGAGCTCACAGATGGCATATGCGGGGTTCTCATTCCAGTTTTGCCAATGCCTTGGAGCCTTGGGCAAATCCCACCTGCACGGATCTTGCTCCTGGCCAGGCAGCAAGGGGGCTGGCCAGCTCTCACTGGCTGGGCCAGGACTGGGATGTCCCTGTCATCCAAGCCCAGTTTGCCGGGGATCCTGCCCATGGTACCCTCAGGCTGATGCCTTACTTGGCTCCTCCTGTCCCTCATCGGCAACAAGTGGACCTTTGCCCCACTTTCCAGCTGAGCAGTCAGTGGACTTGGCCAAGGCTCCATGGGGTCAGGTGCAGCAGAGGGCCAGGACGGGGTCCTCTGCCCTTTCTGCAACCCCAGAGCTTTGAGAAATTTTCACCTTGGCAGAGTTCTACAAAGTTCTCTCCCTGATGTTTCTAGCTGAGGACCATGGGAGCCTGATCTGATCCCACAGCTCACCTTTTTCTTTGGTAAAGTGGGCACCAGACAACCTGGCCAACTTTCCTCATTGCCCTAGACCAGTCGGAACGATGGTTTATTCCTGGAACACCAGCGGCACAGGGACTCCTCCAGCTGTAGGCTGTCACGTTCATGGATGAAGCAAGTATTCACCACGGAGTCTGACATTAATTTTGTACGGAAACCATGTGAAGTCGCAGCTGGCTCTGCAGCAGTTGGGCTGGCAGTGCTCCAAGTGAGGGCTCAGCCCCTGGGCCTGCTGGGCTAGCCTGCGCAGAGGGGCTGAGGCGGGCGGTATTCATTCCATCCCACCAGTTGTAGGGACACATGGACCAAGCAAACCCTTCAGCAATGGAGCCCACTTGTCTCCAAGGCCAGCAGAGCCTGGTCCTGGAATCTTCCTCTCTGTTCAGGGCCTTCCAGTGAAGCCCAACGATCTCCTTGCTGTGGGGCTCCAGCAAGTTGCAGTCCTGGATGAAGAGCTGGGCAGGGCGCTTGAGTATAAACTTCCTGGGGGCAGGAGCTGTCATGTCCCAGGACATGATCATAGGACCCCCAGCCCAGAGGGCCAGGCCCATCTACCCCTATATCCTGGCAATCAAGACCCCAATTCCTACTCAAGAGCTCTGCCCTTGGCCAGTGTGGGGCTCAGGCTGGGAGCCAAGTGGCATCATGCTCCTGCCATGCTCCTGGGGAGCAGAGCAGCCCTGACCTGACAGGGAAGACCTGCGGCAGCTGAAGGCACCAGCCCAGTGCTGGGGGTCTGTTCTCTTCTAAGACTGCAGCTGTGTGCCCAGTTCACCAAGCAGTGCTCAGCTCGGCTCAGAGACCCACACGTGCCACCCTCATGGAGCCCATGGCCCTTCTGTAGAGTGGGGACACTTCCACATTAGATAAGGATGCAGAGGGGACAAGCAGCTCATTGGAGGCAGAGCTGAGGAGAGGCCCGGGGCTATGCCTCCTTCTCAACACACCACATCCCCCCAAGGCCGGCCCCAGGCAGGCGTGCTGCTCCCCGTGACTTATTCCTCACAACCGACCTGAGAGCGAGGAGCTGGCCTGGCTCATGGCACCAGTCAGGGGTGGAGCTGGAACAGCCAGGCACGGGTCCTCGGGCCCCAGGCTGCCGACATCCCTGTAGCACCCACAAAGGACATGGCTGCTGCACTGGACTCCAGAGAAGCAGTGCTGCTGGGGGGGGGGGGGGGCGGGGGCGGGGTGGGACACACAACAATCTGGACAGAGCAGAGCCCAAGGACAGCAGGAAAGCCTAAGCTGCTTCACAAGGCCAAGCAAAGGGGGTGGGGTGGGGCTGTCACTGAAAGGTAAGTGGGCCCCCTGCCCTGTGAGCCTCATGACCTCACTTCTGTCCATCTGTACGAGGACGGTACAGGTGGTGGGCGGCAGGCTGAGGGCCTGAGGAAAAGCACGGCTGTGCTCCGGTTGGCCTTGGATGCAGACTTCTCAGCCCCCACCTGCCCACCTGGGGCTCTGAGGCACAGAAGGGCGCGAGGCCTGGCATGCCAGCCTTGGCCACACACCACCGCAGCCAGACCCTGCTCCTCGTCCCCTTTCTTATTTTTATGCTACCACTTTGAAAAAATGGAACATGACCTGTTGTCTTTATTTAAAAAGTGACACTAGCCCTACCTGGGGCTCCTATACAAAAACAAAACACAACCCAAAAACGAGGCCTCTTTCTGACCAGAGACTTGGGTGGGGACTGGGGCTCAACAAATGGAATGTGTGCCCACCAAAGGGTGACCGGAAGCCCTCCCAACACCCCATGCTCCTCATGGAACTCCTCATGGCCCCGGCATGCCCCCTTTGCCTTCCTCCTTGCCAGAAGATGAAGGAGAGGCGGTCCAATCTTCCGAACGCTCCGTGGGAGCCATGCACCGATGGGCTGGTTACCAGGCTGGGGCAGTGTTGGCAAGACGCCTCATACGCCTGCAGGAGGAGAGTACGTGGTGACCCAGATGCCCCAGGGATCTCTAGTGCAGCCAGGGGAGTGGGGACAGAGACAGGACATGGGCGGGGCGGGGGGGGGGGATCTCTAGCCCCTCACTGGGCCTACGCCTGTTGCTTGAGGCCCTGAGGCTGCCCCCTCTCTAGCTTGCTCAGGTCCTGCCTACGTCTCCAGGGCTCCAGACACATAGGTCTGGGCTGTGGTCAGACCCAACCTAAGGGCTTATTTTTGTTCCCTGCAGAGAAACCCACCCAGGGGCTAGACTGGGACTTATCACCTAGGGGCCTGCCTCTGGCAACTCAGTACCCTCCCAGAAACCAGGTCACCGGGTCCTCCCCTGCCTTCACGACAGGGCCTTTGGGCAGAGCCAGCTGCAGGGGGCCTAGAGGGGTGGGGGTACCTTGTGTTCCTGTCCTGGTCGCGGATCTTCTTTTCCATCTCGGCGTCTGTCAGAGTCTCCAGCAGGGGGCACCACTGGTCAGCATCACCTGTGTTCCTGATGGCGATCTCCACCGTGGGTAGGGGGTTCTCACTGTGGGCCAGGGGTGGTGTAGGGGGTAGTAACTGCTAGTTCACAGAACAGCAGCTAGAAAAGCCCCCCAGAAACCAGTGTCCACCCCCTGCCAGAACGCTGGAGCCAGGGCATGGCAGGAAGGCCCAGCCCTTTCCGGCTACCTCCTCTGCCTCCTCCCTACTGGGCCGTTTCCGTGCCGGCTCCTCAGAACAGCACTCCTGAGAGGAGTGGCCCGGTCACTGCTGTCACCCAAACCTCCAGGCAGAGTCACTGGAGATGCCAGGTCCCCCCACAACAACAGCTTCTCTTCAAAGCACTCTCAAACTTGTTGCTGCCTCGGTGTCTCTGGTCTACAAGCCTGGGGCGGGTGTTCCCCATAACCAGTGTTGCCGGGGAGGCAGAGGAGGGTGGTCTACCCCACTCAGTGCCCAGGGCCAGGACCCACCAGCCTCGATGCCTCATCATGAAGGCCGCTGGGCCGGCCTCTCCTGAAGATTCTGCACACTCGCCCCTCAGTCCACTCACTGGCCCAACCAAACCCCAGAGAGCTGGGCTATTTGCTTAGGGCAGGCAGCTGCGCCTGGGATCCTTGTCCCCTGATCACTACACTCCGCAGCCCCTCAGTGACCACCCCGATGGCCACCTGTGCGCCCCCTTGCCAAGGAGAGATAGGGTGGGTTTGGGGTGGGGGCAGACACACACAGGAGCACCATGGGAGGGAGGACACAGCTGCCTGCCGCTTCTCTGCGCCTTGGTTTCCAAGCCTATGTGACAGGAGGCTGAAGAGGCAAGGATGCTTCAGAGCTCACAGCTCAAACTCCTGGCCTGGGAGCCTCGGAGCGTGGCCCTAACAGTGACCTCTCCCACCCCCTTCCCACTGTCACCACCGCGGCCTCCCCAGGCCCTTTTCCTCTCTCCCCCAGCTGGGCGGCCTGCACCTGTCTCCCGAGGCTCAGCACCCCCAGAAGACCAGCCCTGCTCCACTGCACCCCTATCAGGTGTCTGCCCACCTGCAGAACGTGGTTCGCCTGGGAAGAGTAAAGGCGGGTGGGGCCCAGGGGAGGCACCTGGAGGACACTGACAGAATAAAAGAGGACGGGCCCCTGATCTGGCGGCCTTGGTTTCGATACTTCATCTGGAAAACAGCAACGGTATCATCGCTATGAAAGCTTTTCAGAGGATTACTGTTATTTAAAGCAGCCAGTGTATGTCCACCGAAGGAGCTCCCTAGGGGCACAAGCCTTGTCACAGAGTCCCCCTGTAACCTGTGCCCAAGGCTGTGAGTGGCCCACTGGAAGGGGCATCCACCCAGGTCTGACTAGAGGCTCTGTTCCTCCCGCTGCCAGTGGGCACACAGCAGCCAAGGGCCTGTTCCAGCCTCCCTGTGCTATTCTCCTCATTCTGGAGTCGCAGGGACCATGAGAAGACGGGGCACAGCCCAGTGCATGGGCTGAGGCTGTCACCACAACCCAGGGCTACCCAGGCCCCTCTGCAGAAGTGGGGCTCACCTCTGGCTGCTGAAGCTAGGTCCTGAAGCCCATGCTTGTGCTGGTGACTCAGAGGCCAGTGACAGGGGATGCGCCAAGCCCCCACCCGTGGTTTCCGGAGGCCACCCCTCCTCAGCAGCTCCTGACAGCTGCTCTGCAGCCAGTGCGGTGGTCTGGCAATCCTGAGCCACCCAGCCACAGACCCAAACATCATTCCTCACCTCGAGGGCTCACAGCCGCCTTCCTCGGGAGGACAGACATGAAAGGCGCCAAGCCCACGCTGAGGGGAGCAAAACATGTTTTCCTCTTAATTTAAACAAGAGCTCGTGAGTACGTCCTGGAGGCCCCTTTGTTTACCTCCCCTTGGCTCTGGGAAGATTCCACTCCAGTGGGTTTGTTCTAAAATAGCAACTGCTCCGTCCAACCCTGTAAGAGTGGGCCGAGAGCCAGCAGGCCCGCCTCGGGTTTGGGACAAACACACAGGCCGGGGGGCCACCTTGCCTCCCGCTCCTCTGAGGGGATTCTGCATCATGGCTTCAAGGTCACCCGGGATCCCAGATGTTCCTACCACCCTTCAGAGTCCAGGTGGGGACAGAGAACCCACGCAGGGGAGGGCTGTGGCTGAGGTGACAGAGGGCCCGGGGCTGCAGCTTGTAGGGTTATGTTTGTGTGATTTCTCTTTTCTGTCCTTACGTGATACAAAATGCCAGCCAAGAAGCACTACGATGCCCACGTCACAAATGAGAAGGACAGTCTTTGAGGGAAATGACCTGCTCACAGCCACTCAACTGGGAGCAGGTGGAGACAAAACTTGACGTCACCCTCTTCATGGTCAACTGATTTTTACACAGTGCCAAAGTCTACAAAATGGGGAAAGAGCAGTCTTTCCAACAAATGGCGCTGCGACAAGATGACCTGCTGGGTTAGGCAGCGGTTCACAGGCATCACATTAAAAAGGGCACAGGTGGGGGCTCCTGGCTGGCTCCGTCGGTGGGGCATGAGACTCTTGATCTCGGGGTTGTGCGTTCAAACCCCATGATGGATGTAGAGATTAGTTAAAAGTAGAATCTTAAAATACACACACACACACACACAAACACAGGCAACAAAAGAAAAAATAAATTGGACTACATTAAAACTTAAAACTTCTGTGCTTCAGGGGCACCCGGCTGGCTCAGTGGGTGGAGCATGAGAATCTTGATCTCGAGGTTGTAGGTTCAAGCCCCACTTGGGTGTGGAGATTATGTACAAAAATAAATAAAATATAAAAATTAAAAAAATAAAACTTTTGTGCTTCAAAGGACACAGTCATTAAAGTGGAAAGACAACCCTCAAAGTGGGAGAAAATATTTGCAAACCATATCTCTGATAAGGAACTCATATTTAGAATATATAAAGAACACTTACAACTCAATAATAAAAATACAAATGACCCAATTAAAAAACGGGACTTGAGCAGCCATTTTTCCAAAGGTGATATACTAATGCCCAATGCCACCCAAGAAGATGCTCAAGGTCATTAGTGGCCAGGGAAACGCAAATCAAAATCACGAGATCCCCCATCCCCCTCCCCTAGGATGGCTAGAATCACAAAGTCAGATAAGAAATGTTGGCGAGGATGTGGAGGGACCAGAAGCCTGGCTCTGCTGGCGGGAAAGTAAAATGGGGCGGCTCCTTTGGAAAGCAGTCGGGCAGTCCCTCCAAATGCTAAACACAGCTATCACGTGACCCAGCAATTCCACTCCTAGTGTCTACCCAAGAGCACTGAAAAAAGGTGTTGAAACAAAAACCTGTACACAAATGCTTGCAGCACTACTCTTAACAGCCGAGAAGGGACAACAACCCAACTGTCCATCCCCTGCTGGCTGGGTAAATACAATACGGTCCATCTGTATGACAAGCTAGTACTCAGCCCCAAAAAGGAATGGAGCTGATACAGGCTACCACAGGGAGATGAGCTACTAAGAAGCCAACCACAAAAGACCATGTGTTCTAGGATTCTATTTATATTGAGAACCCAGAACAGGCAACGCGATGGAAAGCAGATCAGAAGCTGCCCAGGGCTGAGAGCCGTGGGGGCAGGGCGATGGCCGGGAAAGGAGGCGAGGCTTCCTTTGGGGTGATGGAAACACTCTCGAACTCTGATGGCTGCGTCACTGCGGACCCTACAAAGCTCATGCGAGCGGGCTGGACCAGACCGTACGTGCACTATACCTCAAGGAAGTGGTCCTACGAGCGGAAAAGCAGGCCGGCCGGCGCTGCTGCCGTCAGGTGGGCAGAGTTCCAGGAGTAACCTCTGTGGCTCCGGTCGACAAGTCCGAAATGACCCTGGTGCCTCCCAACCCTGATCTGCGCAGTGACACCGCCTCTCCGTCCCCCATCAGGCCCAGCTGCCAGGTTCTCTGACCCTTTGCCCATCCCCAGCTTCCTCCCGGCCAGCACCCTGCCCGGCCAGCATCCTCTGGGGTTTCATGCTCCCTCCTCGGGCCTGCAGCCTCCAGTACCTTCGGTGGCCACACACAAGTCTCCTCTGCAAGGCAGGGACTACTACTTCTCTGCTCCCAGCCGCGGGCACAGGGTTGGCCTGCGGGGGCGGGGGGGCAGTAACTCTACTGATGCAACTTTCCTCACAGGTAGCGGCTCACAGGTTTGGCGGAATGTCTGACAGCCTTGCACACGCTGCTCCGCCCAGGCCCTTCCCATGGTGTAGCCCTATCGCCCTCCTGCCACTCACTGTCTTTGTTCCATTCCTCTGGCCCCTGGACATCTATGTGCCGCTCTGGTTCAGCTCTCCTCCAGGAGCTTGGGGCCCCCAATCTGTTTGCCACATGCTGTGCCCCTCCCCATGCTTGCGCACATCAGGCCTGCCCGTCCCACGGCCGGAGGGAAGCAGCCTGTTCTCTGCCCTGGCTCCCTCCACTTGTTCGCGGACATTCGGCCTCCGCTCACACATGTCCTATGACCAGCAGCTTGTCTTGCTCCACCGTGGGCAAAACTCAAGGCCACCATCACTGAGGACGGCACTGCAGCCGGTCTGGAGGGAGACAGACAGGACTGGCTTGCGGGAAGGCAGAGCATTTACAACAAGGGATGACGGAGGCCCAGGATTTAAAGCCCCTTTTAAGGAGTCATGTGACTCAGCAGTTGCCAAGCTTTGGGTGTAGCAGAGACCAGGCCAGAGCTCCTGGTCCCACCCTCTGTAGACCAAGTGGCCCCTGGCCCTGGGGACGTGGCAGCCCACTCTACTCCCCCCAGGCAGCGGCCCAGAGAGAAGGACTGACATTGGTCTCCCTGGGGAGAGTCAAGAGCAGTCTGAGCCCCCAAGGGATGGCATTGTGCAGCAGTGATAATGTGGGTCAGGGTCAAGAGACAGAAGTCGCAGTCCCCTTCCTTGCTTGCCTTAGAAGGCCACAGTTCTGTCCCCTGGACAATGAAGCCTACATCAAGACAGCCTCTGACCCTAAGCTCCCCTTCCTGTCTTGCAAGCTCTCTCCAGAGCATCCAGCTGCCCAGACCACACACAGCACACACGATGGACGAGCTGGGCCTAGCATGAGGAGCTCAGGAGGCCTGGTCAGCTGCAAAAATGTAAGCAGCCATCCCAATGCAAAAGAGGCGCGGGGGCTGCCTCCCAGATCCCAGGCAGTCTGTGTCCCATTGGCCTGGCTGGCCCGGGCTGCTGGAGAGGGGAGGTGTGCTCACCCCGGTCTCCGGTAAGCAGCCCTGCCCTCCATCCCAAGGATGAGAAGCCTGCAGACTCAGCACTACAGACTGCAGTGGCTGGGGCTCTGCGATGCTCCCTGTCCACCGGCTGGAATTCATTAAGTGGCTTCTGAGAGGGCGGGGGAGGGGATCGTCTGTTAAGTCCTGACTGGCCGCCACCAGGGACTCCCGAGGGGGGCTGCTCTTGAACTGTCTGGCACACTGCCAACAGCCTGAGGCCTTGGCAGGGGCTTTAGGAGAATGCCTGGGATCACCCCGGGATCAGAGCAGGAGGGACACCGCCACATATGCCGCCACCCTCGGGGTCCTGCTGCTTTGAGCAGCATGACAACCCCACCCCCACCCCATCTGCCAGTCAGAATGTGAATTCTGACCCAATCAGCATCTGGGGAATGAGGTACCTGGGGTGGAGGTCACTCCCATGACCTGTACCACATCACCACCTCCCAGGACTCCAGGGGGCACTCCAGGGAGCGAGGCCACCCCAGACCGGTCTTCACGCCCATCGGCCTTGGCTCAAGCACGGCATGAACAGGCAGCACAGCCGCACGTCAGCCAGACTCTCACAAGAGTCAGACACCGTCACATCGTGGCTCACAGACGCCTCCTCCCAGGCAGGTCCTGGACCCTGTCTGTGAAGCAGGACCACCTGGGCAGCAGGGCTGCTGGGAGGTTAAGGGAGGGGACGTATGTGCTGTCTCAGCCGGATGCCGGGAGCATAGGCGGTGCTTGGAGCCCCACGGAGCTCAGTGGTTTCCCAGGACTAGGATCTCAAGACCTGAAAGTGTACGGTCATTCCTTCTCTCTTGCTCAGATTTACAGGAAGCAGTCAGAAAGCAGTCAGTCTCCTGGGATTTCTGGGAAAATCAGCTGAGACACAAACATACTCACGAGCTCCATTAACTGTCATATCTTTGCAAAGACCTTCGTACTTGCACTTCATGTGCCATTTTAGGCTGCTGTCCCTGAGTAACGATCGCCAAAAGCAGACGATGACAGTTTGATGAGCAGAATAAATCCTAACATCCTGTTTTGATGCAGGGATACTCAGGGCCACCCCCAGACTGCACTCTCCCAAGGGGAAAAGGAGCTCAGGGAACAGGGCTGGTTCCTCTCAGCAAACACTCACCAACCCCCCCTCTACCAGGCCTGCACTCTCCGCACTCCGGGGCCACCACCAATGGGAAAGCCACATCTGCCTCTCCAGAAGCCCCCGTCCCCTGGTCCATCCCCACCCTGGCACACAGGACACTGGACTGGAATGTTCTGTTTACACTTCCACCTTCACAGGCAGCCTGGATGTGGCGCTTTACCTTTCATGGCCCCCAGTATGGTGTCCAGCCAACATGGGTGCTCGACTAGTCTCTGACTTAATGACGGCAAGATACAACAGTAAAAAGAAACTGCTGGAGATCCCTGACTCTCACCAGCTAGGGAGAACTATTTGGAGCAGCCCATGTTTGAGATAAACAGCAAGTCCATCAGATGACAACTCCTGGAGTGGCCGATCTGTCCCTGACAGAGGAGAAGTCTGGGCAAGAGTACAGGGGCGGCAGGGTGGGAGGGTGCAGAGGGGCTACTGGCAGCAGCGTGTGGCCCTGGGCAGTTGGTGGGGAGGCACTACTGGGTACGGAGGGGGCAGATACACCCCCCGCTTAGAGTCATTCCCCCCCACCATAATGAGGATGGGAGCCTGGCTACTGAGACACATGAGGCGGGAGGAACAAGCCAACAAAGGGCCACTGAGCTGGCTGAGGCTCCAGAGAGACCCAAAAGTATCACCACACGCAGGGAGATGTCTTTTCCCTAAAATGGGTTTGCAGAGGAATGAGGGCAGGGCGCATGTGGTCTCCTACCTGAAGGCGTAGGTCTTCTGATGCCAGCTCAGCTGTCCCCGGATGCTGTAGGCAATGGTAGTGACAAACTCCCCGCCCAGCCCCAGCTCTGAGCACAGCTTCAGGGCAAACTTTTCTGGTGAGTTCTCCTTCTCTGACATGTCCCACTCAAACTGGTCCACCAGCGAAATGTTTCCCACGTGGATGTTCAGCTGGGGTGAGAACCAAAGAACACACGTGAGAGGAGTCAGAACCGCGCCCAACCTTGGGAGGCCTCACGGAGGTAAGAGAGCTTACTTGGGAGCCACCAGGCCGGGCTGGACTCTGCTCACAACTTACTAGCTGAGAACTGGGGCTGGCCCTTGTCCTTCTGGCCACACGTCCCCATCCAGAAAATGGAGATGACACCACATACCTGCCACAAGGCGCTCTGGCTCAAGACCTGGCAGTCGCCCATCCTAGTAAGTGTCATCACAGACGCACATCCCACCTGAATAGCCCACAGGCGCCTGCCAAGCCTGGGTGGGCAGCAGAGGCCCATGGCCAGCCCCGCCCACCACGCTCCCAGCAGACATCCTGCTGACATGCAACCTGCCACCAGGAGAGGGTCTGGGCCCTGCCCGTGCAGCACCCAGACCAAGACGGAACACAGCCTGAGCCCCAGGAGCTCCCCACTGACACCTGCACTTGGAACCACCATCTTTACTCCTCACACCACAGATGAGCAGGCCCGCTCTGAAACAGGAAGGACTCATCACAGTCTGGCTGTGTTCCCTGGGCTCTGTGTCCTTGAGGCTCCTCCTATGGCTCTATGGGGCTGGAACCACCCCTCACTGCTCTCCAGGTAAGCAGCCCACAGTGCACCTGCCGTTCACCCTACTATCCCTGCATGCTCAGCTTTTTTTTTTTTTTTTAAGATTTTATTTAGTTATTGACAGAGCAGACAAGCAGGGGGAGCAGTAGAGGGAGAGGGAGAAACAGGCTCTCCACTGAGCAGAGAGCCTGATGCAGGGCTCGATCCCAGGACCCTGGGATCCTGACCTGAGCTGAAGGCAGGCGCTTAACCGACTGAGCCACCCATGCGCCCCCATGCTTAGCTTTTTTTTTTTTTTTTTAAAGATTTTAACGACTGAGCCACCCAGGCGCCCTATGCTCAGCTTTTTAAGACAAAGATCAGGGTGGCCACTACTCAGGGCCCACCTTGCTGCCCTCAGAGAAGCGTGGGACCCCATTCCCTGTCCCTGTTCACAAAGCCCTGCACCTCTGTACCCCGCACACCACTTTTCACTCACTGCCAACAAACCCCCTGTCCTTTCCCATTTCCATGCTCTGCTCATGCTGGGCGACCGACCAATGATGGTCTGCAGAATAGAACCAAATGCCCAGTGAGCCCTGAGGGCACGCTCGGACCAAAAAGATGGGAAGCAGCAGGAAGCCCACAGAAAAACATAAAATAGGACCAAACAGGACCAACCCGTGTAGCCATTGACACGCAGCCCCAGCAAGCCCTGCCCCGGCTGGTGGGGAGGGGTAATGGCAGGAGTCCTCCTGGACACCAGGGGGCACCACGCAGACTGGGGCACCCGTCCCCTGCCAGTAACCGGTCATTAATGCTTGCATCTATTAAAAAATATAGATCGTGTGCCTATTAAGGAGAGGCACCGGGAATGCAACGGTGATTACGACCGACAAAAAATCACCTTCGTGGGCTGACGTTCCAGTTGAGGGAGAGACACCTAATAAGCAAGTTAAGTATGGGGATGTATGGTACCTGTCGTGTGGCCAAGTCCTAAAGAGAAAATGAGGGGAGGGACAGAAGTGCACAGGAGGCCACATTAGCCAGGAGACCCAAGAAGGCCTCCTGGGGGAGGCAGCATTTTAGGAAGAACTGAATGGGCAGAGAGAGCAGGCCATGTGGCTCCTTGGAGAGAAGGGTCCTAGCAGAGTTGGGCCTGAGGCTGTCCTAAGAGCTCCAGTTTCCACAAAGGGATCTGGAAGGCCTGTGGAGTGTTTTGAGCAGAGAAGAGACACTGGCTGCCACTGAGTCCCCTGCCGGAGGGAGCCATCTAGCCGTGGGGATGGTGGGGCGGTGAGGAGCGGCTGGACTCTGAGTGGGCTCAGAGATGAGGCAGAGCTAGGACCCCTGAATAGTCATACAGCATGGGGGCCAGGCTCCCCCCAGCTCCCCAGCCACCAACCCTTATCACCACACACATCTGCATAGAAAGAGCCTGGCCAGCCCCATAGAACCTGATGGCTTGACATGTAGGAAGCCCTGAGCCCCCCAGCCCCCCAAAACTGAGCAGAGCCAACCTGCGCCAGGTGCCCTGGTAATGGCAGCCAGGTCTGGGCTACAGTCCCAGAGTCCCCGAGAACATCTGTAGGTGGCTGCTCCAGGCTAAGGCACCCCTTTGTGGAGACAGACACTCCTCAGGTGCCATCGCGGCAAAGATCCCTGTTCTTCACCGTGTCCCAGGAGCCAGACAACAAAGAACAGCCCCCCAGAAGCACCCAGATCTCCTTGCGTCCCCTTGACCCAAACCTTGGATGTGACCTTCAGTTGCCTCCCCTACAAGATGGGCGCTGTCCCCCTAGGCCACCATGCCCATGAAGGCTCTGACCTGAGAGACACAGCACTATCCCACAGCAGCAAGACTTCTCTGGGCCAGCTGTGTCCGACCTTGGTGCCAGCGGGCCCTTGTGTCAGAGCTGGGCAGGAAACCCAACCTGGGGGTGGGGATGACAGGTGGGATGGAGGGCCTGAAGGGCTCTGGTCAGGAAAGCCTCTGGTCAGGAGAGATGGTGGCAGCTCCCGGCAGATTTTCAACTGCCTAACAACTTTCTGTACGGTCGCCCACAAGCTCCATCAGGATTTAAAACAAAACAAAAAAATTCTGAGAAAAATATCAGGAAGCCAGCTGGTCAGACTCATGAGGACCCTGCTCGTGGCCAACCCCACCACCTGGAAGCATGTTGGTGGGTGTGGCTAACTCCATGAGGCCACTTCCCCACTACAGTTACAGGACAAAGATTCGGCACAGAGCAGAGTCCTCAGGGCCATCCTTCAGAGGTAAGAGGCTATGCATGAGAATGCAGGTGAGGCTCCCACTGCCCCCATTTCTCTATGAAGTTCCCCTTCTTTCTCAGTCATGCCCTTTTCCTGCTGGTTGGCCATAATATGAAACTAAAATGGGTTAAGAAAAACAGACTTGTGGGGCGCCTGGGTGGCACAGCAGTTAAGTGTCTGCCTTCGGCTCAGGGCGTGATCCCAGCGTTATGGGATCGAGCCCCACATCAGGCTCCTCCACTATGAGCCTGCTTCTTCCTCTCCCACTCCCCCTGCTTGTGTTCCCTCTCTCGCTGGCTGTCTCTCTCTCTGTCAAATAAATAAATAAAATCTTTAAAAAAAAAAAAAAAGAAAAAGAAAAACAGACTTGTATTGTATTTCTCCCAAAAGAAATTAAGCAGGTGGCACCTGGCTGGCTTAGTCAGTAGAACATGCAAGTCTTTTTTTTTGTTGTTCTTTTTTTTTTTTTTTTTAAATTTACTTATTTGTCAGAGAGAGAGCAAGAGTGAGTACAAGCAGGGGGAGGAGCAGACAGAGGGAAAAGCAGGCTCCCCTCCAAGCAAGGAGCCAAACAGCGGGACTTGATCCCAGGATCTGGGATCATGACCTGAGCCGAAGGCAGATGCTTAACCGACTTAGCCACCCAGGTGCCCCAGAACATGCAATTCTTGATCTCGGGTCACGAGTTCAAGCTCCATATTATAATTTAAAAAAAAAGAAGAAGAAAAAGAAAAGAAAAAAGAAAAAGAAAAGTAAGGAAAAGAAAAGAAAAAGAAATGAACTAGTCAGGAGACTAAATGAGTAAACAAAAACTTCCCCACAAAGAAAAGCCCTGGGTCCCGATGGCTTCACTGGTGAATTCTACCAACACTTAAAGAAGAACTAGCACCAATCCTTTTCAAATTCTGTCAAAAAACTGAAGAGGAGTGGACACTTCATAATTCGTTGTCCAGATATCAAAGCCAGATACTACAAGAAAGGAAAACTCCAGACCAATATTCCTTATAAACATCGATATAAAAATCTTTAATAAAATACTAGCAAACTGAATTTAGCGGCATATTAAAAGAATTATATACCATGGCCAAATGAGATTTATTCTAGCAATGCAAAGATGGTTCAATATAAAAACTGACCAATGTAACACACCACATTAACAGACTGAAAAACAAAACCGACATGATCACCTCAACTAATGCAGAAAAAGCATCTGACAAAATTTAACAAACTTTCATAATAAAAACACTCAACAAACTACAAAAAGAAAAAACTACTTCGGGGCACCTGGGTGGCGCAGTCGTTAAGCATCTGCCTTCGGCTCAGGGCGTGATCCCAGCGTTCTGGGATCAAGCCCCACATCAGGCTTCTCTGCTAGGAGCCTGCTTCTCCCTCTCCCACTCCCCCTGCTTGTGTTCCCTCTCTTGCTGGCTGTCTCTCTCTGTCAAATAAATAAATAAAATCTTAAAAAAAAAAAAAAAGAAAAAGAAAAAAACTACTTCAACATAATAAAATCCGTATATGAAAAGCCTACAGTGAACATCATATTCAATGGTGAAAACCAGAAAGCTTTTCCTTTAAGATCAGGAACTGGCCAAGGATGCTTGCTCTTGTCACTTCTAGTCAACACAGTACTGGAATTTCTAGCCAGAGAAATTAGGTAAGAAAAAGAAATAAAAGGTATCCAAATTGGAAAGGAAGAAGTTTACTTCTATTTACAGATGATATGATCTTATATGTAGAAAACCCTGAAGATTACAGAAAAAAACTGTTAGAACTAATAAATTCAGCAAAGAAACAAGATACAAAGTCAACACACAACCATCAGCTGCATTTCCACACACTAATAATAAACAATCTGAAAAAAAACGGAGAACAATTTCATTCAGAACAGCATCAAAAAGAATAAAATACTTATGAATTAACTTAATCAAAGAGGTGGAAGACCCGTAGAATTAAAATTACAAAACATTGCTCAAAGAAATGAAAGAAAGCATAAATAAATGGAAAGATATCCCATGCTCATGGATTGGAAGACTGAGTATTATTAAGATGTCAAGACTATCCAAAGCAATTTTCGAATTCATTGTAATCCCTACCAAAATTTCAACAATGTTTTTTGCAGAAATAGAATAAAAATCCATCTTAACTTAAACTGAATCTAAAGTACCCTGAATAGTCAAAACAATCTTGAAAAAGAAGACCAAAGCTGGAAGACTCACACATCCTAATTTCAGAAGCTACAATAATCAAACAGTATGGTACTGACATAAAAACAAACATACAGACTAACAAAATAGAAATCCCAGAAATAAATGCCCAAATATACAGGCAAATGATTTTTGACAAGGGTGCCAAGACCATTCAATGTGGAAAGGACAGTCACTTCCACAGATGATGCTGAGAAAATAGGCTATCCACCTAAAAAAGAATGAAGTTGGACCCTTACCTAACACCATACATAAAAATTAACTCAAAATGGATGAAAGACCCAAATATAAGACCTAAAACCATAAAGCTATTAAAAGAAAACAGAGAAAAGCTTCATGACATTGGATTTGACAGTGATTTCTTAGATATGAGACCAAGGGCACAGGAACAAATGAAAAGACAAACTGGACTTCATCAAAATAAAAACTTTTACGCATCAAAAGACACTGTCAAAAGAGTAAAAAGGCAACCTACAAAACGGGACAAAATATTTGCAAATCACATATCTGATAAAGTACTGATATCCACAATATATAAAGAACTTATTAAACTCAACAACAAAAGAACAAAATATCTGATTAAAAAAAGGCAAAGAACTTGAACACACATTTCTCCAAAGATCTACAACTGACCAATAGGCACATGATAGATATTCAGTGTCACTAATTAACAGATATGCAAATCAAAGCCACAGTGAGATAACACCTCACACCAAGCAGGCTCTGCAGCAGGCAGGCCTAGGTCCAAATCTCAGCACTACCACTTATCAGCTGTGCAGTATGGGGCAGGTGATGTCACCTCTCCATGTGGCAACCTCCTCACCTGTAACACAACAGGTAAGGCAGCATCTTCCCCCCAGAACGCAGGTGGGTTACTAGACAGTGGGAAGTGTGGTTGACCCAGCCAGTCCACAGGAAGTGTGTGGCACTGCTGTTCATCTCACCGTGGGCTTCCCTGCTCTACCTGGCCGCTGGCTTCATCTCCTCTGTACCATCCGGGCTGTGCTCAACACCTGGCAGTGCCCTGAACACATCCAGAATACATTTCTTACTCAGAGAAATCAGCCCACAACCATTCCTGGGGTAAACAGCCACATGCTACCTTTAAGACAGCTTTCACGAAGTCCAATCCCACAGCATGGACCCCAAAGCCAGAAGAGTCCAAGGCCTCAATGTACTCTCAGCACCCAATGACCCACCCAGGACGAGGAAGGCCCTGGAGCAGAGTGAAGAGCTGCCCACCTTAATGATAACACGCTGGTCTGACTGATCCTCAAGGATGCTGTCCGTGGGGTAGGACTCTATCTGCTGTCTGATGGCAGAGGCGATGGCCGGCACAAATGTCAGCGGGTTCAAATCCAGGTCATCGCAGAGGATTTCTGAAAACATCTCAGGGGTCATCAGCTTCTCTGAAATCAGGAGAAAGGGAAGGAATTGCCAAATGATTGCAGGACCCAACTTCACCATGTTTGGCCCTAGCCTCCCCATCCCCTTCCTCCTCTACTAGACCTCCCCAACAAAGCTGAGGATGAAGAGAACGACAACTGAAGGTGACCCTCCCAGACATGAGGCTGGGGGAGGAAGCACAGGACGAGCATCACCCCCTTCTGGCCCTCATTCCACATACACAATCCTTTGACACATTGATCTGAGACTTCTAGACTCCACACCTGAGAGGAAATAAATTGTAGTTTAAGCCATCCAGTCTGGTACTTTATTATGGAAGCCTGAGCAAAACAGCACAGTCTCCTTCAAGAGAAGTCACTTTGAGGTCAGTGTCCCACTGGCAGACAATAATCATTCACCACTTCCTCCCCAATAGAGAAATCCTTGAGATATTAGGTTACTTATGGCTTTTTATGGACCTTTCCTCAGTTTCTGACTTTCTGGGCAGCATATACACATAACAAGGTGACAAATATGCAGGTGTAAATGGACACTGGATCTTGGAAATGTAGCCACACCAGATATGAACTTGCAGGAGTCACTTGCAACTGGCCAGATTACAGCAAGGTCCCATGTGATCAAATGTTTTCTCTCTGTTCTGCTCTGTTGTTGTAACCCAAACTTTAATGGCCATGCATCACTTCTGGGATGAGCCACAGACAAGAACAAAGTCAAGGATGAATCCCCTTATTGGTACATGGCATGATTCCATCCTCACGAACCAGGTCTGCTCAACAACTTACCCGACTATTTCCTCGCTAGCCCAGAAGGGCTAGAGACCAGCCATCCTAACAGTACCATCAGGACAGACCCAGAACACTCAGGCAGTCTATGATCAGTAACTCATATAGCAAGCAACTGTAGTTAATTTTGGAGATTGCAGCATGGAGCGGAAGTGCCCTATGAAGCACCCTATGAGAACAATATGCAGATCATATTAAACTTTTTAGTCTGAGATAATTGTACATTAATATGCAGTCTTGATTACTGTAGCTACATATTAAGACGAGACTGGGGAGACTGATTCCACCTACTTTATTCTTTTTCAAAATTGCTTTAGTTATTCTAGTTCCTTTGCTTTTCCATAGAAATTTTAGATAACTTTGTCTATATGTACAAAAAGTCTTGCTGAAATTCTCACAGGAAATGCATTCAACTTGTGTATCAATTTAGAGGAACTGACATCTTGAGTATTTTAATCCATGAACATGGTATGCCTGTCCATTTATTTAGATCTTCTTTAATTAATTTTATTAGTGTTTTGTAGTTTTTGACAGACAAGTCCTGTACCTGTCTGCTACATTTACACCAAAGTATTGCTTTTCTTTTTTTAAAGATTTATTGATTTTTAGAGACGGAGAACTCACATGTGCATGGGGTATGGGGCAGGAGCAGAGGGAGAGATAATCCCAAGCAGACTCCGTGCTGAACGTGGAGCCTGATGCCACGACCCTGAGATCATGACCTGAGCCAAAACCAAGAGTTGGTTGCTCAACCAACTGCACTGCCCAGATGCCCCCAAAGTATTCCTTTTTTTATTGAGTGAATGTAAATGGTAATGTATTTTTGAGTGTCCATGTGTTCACCAATAGTACATAGAAATACAATTGATTTTTGCATGTACATCTTGTATCCTGTGACCCTGTTGAACTCAATCATTAGTGTTAGCAGGGTTTTTTTGCAGATCTCTTGTGATTTTCTATGTAGGCAATCGTGTCATCTACAAATAGGGACAGTTTACTTATTTGTGTTTTAAGATTTTAGAGAGAGATGGAGAGTGTGAGCAGGGAAAGGGGCAGAGGTAAAGGTAGAATCTGGAAGCAGAATCCCCAATGAGGGCAGAGCTCAATGTGGGGGCTCAATCCTAGGACCCCAAGATCATGACCCAAGCCAAAATCAAGAGTCAGCCACCCAACTGACTGAGCCACCCAGGCGCTCCCAAATAGGGGCAGTTTAATTTCTTTCTTTCTGATCTGTATGTTTTTTAAATTTAATTTTCTTGCCCGAATACACTGGCTAGGAACAAGAGTGATGAGAGCAGCATCTTTGCTTTGTCCCTGATCATAGGCAGAAAGCATTCAGTCTCTCACCATTAAATATGTTAGCTCTAAGATATTTTGTAGATACTCTTTATTAAATTGAAGTACTTTCCCTCTGTTCCCATTTTTCTTAGTTTTTAATCAAGGATGTGCTTTGTTAAATGTTTTTTTCTGCATCATATTGATATCACCTGGTTTTTCTTTTTTAGTCTGTTAATATGGTGGTTTATGTTGATCGATTTTCAAATATTTAACTAGATTTGCATCCCCGGAATAACAAATCCTACTTGAGTCATGGTCTATAACTCTTTTTATATATTGCTGAAATCTGTTTGTTAATGTTTTGTTAAGGATTTAGGTGATCTGCGGGCGCCTGGGTGGCTCAGTCGTTAAGCCTCTGCCTTCGGCTCAGGGCGTGGTCCCGGCATTCTGGGATCGAGCCCCACATCAGGCTCCTCCGCTGGGAGCCTGCTTCTTTCTCTCCCACTCCCCCTGCTTGTATTCCCTCTCTCGCTGGCTGTCTCTATCTCTGTCAAATGAATACATAAAATCTTAAAAAAAAAAAAAAAAAGGATTTAGGTGATCTGGTGCCTGGGTGGCTCAGTCGGTTAAGTGTCTGACTCTTTGATCTTAGCTCAGTTCCTGATCTCGGGATTGTGAGTTCAAGCCCTGGATTGGGCTCCATGCTAAGCATAAACCTACTTAAAAAAAAAAAAAAGGGGGACTTATGTGTCTATAATCATTAGGGATACTGGTCTATAGTTTAGTTTTTCTGTACTGTCTTTAGTTTTGATATCAAGGTAATACAAGCTTTGTAAAGCAATGCATTGAAAAGCAATGCATTGGGGGAAGAAAAGTAAAATTCATTGGGAAGCATTCCCTCTTCTATTTTCTGGAAGTATTTCCCTCCTCTATTGCAGAGAATGTATGTTAATTCTTCTTTAAATGTTTGGTAAAATTCTTCAGAGCCACCATCTGTGCCTGGAAATTTCCTTTTGGGGAGGTTTTTAAATTATGAATCACATTTCTTAATAGTCATAGGGCAACTCGAATCATCTATTTGATACTGAGTGAATTGTGGTAGCATATGTTCTATAAGAAATTGCTCCATTTTGTCTAAATTGTCAAATTTATGTATGTAGAGCTTTTGTGGTACTGCCTTTTGATATCTGCAGGGTCTGTAGTGATAGCCCATTTCATTCCAGATTTTGGTAATTTTTGTTTTCATCTTTTGTTGTCAGTCCTGCTAGGTTTGTCAATTTTACTGAGCTTTTCAAAGTATCAGCTATATTTCATTAATTTTCTCCATAGTTTTTGTTTTCAATTTCATTGATTTCTGCTCTATTATGTCCTGCCTTCTGCTTGTTTTGGTTTCATTTTGCTTTTCCTTTTCTCAATTCTTGAGGTGGGAGATTATAGATTTGAAACTTTTCCACTTTTCTACTGTAAACACTGATGCTACAAACTACCCTATACTTTAGCTATATCCTACAAATTTTGGTATGTGATATTTTCATTCAGGTCCATGTATACATTCATTTCCCTTTAGATTTCCTCTTTGAACCATGAATTAGTTAGAAATGTGTTGTTTAGTTTACAAGCATTTGAGTCCATTCTGGTTGAAGAACACATAATGTACAATTTCAATTCTTTTAAATTTGTTGAGGTTTGTTTTATGACCCATGACATGGTTTAGATGGCATATGTCCCATATTAAATTAAAGAGAATATGTATTTTGCTGTGATAGATGCAGTGTTCTATAAATACCAGATACTGTTGGTTGATGGTGTTGTTGGGTTTATATCATCTTGCTCATTTTCTGTCTAGTTGTTCTATCAGTTGTTGAGATAGATGTCAAAGTCTCCAATATAATTGTGGATCTGCCCATTTCTCCTTTCAGTTCTGTCAGTTTTTGCTTCACATCTTTTCCAGCTCTGCTGTCTGGTGCATGCATATTTAGGATTGCTATGTCTTTTTGGTGGACTAATCCTCTCATTGTTAAAGTAGTCCCCCCCCAACCCTTATCTGTGGCTTTGCTTTCCACAGTCTGTTACCTGTAGCCAACTTTGATCTGGAAGCAGATGATCCTCCTTCTGATGTAGCATCAGATCACAGTGGCTAATCCTACATCTCACTTCATCTCACCACGTAGGCATTTTATCATCTCATATCTCACAAGAACAAGGGTGAGTACAGTACAGTAAGATATTTTGAGAGAGACCATGTTCATATGACTTTTATTACAGTATTAATTGTCCTATTATTAATCTCTTACTGTACCTAGTTTATAAACTAAACTTTACCATAAGTAGGTATGCATAAGAAAAAACATAGTATATATAGGACTTGGCACTATCTGCAGTTTTATGCATCCACTGGGGGCCTTGGAACATAGTCCCTCTGGAGAAGGGGGTACTACTGTATTTAATCTCTCTACCTGTGGTAATTTGCTTTGCTCTTAAGTCTGCTTTATCTGATACTAATGCTACCATTTCTGCTTTCTTCTATTTTTTTTTTTAAAGATTTTATTTATTTATTTGACAGAGAGAGAGACAGCCAGCGAGAAAGGGAACACAAGCAGGGGGAGTGGAAGAGGAAGAAGCAGGCTCCCAGCAGAGCAGGCAGCCCGATGCAGGGCTCGATCCCAGGACCCTGGGATTACGCCCTGGGCCGAAGGCAGATGCTTAACGGCTGAGCCACCCAGGCACCCCCCATTTCTGCTTTCTTCTGATCAATGCCTGCATGATATATCTTTTTCTATGATTTCACATCCGACCTACCTATATCATTATATTTGAAATAAGTTTCTTGTACATATCATTGGGTCATTTAAAACGTGCACTCTGCCAGGGGTGCCTGACAGGCTCTTGATCTTGGGGTACTGAGCTTGAGCCCCATGTTGGGTGTAGAGTTTACTTTAAAAAAACTGAAGAGTTGGGGCGCCTGGGTGGCTCAGTTGTTAAGCGTCTGCCTTCTGTTCAGGTCATGATCCCAGCATCCTGGGATCGAACCCTGCATTGGGCTCCCTGCTCGGTGAGGAGCCTGTTTCTCCCTCTCCAACTCCCCCTTTGCTTGTGTTCCCTCTCTCACTGTCTCTCGCTGTCAAATAAATAAATAAATAAAATCTTTAAAAAAAAAACAAACACCAAAAACAAAACTGAAGTGTTAAAAAAAATACACTCTGAGAATCTCTGTTTTTTTAACTGGTAATTATGAACATATTAAGGCTTACATCTGCCACTTTGTTTTTGTTTTTCCTGTTTTCTTTTCTTACCTTTCTGTGGGTTACGTGACCATGTTTTAGGATTCCATTTTGATTTATCTACAGTATTTCTGAGTGTACCTCTTTGTGTAGAATTTTTAAGTGCCCTTCTTTATGTAACATCAAATACACATAACTTATCAGTCTACTGGTTTCTTCATTTTTACCAATTCAAGTGAAGTATAGAAACCTTACCTCTCCTCGTGTCCCTTTACATTTCCTCATTTATAATACAAGTATCTTAAAATATTTCCTCTACATACATTTAGAACCACATCAGACAGCAATCACGTTTTCTTCAACTATTGGACATAATTTAGAAAACTCAAGAGGAGAAAGCAAGCTTATATTTACTCATATCTTTGCTTATCACATCCTTCCTTCCTGATATTCCAAAGTTTCTTTTATCATCTCCCTTTTAAAAAAAAAAAAAAGATTTTATTTATTTGAGAGGGAGTGAGTCAGAGCACGAGCAAGGGGAGGGGCAGAGGGAGAAGCAGAAGCAGACCCCCCACTGAGCAGGGAGCCTAACACAGGGCTGGATCCCAGAACCCTGAGATCATGACCTAAGCCAAAGGCAAACACTTAACCGACTGAGCCACCTAGGCGCCCCTATCATCTCCCTTCTTTTAGGTTAGGTCTATAGGCGATGGTATTCCTTCATCTGAGGATTTCCCCTTCATTCCTGAAGGATATTTTTACTGGGCATAAGATTCAAGATTGACAGTCCTTTTCTTCCAGTGCCTGAAAAACCATGTGCCATTTCCTCCAGCTTCTGTGGTTTCAGATGAGAAATCTGCTGCCATCCCAGGTCTTTTCTTTTAAGTCAGGTGTTCTTTTTCTTGGCTCTCAAGATCTTCTCTTTGTGCTTAGTTTTCAGAAGTTTAAGATGAGTCTTGGCATGGATTTCTCTGGGTTTATATTGCTGGGATCCACTCAGCTTCCTGAATCTTGTCATTTGGGGTTTTTAAACATCCAAAGTGAGCATGTGGACACTTCCTGTAGCCATGCACCGCAGAGTTAACCTGCAGGGCCCGGATCACCCCTGGCCTGTGTGCCGAACCAGATTCCACACCTTTTCCTGAGGCAGCTCAGGGCCCTGCCTTGAGATTCCCTCATCCCCCACCGGGGCCATGCTGCATCCATATGTTCTTATTCAACAGCTCATCCTTTCTGGAGGATTTCAACATACCCCAAGGAGGCTGACTATTGAGACAGATGATGTCATACTTCACCAGCAACTCACATAAGTTCTCTTTCATGTCCTTCTAAGAGAAGATAATCTTGAACTCATTGTTAACAGATACCTTCCAAAAGTCTGTCAGAGACAAATCCTGGTTATGAAGAATATCCTGGTTCTGAAGGACACGTAGTGCTTTCATGCCACTCAACATTTTTAGTCCCTTTGTGATAAAGCGTCTCACACCCACCTTTAAGGTTATTTGAAATTTCAAAGTAAATTAGGTATGACCACAAAAAACACCAGTGATTCTGAACATGCAATTTTAACTACCATGCCAGAGGCATGGCTTCCTAACCACCCGTTAAGAAGTACAGCTCTTAGACGTGCTAAATACCACTGTGGGCTGAGGAAGAGTTCATAGAAAAAAACTATTTTGGTTCTCCAAGGGTTTGCACCCAATCACACTCAGTGGGGGATATGGTACGTTACCGGAAGACTCCTTTGAGGAACAGCCTGGAGAACTCGTGGCAGGGCTCCCAGACAGATACAGGTCTTCACTGCATTATAATGTGTCCTCTTCCTGAGGGCCAGGGGGAAGGTTCTCTTGGATTTAAGTACTATGTGTGATTCTGTCGCTTCTGAGCCACGAGTGGCTGCTCATCTTGACCACAATGGCAACTGCAGAACCCATCAACCCGTGCCTTCTGCCTGGTTCTAAAGGGCTGAGCGACGTGCCCTCCCCACACAACGTATGCCTACTGAACTGTGAATATGAACCAGAGCGCTGTCTTCATTTCGTATCTTCTCATTTCATTTTCCGCTTCATCCAATTTTTCCGAACGACATCTTTTGCATTTGCTTTATTCTTTCGTACCAAGCATTCTCATGTAAGATGCCTTATCCCTTCTGGAATAGGGTGGGAGTATAAATAAATAGTCTGAGCTTTCTACATGTTATTGAAAGAAAAGTAACACGGTAATCCATGTACGGAGTCGATTTGAACAGCTAAGTTCCTACGCCATGGCCTATGGACAGGTTCTACGCTAAATGTTGTAAGAAAAGCAGTGATGGGGCACCTGGGTGGCTCAGTCGGTTAAGCGTCTGCCTTCGGCTCAGGTCATGATCCCAGGGTCATGGGATCGAGTCCTGCATCGGGCTCTCTGCTCAGCAGCGAGTCTGCTTCTCCCTCCGTGATCTCTCACACTCTCTCTCTCACCAAAAAAAAAAAAAAAAAAAAAAGGCAGTGATAAAAAACAAGCTCCCTGACCTCAAGGGGTTTAAATGGGGAGAGTGAAAGATGAATTAACAATGAACTCTAACACATGCCAGCTGAGATAAGCAGGGACCGGTGTAACGGAGGATGTGCACTGGCCATGGCCGGTGCTCATCAGCTGTCCTGTTCCCATGTTGGAGCGTCACCATCCACCATACCTGCCCTGTCTACGCTCATTACAACCTCCTGGAACCCCTCACCATATCTCCCCTTGGCCATATCCTCGCTCACCAGCTAACCTGTGGGCCCTGGAGGACAGGCACCCGGCTCTCAGGCCTTGTTCCCAAAGCTGGGCAGAGGCCCTTGGACTCAGGCCTGGCACATCAAGTACCAGGAGATGACCAAAGGAAGCAACCTAATCCCTCTAGAAAGTTCAAGGCAACCATGTATCAACAGCTACACACGTTCCTGAGGAAATCCCCTTCGGGAGAAAAAAAGTTGTAAGTGATTATGTTCTCTGCCATGGAAACGTCTAATAGCGGAAGGAGTTTTAGCAAACAGAGGCATTACAACTCATCAGAAAACTGTGCGCCAATTATGAAAATCAAAGAAACCAGGAAGATACTTATAAATGAAAAAAATAAAATTATACTTGCGCTGTAACTACGACTCTGTTAAATATGTTTGCACATGCAATGACTGGCAGGGAAACTCTTAGTAGGAACGGTGTGATTCTGGGGATTCTCAACTTTTCTTCATTTAAAAATGATACTCGCTGGGGTTTTTTTCATTGTTGTTGTTTGGTTTTGGTCTGAATATAAATAATCTGTTGCAAAAAGTCTGAGAGATTCAGGAAAACAATAAAGAAAAAATAAACACAGGTGCAATCCTCCTTCCTGGATGGGATTAAGATGAAATGCTCTGGCGAACGGCTCTTAGGCTTTTGCTTGCTCATTTGCACGGAGTCATGCTCAGACTCTGGGAGCCAGGGAAGAGCAGGCACCTGACCCAGGACTTATAGAGCGAGGATGGGAAGAGGAAGAACAGACAGAGAGAGGGCAGATCTCATGGGAGAGGTACGAGCACGCACAAGCAGCATCATGAAAGACCAGAGGGGTGGACAGGGCTAATGGGAGGTGCATGGAGGGCCATGTGGCCGAACTGGTCTAAGCAGCAGCAAGGTCATCATTGAGCTCTGTGGACAGACAGCCTGCATCATTACTGTCCCCTGACCCGCCCAAGCTCACTAGGAGAGGAAGGAACCTGAGGCTCATGTGCCCAACCCACAGGAAACGGAGGCAGAAGCAGAATTTGAACCCAGAGTCCACACCCTCCCAATCTATGCCATGAAGCTCTGAATGTCGAGTTCAGAGTCCAGGATCCCAACGAGCAGTAGGTAAGAAAAAGGACTGTTTAACACCACAGCGGGCCTGGGCTGCACAGAGCCCAACAGCCTACATACCATTCATGTTCCAAGTAAAGGCATCTCGTAGCTTCTGCCCATCGATCTCCATGTCCAGCCGGATGGGGACCAGCACCTCAGGCTGGGATGCGTTCTCATGGATCACAGCTGGGTCGTGGTCATCAAAGCTGGAAGTGAAGTGGCAGCAAAGTCAGCAAGGGGTGCTGTGGGTCTCCACGCTCAGGGCCTCCCTCTCTGCACTGCTGGTCATTGCGAATCTGGCCAGAGGGGAGAAGCCCACTTCTTATGGCGACTTGTCAACTAAGGGCTGACCCAGCAGAGATGAGCCAGCAGGGGTCCTGCAGCCACAGGGGCAGAGCTCCACATTTCAAGGACACACAGGGAAGGGAGAGGGAGTTGCAGCCTTGGGCAGCGGAATATGACCCTGACGTACCCCAAAGGAAAGGAGATTAAGCCCGGAAGCAGGCAGAACTTTCACAGAAAACTATAGGATAGGAAGGGTATTTCCAGAAGAGGAAAAGCCAAGGGGCAGGAACGGTGAGGAGCTGTTGAGGGAGCAAGGGCCAGAGCACTGGAGTGGGGTGCAGTTTGGGAGCAGCATGGGGGACACAGAGAAGCTACAGGGTGTCCAAGTACCCATGCTCAGGCTACGGAATCCAGCCTCTACCCTGAGGGAGCCCCAGAACCCAGAGCAAAGCGGTTCCACGGTCACATCTGCATTTAAGGCAGACAAAGAGGGAACAGGTTGGGATGGTGAGGGGTATGGGGGGATGACGGACAGTAAGGGGACCCTAAAGGTGTCTGGGGAATACAGAGGGCTGAGACCTGCTAACAAGTGGGGCACAGATGACAGACAAACAAATGAGGAAAACACACTGCATGCCAGACACCAATGCTCTGGAAGCGCGGACAGGGAAAGGGACAGGAATGGCCATTCTAAAGAGGGGGAAACAGCTCTGAGAAAGTGACATTCAGATAGTGAAGGGAAGGAAGGGGAAAAAGGGAAGGAAGAGGGAGAAGGGGTCAGCCATGCAGAGACGCTGGCAAGGAGTGAGCTCTCAGCAGAGGGAACTACAAGGGCAGAAGCTTCTGGGTGGCTCTGAAAGCAGTGCAGAGGCTCATGTGCCTGAGGGAGAGTGAGGGGGGCAAGAGAGGAAGCCAGAAAGCGGCGGCCACTATGAGGACTCCAGCCCTGGCGGACACGTGACGGGCTATCTGGAAGACCTGCGACAGGAGTGGTGCCATCTGCCCTGGGTGAGGGAGCGCACACCTGAGGGGGAGCTGGCCAAGGGTGGTCCAGTTCCGGACACTTGGAAGGCTGAGAAGTCACAAATCTGCTGAGACTAGCTCTGTGGCATAAGAAGGAGGAAGAGTTCTGGGGTTTGGGCCTGAGCACAGGAAGGATGGGATTACCATGTCCTGGGCTGGACAAGTCTGCAAGCAGTGTGTGACAGACACCCGAGGACAGCATGTAGGGGTGAGGCCGGGCTGCAGAGAAGAAAGCAGGGGTGGAAACTTGAAAAAAATACCACCCCAAAAATATCTAGTCCTAATCCCTAGAACCTGTGACCATTATATGGCAAAGGGGGGGAGGGGACTTACAAATGTAATTAAGGATCGTAAGAGGAGATGCTGCAAGTAACCTTGAATCACATCACAAGCATACTTTCAAAAGACAGGGCGATTTCACGCACACACAAGAGGAGGCTCTGTGACCCACTGAGGCACAAACTGGTGATGCAACCACAAGCAAAGCCAAGGAATGCCGGCAGCCACCCAAGGCCAGAAGAGGCAGGAACAGCCTCCCCCCCAAGAGCCTCCAGAGGGAGTGGGGTCTGGCCAACACCCTGATTTTGCTGCACTGAAACTCCTGCCCGCAGAACTGTGAGAAATAGATTTGCGTTGTTTTAAGCCACCCAGCTAACAGTGGTCTCAGTGGAATGGTGTCTGAAATCACAAGCAAAGATCCACGGGCTGCACCTTCGGGAGCACCACTGGAGGCACCGGGGACACAGGAGAGTGAAACGAGACTAAAGCAGGCAGAGCCCGGGGGCTGGAGCAAGCCGGAAACCGGCTGTCCCGGAAGCCGAGAGGGAACAGTTTCGAGAAGGGAGCATAATGTTTTAGGTAACAGAAGGTCAAGGTAGAGGGAAGAGGCTAAAACTTCAAATCTGTGTGTGTGTGGGGGTGAGGCATGCTCACCACAGAGGGAAGGTTCTCTTCTTGTCCCGGCCCATGCGGTTCCTGTTGATGGTCGTGGAGCAGGGCACAGCGTCCAGGTGGTGGGAGCTGTTGGGCAGGGTGGGCACCCACTGGCTGTTCCTCTTGGCTTTCTGCTCCCTGGGGAGATGCAAAAAATGCCTCTGCTCAGTCTAGGAGCCCACTACTGGCCATCAGGCTCCAAGTCATGGTCAACGGACACCCAATGCACCCCTGCTGGACTCCAGGACCCTGTGGGGACCCCTAAGCACCTCGAATTCTGCACGTGTCTACTCCTCAGGCTCCTACTGGCACCCATTCAGAGGTACCCGGGCTAGGGGAAGGGTGCAGAGGGGCCCCAGACACAGCAGAACAGTGCCCAGCCCAGCGCACGGTCGCAGGATAACACGGTATGTGCTAGGCATGACTCCATGGAAGCACTATCCCCTCTGCAGGGAATGCGCATGAGGCTACGGCTTCCCAGGGCAGCATACTCTGGAGTGGAGCCTTACACACTGAGTTGAGGCTTACTGGGAGTGGGAGAGGGGAATAACTGGAAAGGGGAGGGCATTTCCAGAAGTGCATAGGTGGCGGAAGAGAGGAGGCTCGGATAGGTTGTGGGCTTAGCTGGGGCTGGAGAGGAGGGACATGGAGAGGGTCCCGATCCCAGGGGCTAGCATGCTCCATGAGAACCGACTGCACTCAGCAGGTGGCTAGGAGTCCCCAAGGAGTTTGAAGAAGGCAGAGACAAGATCAGACTGTTGTTTTAGATACACAGGCCAGCTTGAGATGGACAAGGCAATGCTTCTGGCTTCCAGGTTTCCAGACCAGTAGGGCTGATGAGAAGCTGTGTTAGTAAAAACTTTCTGGAAAGTGAGGCTCAAAGTAATTTAAGTACCATACCATAAAGAGCTCAGTCTTCTTTGCGAATTACAGGTTCCTCTTACTACTAGGAAAATACCAAACGGCTATTTTAAATCGAGGCTCCAGAGCTGCGTTGGTTTGAAAGACAAGTGCTCGGGTTCCCACTTTGCCCGGTGTCTCACTTTATCATCCTCAGGGCCACCTTCCCTAGTGAATCTGAGCAACGTGAGGGAAGCAACTGTGTGTCATTTGCTTTTACATCCCCAACGCCCGCACCACATCTGCTTCGGTAACTGTGTGCTACAGTTCAGAGAACATGACACAACTGCTCGACTTCCCTCCCCTCATATCCTCACAGAAGGGGCGGGGAGACGCGGCTGGCAGTCCTTCTTTCCATGGGGTGATGAAGGACAGAAGCAGTGGACATGACCTCCCGGGCCCTTTGACTCTTTCCTTTTCTAAAGCTGGGGCCACTTGCGCCTCTGATGCTGCGGTTCCAGAGTGCCCCTTTTCCGAGGCTGGGGGCAGGGAGAGATGTACAGTACCAACTCGGCTGGGACTCTATCAAGTCTTCCATACCCATGTCTTACTCTGAACTGATGACCGGCCTTACCATATACCAGAGACCTGGGAAAAGGAGAACATGGAACTAACTTGGGCAGGGCTTACAGCTGGGACAGCAAGACTGGGGTCCCCTACCACAGTCCATTGGGGCCAGTGGTTTCAAATCCTGGCTGCACAAACTCACGTGAGAGTGCAAAATTTCTGGTAGGAAATCTCTGAGTCCACCCACGTGAAGGGACTCCCATCTCTGAGGAGGGCCCAGGAACACAGGTTCCTTACAACTTCCCTGCGTGATGCTGGTGCAGCTGCGCCTGTACTTGGGAACCTCAGGTCGAGACCTCCACCTCTTTCCCGGGCCTCCTACGGTTTTGGCATTGAGGCTCCCCCTCCGCCCGAAAAATCCTGCCTTATCTCAGTAGAGATCTCGTTCACTCCCAGGGCTGGGCTGCTCTGTCAGGCAGCTGTCTCAAGTGCAAGTCCTGTCTCCCACACAGCAAGTAAGCCATACACCAAATCCGAGAATCTGGCTCACGGGACTCGACCTTTCTTCTGCTACACATAGGTCTGCCCAAGGGGGGGCATCCAGCCTCTGCCCAACCTGTCCAGTGACAAGGAGGGGAGGTGCCAGTCCTCCTGTGGAGGTGACTGGGCAGTGGGAAGGCACTTCCTGAGCACAGAGGCCGAAGAAAGCAGCTTCACTCAACCTCTACTCCCAACCCTCCAGGCAGTTTTGTTGTTGCTGTTGTTTTTTTAAGTAGGCCATGCCTGGCATGGAGCCCGATGTGGGGCTGGAACTCCCGACCCTGAGATCTGGATCTGAGCTGAGATCACGAGTTGGCCAGTTAACCGACGAAGCCACCCAAGGGCCCCCCTCCCAGCAGTTTCGGGCTCTGGGGTAACTACAGTACTCCACTGCCTCAGCTGTTCCTCATATGACATGATCATCAAGAAGTGTTTACTGCCCCATAAAAGGTTCCCGGCTGACATGTGCAGACTCGAAAGCCCCAGCCATATGCACATAATTTCCTTCTGCCACTTCCCTAGGAAAGTCTAGCCATCCTTATGTTCTTAACCACATCCTCGGGGAAAGAGGAATCCGAAGAGCACACATCTCTAAAGCTGGCCAAGCGGGATGTGTGTCACTTTTAGGTGGGGGTAGGGGGAGGATTATAAAAACGACCCAATAGTAAAGTTGAAAGAATATCTGGAAAGGAATGATTTTTCCATAACCACATCACTCAAAACAATAACCCGTACCCCGGGGTTTTGTGCATCTAAATGCATGTGTTCTTGAGAGCTGAGAGGGTAACAAGAGCTGCACAGCTCACTCATGAGAACTATGTTTCTGGTTGCCGCAGAGTCTATTTCATTATGACCTAAACAGTTACCTATATCCCAGTCTATCTGGTTCGAGGATATAGTCTGTCCTGGTCTATATCCTAGCCTGTCATACCCTAGTCTACTCAGCTGGCTGCACGTTCTCTCGCTCAGCCTCTCCCTAAGGCTGGATGCTCAAGTGGCTCCACACTGGCCACTATTACTCACGACGCTACCAAGTGCCTCTCGGTGCACACGATGGTTGCCGCTGGTGGTAGTGGTCTTTTAAATTATTCGTCTGGGACACATTCCCAGGGGTGACATGATGGGCTAGAGAACGAGAACAGGTTTGGTGTCATCACCTCGGCCTTGTACGAAGCCTCTGCAGGGTGCCTGAGTGCGCCCCCTCTAGCCTACCTTCCCTGATTCTTTACATCACTAGTTGTTCACTTGTTTTACTTTGAATTCTTAATATTACCCAACGACAAACATCGTCTCCTCTGTTTGTTTACTCCTTGTGCTTCCAGGGGGGCCCACTCTTTACCTATTTAGCTACTGGGGTATCCAGGTTTCTCTTATAAATCTGAATGAATAAAACCAAATAAAACTACCCATGAAAATGAAAAACAAGATACAAAATTAAAAAATAAATCTGAATGAACAGACTCTATAATGTAACCACCTTCCAATTACTTACCTAATATTACTGTACTCTTTCAAACGTTCTAAGCTTATACATTAAAATCTATTGTTCACAGGCGCCTCGGTGGCTCAGTCGGTTGAGGGCCCAACTCTTGGTTTCCGCTGGGGTCATGATCCCAGGGTCATGGGGTTCAAGCCCCTCCCCCCACTCTGCACAGTCTGCCTGAGATCTCTCTCTCCCTCTTCCTCCCCCCCACCAAGGCTTGCACGCACGCACTCTGTCTTCTCTCTAAAATAAAAGAATAAATCTTAAAATCTATTTTTCGTTTCTTTTGTGAATTTATCTGGACCACTCATTTTTCGAACAGATTAGTCTCACTTTCAAAGCATTCTTAATGACTTTCCAGAACCCAAGACTCAGTTTATGCTTCTTAGAAATTCCAAAGATACAGAAGAAACTTGGAAACCTGGTTAAAAGGATTTGTAAACACAGTGGTGAAGTGTTTCAAAGTATTTTGGTTCAGGGGCGCTGGGGTGGCGCAGTCAGTTGAGCTTCTGACTCCTGGTTTCCACTCAGGTCCTGAGATCGAGCAGGCATCTGGCTCTGTGCTCAGCAGGGAGTCTGCTTAAAAAAGACTCTCTCTCCTTCTCCCTCTGCCCCACCCCACGCCCTGATGTGCACGCGCACACTTGTGCACGCCCTCTCTCTCATTCTCAAATACATGTATCTTTCAGTTCAACTGAAAGTTCTGGAGTATGAGCAAAATATCTGTGGGTGTCGTCCCGAGAACATGCCCTGGCCAGGGGTGCACTACCTGAGGTAGGTGGGGGGCTCCGTGCTGATGGACACCGCCTTGTACTTCTCGTCATTGCCGTCCAGAATCTCTTCCACCTCTGAGGCTTTTAACAGCGTCACGCTGGTGGCCAGGGTCGTGTACCCGTGATCTGTAAGCAGAGACGTCGCTGTGGTCACCCTGCTGGCCGGGCAGCGAGGAGCAGCAGCCAGTAGATGCAGCACATCGAGGTCCTCACATGCACGAGGAGGGAAAAGCAGGTGTCAACCTTACTACTGCTAAACGCTGGCCTCTTCCAAAAGGGCAATCTGGACTGAGTGCTTTTGCGGTCCTACTGAGTAAACACTCCCAGAGGACTGGCTCGCACTGCCCTCCGAGAGGGCACGGAGGGAGCGCAAAGGGCAGCAGCAGCAGCTACAGCGCGGCACAGCCAACGGGTCCTCTCAGGGAGCGGAGGGAAGGAAGGCTCCAGAGCAATACCACCAGTGGGAAGAGGTCTGACACCACGGCCATCCACGACACGAAGCAAAGTGGAGAGATGGAATGAATGATGAAAAATACTTTTCTTTTAAAACAAGAGCCCAGAGAGTTAGAAAGAGCTGCTTCACGCCAAACATGAATTCCCGGCCCTGTGCCAGGCAACGCGTGCTGTCTGGGAAGCAGGACAGATTCTAGGCAACTCGACACACAGCTCTTCTAGGGAACCTCGGTCAAGAGCTGCTACCTGTCTGCACGTCCAGACTGGCTTCTCCTGGAGAAACAAATCGGTTATGGGGAAGGTGTCTCCAGAGCACAAGGCAGAAGAGTCACTGAGACTTGACTTGAGGCTTGCGGAGGTGAAAGCAAAGCTAGGAACTCACTGCGTTAGTGACTGGTGCTCCATTTGGGGGGGGCAGAGGGAGGACAAAAAGGAGACTTTGTAAAGCGAGTGAGTGGCAATGTTATAGCAGCAGATAAAAAAAGAAGCTCCGGCTCCTGCATTAAAAGAACCACTACTTTGCCCACAGCGGTCAAGACCACAGCAGTACCTACAGACATGACCAAACAGAACAGACGGACGTGCACACGCACGCAAGCAGCACGCACGCACAGCTTCAGGCAGAGTCTTCACCCAGGCTCGGGGCAGCTCTCTATAAGGCGCTACTGCTAAGTGGAAGCAGTTTGCCACCTGCCACACGTTGCGCCGCGTCCAAACCGAAAGGTACAGTGAGACGCTCCCGCTGGAGCGCTCGGAGTACGTGAAGAGTGTCTTCTGGCCCTGCACGCAGCTGCCACTGCCAAAGCACACTCGTCTCTCGAGGGTCGGGCAGCTCGGCCAGCACGCCCCAGGCACACCTCAGGCACACCAAGCAGGGACATGCACATGAGCACTAGCACGCCGGCTGCCAGAACGAAGTGCTACGGGATGGATGTGCTCTGGGAAGCGAAGCGGTGAAAGCCCCAGAGGGGAGTGGGAGCTGGGGCCACCACCCACCACTCGGGCTGCATGGAGGGTGACTATGGCGACACGCCCACGGCAGATGGCAGAGCATCACAGCATTCCTAAAACGTTTTGAGACCAACATGTCTTCACAGCACCCACTCGTGCCCCGGCCCCGCCGCCCTCACACCCTCACTGGCCCTGCTAAAATACCTGACAAGGGACCGCGGGCTCCCTGAGCCGCTTTCTCTCCCGAGCTGCGCGGCGAGCTCCGGGGCGCCCCTGCCCCTCGGATGCTCCCGGCCACACTAAGGTCAGGGCTGCAGTGAAGACACTCTGGAGTGAAAACGTTTTATCTTCATGACATAAGCGAGTGGTTTTGAAACAGGTTTACAAACCCTCGTGAAGACGCACCCTTAGTGTTAGGTTTTGTTTTTTTACCATGTGACGATGCAACTATTTTCTTCCTCTCTTCCACAGTGGCTAGTCGCCTCCAGAGCGAGGGGTATCTCTTGTACAGAGAACCTCGGAACATACGGAGGTAGTTTCCCACCTATGAGTAAAGCAAGAAGGCTCATTACAAGGGTCACGTCTCGACGCAGCAATAGAGGGTCGTGATGCAGAGGCTCTGCCCAACTGAGTGACATGAGGGACAGAAGTTAGCCTCCGGGCACCAGGCTTCCTGCAGCCATAAAAACACGTTCTGCTGACATCGAGGGTTCAACAGCAGTGCACATCTGGCCCACATCTGCCCCTCTAGGCCAGGGCCATAATTTCTGCATCCTGACAACAGGACTGAGTTCTGAAAGGCCTGACCAGACGCTTCTGAGGCAGGCCCCCAGAGCTCACTGAGAAGCTCGCGGTGATTTTGATTTTAGACTACAGATCCTGGGCCCTTTCCAGAAATGTAAGGCCTCTTTGACTTTCTTTTATCTTAAGTACCAGACTTTGATATTTTTATGATGTAATAAACACCAAAAAGGTCTTTTAATTTTAGACAGATGCAGGATAATTTCCCCCATGGCCCCTGTTGCTTTGTTTAGTAACAAAACTCAAACCCGGAACACCAAAGGAATTTTCCAAAGAGTTTAAAAAGCACTTACTGGCAATCACCAGATTGCTATATAAATCATTACTGCCCCAAACAACTGCTTCAGTTTGTCTGTACCGGATACTCACAGAACTTCCTTAATGAAAAGAAATCTAGTCTCCAACTTTTCATAAAGAAACTCAATTATTTCACTGACAGTGCAAAAATGACCACTTGGGTCCCATGGCAGTGGACAGTCAGTAGACTGAGTGCTACGTGTGGGAAGCACAGCCCTTTTCTGGGTCTCCTTACTCATCTGTCAAACATGCAACAACTCTGAACTTTGCCCCACGGAGGACCCTTTCTATTATTTTTTTCCATTTACCTATCCAGCATGATGTAACTGTTAAATTTTTTTTTTTTTAAGATTTTATTTATTTATTTGACAGAGAGAGACAGCCAGCAAGAGAGGGAACACAAGCAGGGGGAGTGGGAGAGGAAGAAGCAGGCTCATAGCAGAAGAGCCTGATGTGGGACTCGATCCCGCAACACCGGGATCACGCCCTGAGCCGAAGGCAGATGCCCAACCGCTGTGCCACCCAGGCGCCCCTAACTGTTTTTATTTTATTTTTTTTTAAGATTTTATTTGTAACTGTTAAATTAAAATGTGTTTCTCCCTTTTTCACGAATCATAGATTTTTGGATTGACAACCAGGGCTGCTGAACAGCCTGACAGAAGAGCGGCCACAGCGAGTCACTCACGCTCCACAAAGAAGGTACAGGCCCCTCTCTGCATTATTTGGCTTGAGTATCATTACCATCCAAGGGCAAATGGATAGTTTCCACTATGTTTTTGTAAAGAAATTAACAACAATACCCCCCACCAGTACCTCGCAGGGCCTGTAGGGCTCCAGGACGCCTAGATCCTTCCCAAGACCCCTTTGGAACTTGGGACACCGGGGCTTGCCTTCCTGGCTTTCCCCTAAACCAGCCTTCAACCTCTCTGGACCCAAGTGTCCCAAACATAAAATGAAGGTTGGGGCGCCTGGGTGGCGCAGTCGGTTAAGCATCCAACTCCTGGTTTCGGCTCAAGTAGGATCTCAGAGTCGTGAGCTTGAACCCCGAGTTGGGCTCTGCACCGAGCAGGGAGTCTGCTTGAGGTTCTCTCTTCCTCTTCCTCTGCCCCTCCCACTCTGTTCATGCTCTTCTCTCTCTAAAATAAGTAAATAAATCTTTAAAAAAAATAAAATAAAATGAGGTGTGAACCTGGGGATTTCTTAGGGTCCTCTCAGATCTGTGACTCTGGCCAGGTAAACACAGCCACCTGCAAATGGCCGGAGAACAGTAACACACATGCTGGCTGCAACTGCAGATGCCTCCCCGAACCCGCTCCACAGATGTGGCATGGTGGCCCAGGGGTGTGGCTATGGCCAACCCAACTCTCTGAATCTGATGTCTGTTTTCCAAGGGGGAAGAGGCCCGGAGGCCATCTACCCAATGCTGTCACAGGAGCTACTGGTTATCAAGTCACCTTCCTGATCTTGAATCCTTCCCAGACCTCCAGAGGTCTGACAATTGTTCAGCCTGGCCCAAGAGAGCAGACGTCTCTCCTCTCTTCCATCTGGGTTTCTACAGACTGGGTCTCAGGACAATTCTCACT
This sequence comes from Ursus americanus, assembly GCF_024610735.1. NCBI lineage: Eukaryota > Metazoa > Chordata > Mammalia > Carnivora > Ursidae > Ursus > Ursus americanus. The sequence goes on along the minus strand of NC_142156.1, from coordinate 31,006,048 downwards.
CAACGGGGCCAAAAGAGAAGACTACAATTAGTCTTCCAGAAACTAAGAGGTGTTATGGGGAAGATCTTAGACACCATCCAGTCTACGCATCTCTCACATACATGAGAAAAGTGACCCGAAGGCAGAGCAGGGCTAGAACAAGGCCTCCTCCTTCCCATCTCTCAATATACTCCACCTAATAAACGAAAGCTTGCTTTTCAAAAGTAGCATCCACTTAGAGTCAAGGCCAAACTGAGTGCTTTTCCTGTCCATTAGATGAGGTAAGGGCGTCTTCTTCTTCTTCTTTTTTTTATAGATTTTATTTATTTATTCATGAGAGACACAGAAAGAGAGAGAGAGAGAGAGAGAGAGAGAGGCAGAGGGAGAAGCAGGCTCCCTGCAGAGTGGGGAGCCCGATGCGGGTCTCGATCCCACAACCCTGGGATCATGACCTGAGCTGAAGGCAGACGCTTAACCGACTGAGCCATCCAGGTGCCCAGGTAAGGGCTTCTTTAAACAATGTGCCCAATACCATAGGGAAACTCCTCAAATGCCCTGTATCCTGCAATTAGGTGCTTCCTACAGGTCACTAAGGACTATTCTGAGCTATGGCACACAGACAGGAACAGACTCCAATTCCCCAGCTATGTCTGAAGAGCAGCACTGATGTGGTAATGTGAAAAACTGATATATAAATCCTCCCTTTCTGTTTTATAAAAGTTGATGAAAAACGGACAGTAAAGTCCTGATGCTACTGACAACACTGGTCTCCTAACTTGATACAACTAAAACAAGCCATGAATCACAGGGTGTCCTGAAAGCCTCAGTATGACCATCATGAGGCTCCATTCATTCATGCTATGTTCAATTGTGAAGAAAAAAATGCCTATTTTAAAAACAAGAATGAAATGTTGGTATACGATATCAAACACTGCTACAAGGAGAAACAACCCTGGGCGTCTTGTAACTGCTTTAGCTCTCCAGGATTGACACTCATCTCATTGCATAGGAAAGATGCTAACGCTTGATATTTGCATATCTGAACCGCATATCCCCAATTAAAAAAAAAAAAAGGAATATACACTAGCTGGGGATTACTTTTGGATCAAAAAGGGCTAGTGTGAGGCAGGCAATCTAGAAAAAAGCTTAGTTTTTAGTACAAACTCCCAGACAAGGACCAACTGTACGGTTTTCCTAAAGTCAGCTGTCCAGCTGATTCAACAAAATGCTGTCACTTCTGGTTAAAAACTGAAAATATTTAGAATCGCTCCCTCAAAATTCAGAGTAAGTTCAGGATAGTTCAAGTGTCAATTTCTTCTGAACTGCGGATTGATCTAGCTCAGAGACTGGGGCCTTATCCACGCAAAAGCAAGCATCCTCCTCCCTATTTCCTCACTGGTAAATAAAAGTAAGCAACACAAAGAGGGATGAGACATCAGTAAGCCCCGTTTCCAAACTGCGATTTCAGGATCCCAGATGTAGCAATGGAGGAGGGATGCAGGTGAAGAGTTCAAAATCTCTCCCCCAGGTGCCCCAGGGGCTAACCGACACATCCTGTTTCTTGGCGGCTGCCTGGAGTTGTCCCGACTCAGGCCGGAACCAGTGGCTCCTGGCGGTGCCCTAAGCCCTGGCAGCTGTGGGCGCCCCCCACCACAGCGAACACTGTAAGCAAACCCAGAACGCTGAGGTGCGCGGGGCGGAGCCAAACAGGCCCCGCCCCGCCCCTTCCTATAGCACCGAGCGCGCGCCCGCCCGCCGCGATGAATGGAGACGCGCGTTCCCGGCGCGCAGACCCGCCCCGAGGCTCCCGCGGGGCCGGAGCCGGAGGACGAGGACGCGCCGCGGGCTACCTCAGAGCCGATCATGTAGAACTCGCCGTCGTCCTCCAGCTGGAACTTGACGGGCTTCTGCCCGAAGGTCTTGCTCAGCGCCATCATCATCATTGCGGCGGCGGAGGCGGGCGGCCGGGGCCGGGCTGCGAGGGATAGGAAAGACTGAGGAGGAGCCGGGGCGTGCCGAGCTGAGGAGAGCCGAGGCTGGGAGGCGACGGGCGGGCCGATTCGGTGCTCGTGCCGCCGCCGGGGTCCTCAGCCGCCGCCGCAAACGACGACCAGGCCGCCCTCAGTGCGCATGCGCGGGGCGTTGACGCTGACGCGCGCGCCGCCGCCGCCGCCCAAACAAAAGGCTGGGGCGCGCCCCTTCGGGCCCTTTAAAGGAACCACGACCCGTTTCTCCTCCAGGCTGCTTCCCAAGTGGAGTTGCCGGGCAGAACGTCTCACTGACAAAAATAGCAACCGAGGCCCTGACTCAAGCCGTGGTTTTCCCAGCCTCACAGCTGGGAGTAGAGCTAAGTCCAGTGGAGGAGGAGTGAAATGAGGCCTAAGGCCAGTAGGAGGCCAGAGCTATTCATACCTCAATTTCCCCACCCGGAAAACGCAGTGTAGTTGAGTAGATAAGAGGAATCCTAGGAGCAGACACCCTATTTCCGGGCACAGCTGTTCCTGCGGCTGTGGAGATGGGCAGAATGACAACACTGGGTGGGGGAGTGGTGTGGGCAAAGGTTCCCCAGGCTTGGCAGCATTCCAAGGCCCAGGTGGTATTTGGTTTGGCTGGGGCATCGGTGAGCTGGAACGGAGGCAGACTTCTCCGTTTCTTCCTTAACTGCACTTTGCGCCTACAACAGGCGCAGCTGTGGGGTGGTGAGTGAAACTAGATAGCCCTGCCCTGCAGCGCTTACAGCTGGGAGTGGAGCTAACACTAATGAAAGCATTAAAGCCCCCGTGTGTCCAGCTGCACAATGCAGCAGATCAAAAGCGGCCCACTGCTGACAATTTCACATGGTTCAGTCTAATACAATTTCAGGTGCGATAGGTGCTACTAGGAAGATAGACATGGGGCTGAGTGGCAGGGCAAGGTGACACTTCAGAGTTAGGTGGGGTCGGCTGTGGTAACCACTGAGTTTGTTCTGTGTCCTGAGCAGTGAGAAACAAAGTATTATAGGATTGGGGCTGGGGTGGGACATGATCAGATAACGTGACCACCACTTGGTGGAGGTTACCTTGAGGGGTGAGTGGGGAAGCCTGGAATCAATTACAAAGCCACTCCAGGTGTCCAGCCAGACAAGATGGAGGAATGGAGCAAGAGGAGCCCTAGGCATTGTGGCTGGCCCCAAGGACTAGAAGCTTGGGTGGGTGGGTGAAGTAGACTGTGACTCTGGCTCCCAGGACAGAGCAGGTCCTGAGCCAGCTCCTACCTCCCAGCTCTTTCCCCTTCCTGGCTTCATAGTTACAGAAAGAACTCAGGCAGGCAAGTAGAAAATAACCATATTTAATGACAGTACTCAGTAGAAAAAAAAAAAAGGCTTTGTACACACTGTACACACATTTACATGACTTTGGAGGGTCCCAGTGCTGGAATGAGGGCTGGGAAGGATCTAGCCCAAGACAGGATTGAGGTATGTTGGGGCTTCCAGGGCCTGGGGTCTCCAGCAGGAAACACCCCCCCCCCCTCCCCAGCTGACTCTGGACCTTTTGGCCTGGATCCTGGGGAACAGATCTCTAGGATCACCAACTAGAAGGCAGCCAATTCCAAGCACCTACCCAGAGCTGACCTCTCAGGAAAAGGGAGAAGGGCCCCCCTGTGCCAGCACCCTGCAGGAACCTCACAGCAGGGACAGAATGAGGGCTTCAACTCCCCCAGCCCTGCTGAGGTGCTAACCTGAGGACAGGGATGGAGACTGAGGGCAGCAGGGTTTGACTATGACCTGCACAGGTTGGGTGAGGCTGGCCTGAGACCACCCTCACCCTCAAGTAACGCCAGAGTCTCCTTGCCCAGTCTGAGACAGTTGCTGGCAGGTGACCACGACCTGCGTGGCACTCCCTGCAGTTGTCAAAGTGACAGCACCCCCTCCCCACCCCCCTGAGGAAACACAGGCTCCATCCTGTGCCTGGACCCACAGCCACAAAGATGGCCACTGGTTTCTATCCGATATCAGTGGCCTGGCAGGGGTCAGGAGCCCTGAGAGCATCGAAGTCGTGGTTAGCGGAAAGTATTGGCAGGCTCGGTACAGCCGAAGAAGTCAGGGCCCACAAGGCGGGGGAAGCCCTCCAAGGCCTTCACCTTCACAGGGTCGAACTTCCAATAGAGGCGACCGCGCAGAAAGTAGGCATAGCCTGAGGAGAGAGGAGGGTAAGGCTGGAGTGAGTAGACACTGGGCCCTGCACCTGCCAGTCAGGATGTGCTCAGGGACAGGCACAGGGGGAGGTCAGATTGCCAGGGCTTGACCACCATTGCATTCCTTGAAACCTGCAGGCTCCAGGGTGGCCATTCCAGAACTTTCCATCCTTTGGATTCCTACCTGCCCCCAGGTCTGATCTGGACTATTGTCCAGGTTGACAGATGCCTGGAGTCTCAGACACTCAACCCCTACCTCCCAGGAAAGCAAGTCTCCCTCCCCTTACCATATCCCTTCCCTACCCCACCCCATGTCAGTCTACTCTTGTACCTGCCAGCCAGACTATAGACAGACATCCTGAGGCAAGGTGGACCATGCGGGTGACCCAGAGCCCCAGAGCCACACAGGATTGCTCTGCCAGCAGGCCCCGAGGTGGGAGAGCACAGAAGCAAGCTTGAGGGTACAGGGGAGAAAGTACTGGACTGCAAGTCAGTCCTACTCTAGTACTTTGAGATTGTGGGAGCCACCAGCCAGGTGGTTTGGTGGTTAGAGGCAGGGACTGCCTGGGTGGGAGGCTTGGCTCCCCACAATCCACCTGAGTGGCCCAGTTAGGGACCTCATCACCTGAACCTCTGTTTGCCCCTCTGGAAACTGGCTTCATAGCAAGCGTATGTCAGAGGGCTGTTCTGAGAACTGCAGGAGACACATAAGGAGTTTAGTGCTGTGCCTAGAACACCATTGGTCCTCAGCGTGCGGCAGTTATTATTTTACCAGTTATAACTCTCATCTGCAGCACAGGGACACAGCACTGCCCTGGCACAAGGAGGAGCGTGGATGGGGAAAGCACTGGACAAAGGACCTGCGATAAGGACCTAATGCCCAGCCCCCACCAGGTGGGAGATGTGGCTCTTGCACCACTCATACAAGCCGCTCCACCCCAACGCACCGTCAGCATCCCGGAAGGCGGCGTCGATCTCAGAAGGCACCCCTCGCCAGTCAGTGGCCCGGCGGGGCACAGGGCTGTCCACTCGGCGGGTGCTGAGGTGGAAACGCCAGTAGTCTCCACCTCCAAAGAAGTAGATCTTGTTCTTCTCGGGGCCCCAGGCCAAGGCGGCCTGGATGGGGGACCCCAGCAGGCCCAGCTCAGAGAGGGGTGCAGGGCCCAGGACTGGCTTCTCGCCGTTGTACACCCAGTACTGAGCACCTGCCAGAGAAGGGAGGCTGCAACGGAGCTGCCTGACTGTTGCGCCCGGCCACTGTGGACCCATCTGGCCACCACCACTGCCACGGACTTCCCCAGCCTCGGTTTCCTTGTCCGTAAAACACTCGGGCCCAGTAATCCTGCTTGGCACCCTTCTCCCCAGAGGGAATTTAGAGCCGGTGGGGATAAGCTGGGGTGATGCATGCCTGGGGAGGTAGCACGTGCGAAAGATTATTCTAAACGGGAAGGAGGCCTCCTGAGCTCCCACTCCTTCCCCTGGCATTTAGCTACCTGTGACAAGTGCTTCTGACCAGTCCCTGGGCCCCACCCTTGCCGCAGCAGGCTTGGGCCTCTGTTGCTGAAGTCCCTGCCACCTAGAATGTTCCAGGCTCTGGTCTCTCCCGGTTGAAAGTTACAGCACAGGCTCTGGGGTTGCCAGAACTAGATCGAATCCCTGCTTTCCCGTCTCCAAACTGTATCCTCAGGCGACTCACTTCACCACGTCTACTCCCCAGAGACCTCAACTCTAGAGCAGGCATACTAATCACACGCACCCCCACCCCCAGGATGGCTTCGAGGGTTGAATGCACTGATGCACGGCCCACCGTGTAATACCTTCTATTCTATTCCCATCTTGAGAGCCACCTCCTCTGGGAGCCTCCCACGCTCTCCCTTGGCCCTCAAACTTCAGGCACCCTTCCCCTGCCCAGTATGTCTGTCTGGCTGGCCCTCTCCTTGGCCATGATGTTCCTGGCTCCTGGAAGTCTCCTGAGCCGGCACCCCAGTCCCCCTTACCTTGGAAGAACCAGATGTGGCCCTGGGCATCTTCGAAGGCTGCATCCACAGGGCTGGGCAGTCCCTGCCAGTGACGAGAAGCCAGCGCAGGGTAGCCAGGCTGCAGCCGGCCCCCACGCAGCCGCCACACGAAGCCCGCCTTGAAGAAGAAGAGCTCACCACGGATGGTGGAGACTGCATCAAAGGTGATCTCGCAGGCATCTGGTGGGGCTTCCGGCTGGCGTGGGAGAGAAGGGCTGAGAAAGAGCCCGCACTGGAGCCACAGAGGCCAGAGGGTGAAGGGAGCTGGGAGCAGAGCCTCACCTCTAGCGGGGCAATCTCGTTGGTGTCCACTCCAGCCTGCAGGCCCACAGCCGGGGGCCTGGAGGTGGGGGCTGGCCGGGGTCGGCCATAGAGGTGCTGGATGCCCCTGCGGTCATCTGGACTGAGGCTCAGCGGGTAGCGGAAGGTGTAGAAAGGGGACATAAGTGCCTTAGCAGCCGGCGTGTGCTGCAGCCCCAGCACGTGGCCAAATTCGTGGGCCGCCACCTGCAGGAGGTCTGTGCCTGGAAAAGGGAGATAGCTCAGCAATCCCCAAAGTTCCTGCCACAAGACACCCAAGCTCCAGAGCCCAGCTCAAGGACTTGTCCCCATTCACTATGATCTTTAGTTGCCCCATCTGGAAAGTGGGTCCCCAGCCCCATACCCTGGTTGTTCCCGATAGTCCAGGTCTCGTCATAGTCGAAGTGGACATCTCCTTCTCGGTGGGTCTTGGGGAAAAAGGCATGAGCCAGGATGCCCCCAGGCCCATCAAATGGCAGGTTGTCCCCATGCCAGTACCTGCGGGTGGGTGGGGCAGAGTCAGTGGCTGCGGACAGGTGGGGCTACTTCCCGGTGGGGTCTGAGGCCACTGGTTCACCTGGTAAAGTCGATCATGATGTCAGCATGGCCCTCATGCACCTCGGTGAAGGTGAGTGGTGTCACCTCGCTCCACACCTGGAGGGCCTCTGCCACTGTCTGCCGCACCTGCTCCCGTACCAGCTGCCACGGGAACCGGAGGATCCTGGAGGGAGGAGGAGGGGCCTGGGCCTCGCTTGGGACAGCCCCTGCTGGCTGATGGGCCAGGAGTTGCCCCTGGATGCTCAGTGGGGATGCATGCACGTGGGACACAAGCCAGGTGTGCTCTGGGCCTCAGCTGCGGTCCCTCTTCCACAGGGGAACATCTTTGTGTGGGTTTGTATGTCCTTTGGTGCACACAGGTGTCTGCATTTGGTGGAAAGAATGCAGAACCAGGAGCCCCAAGACCCACCTTCTAGACCTGATTGTGCCACTCACTGTGGAGAGACCCTGGCCCCTTGACCCCATTTTGGTTTCAGTTCCCCACCCAGGACATTTCTGAGCTCCGATCTGTGTGACACCATCATCCTTCACGTGCCTTCTGTCCCGGGGCCAACCCCCAGCTGCAGGAGAAGTCTCAGCTTCTGCATCACTCCCAATGTTACCTGTCCTGCTCACTCACCATTGCTCCCACCCGTACAGAGTCCAAGCTCTGATGGTAGGTAGGTCTGCACAAGGACACGGTTAATGCGTAGCTCCCTGAGAGGACAGGCCGTGTTTCCTTCATTTATCGCAGAGTCCCAGGGCCTGGCACTTACTAGGTCCCCACTAGAGGCTGCCTGGGTGACTGATGGCCATGCCCCGCATGTCGATGGAGCCACCAGCTGTGTGCTGAGACTTTTCACGTGTTGACAGAGCTACTGCCCCTCCGCCGTGGGCACACACGGCTGTGGTAGGGTGCTGTCTGTGTGTGCATCTAAGTTGGGGTTTAGGGAGTTGGTCCATGGATGGCTCGGGGGTCAGTAGATACACAGGTCTGTTAACCACAGAGATCTAGTTCCAGCGCGTGTGTCAAGAAGCAGAAGAGGGTGGCAGTTCACACACAGACACACAGGTAGAGGTCTAGAGCCTGCTCCCACAGCTGCTGGCCCCTACCTGTAGGTGAGGTCCGTTTTTTCCCAGCGCCCACCTGACAGCACGAACCGCTTTTGGCGGTTGCGGGCACTCCGCCCATCAGGCGGGTCAGGCACACCGCAGCGGGGAGGTCTGGGGCTGCTGGCAGGCCGGGGAGTCTCCTGGGCGGTAGGGGCAGGGGCCAGGCTGCTGGGAGCAGCTTCATGCCAAGGCTGTGGCCCCTTCCTCACAGGGTGGTGGCGGGGTGCATCCTGGGCAGGAGATAGGATGCAAAGGCTTGATCAGGCCCTGGGTCCTCATGGTCCATCAGCATACCCATGCTCAAGCCCAGCCCACCTTGTGGATGGGCAAACTGAAGGCCAGGTATGCAAGCCATCACACGCCAGGGCCCTTTGGCTTGGACTGGCTCAGATTTCCTGAGGCCTTGTTCCAAGGCATCCTGCTGCCTTCCTGCCCCCTCCTGGAGGGCCTGGGCTGCCTATCCAGCCCCTTGGGCCAGTAAGTTCTGGGTCAGGGTGCAGCCCCTGACTACTCGCCACACTCACCCAGGAATAGATCCTACAAAGCTTTCCAGGAAATGCCAGGCAAGGTCTTCCTGCTCCCCGTACTGGCCTCTACCCCAGCAAACACTTTTTCCCCTTCCTTTCTTCTTGCCTCCCCCCCCCCACTCCCGCCCCCACCAACTCGGGCCTTTTCAGTTACCTGAATGGGCTCCTGCCCAGGACACCCACCACCACCACTCCCCAGTGTGGAAGAGCTGCAGCCCTGCAGCACAGCCTTGATTTGCTCACCTGACAAATGGGGAAAATACCTCCCCTATGTTGATCCATGCATGCACAGGGGGAAACAGACAATTACCAGATGCCTAGCCCCACCCAGCCCTGCCCTGCTGGAGCCCCAGCGCCACAGATGGGGATTCTGACCCCGAGCTGCCACCCTCTGCAACATCCAAGGCAGGGGTCACAGTTCTCATGCCTTAAAAACAGCAGAAGCTCGGGGAGGTTGGGAGACCCTTGAAGGTCACCCAGCAAGGGCACGGGTGGGGCCAGGTGAGGACTCCGGTGTCCCAGGCAGGAGGCAAAGGCTAGGCTAGGGAGGGATACTATGCAAAGCTGGAGAGGCATGGAGCCATGCTGTTTGTTAGAGACTAAGCGCCTGTCTGGTCTGGGGCTGACTGGTCTCTGCAGCTGGGGCCTCCCCACAGCCATATATGGGGTGGGAGTCAGGCCACCCAGGCTCCACCCTCGCCCTTAGCCTCTGGCAGCTCTCCCAGGACCTAGGCATCCCAGGACTCTGATCATTGTCCCAGCACCCCCAGTCTCCGAATTTTGGAATCATCAATAACTCAACCTTCCAGAGTCACCCAGACTCAACCCCAAGAACACCCCACTAGGAAGGGGTCTTCTGAACACCCAGGGACACAGCTACCTGGGGTTTGAGAAGAAGCCTGGAGCAGCTTTCTAATTTCAGAGCTTGCTTACTGAATGGTTAGTTATCTGGCAGAGCCCAGCCTCACTGGCTTGTAGGTTCCAGTCGATACTGGACTTACTGCTAGTCAAGTACTTATCACTTGTAGTTCACCTGTATCTAGACTAGCCCCTACCAACAGTTCCACAGACATGCTCTTAGCCCCTGATGGGATTTCTCACTAACTCCACTGTCATCATCCCCCATTTCTCAGACGAGAAAACTGAGCCCAGAGAAGTTAAGCAACTTGCCCAGGTAACAGCTGGCAGGTGGTAGGCTGTCTGTGCTCACAACCCACTCCCTACCTGCTACCTCTGCTGTGCTCTTCAGGCTGGAGCCACCCTTCCCCTGGAGGAGGGATCCAGGCTGGCCTCACCTTGGTGACAGAAGAGAAGGAATGGGAAATTATTAAGCACCTGCTACTTCCCAGGCACTCTGGTTCAGCTCGCTGAACCTCCACCCCCACACCCCCAGGAAGGTGGGGAAGATACATATGTGAGGTCTCTTAAGGATGTGGACCCCAGGTCTGTGTGCCTAGCCATGAGAGCCTACCCCTTCTCCTCCCCACACTGCCCCCTTGACTTCCTGGATAAACAGATTCCTTCCCCCCAACCCTGGAAAGGGCAGGACTGGGTTGTCCCCTGGGAGCCCCAAACAGCCCAGAGCCCAGCCTACCAGCTCTAATCACACCTCTGGGCAGAATTCTCTCATCTCCTCTGCCCTCCAGTGAGGCCTGGAGCAGCCGGCCACGGAGGGAGGGTGGGTAATGGACACACACACCATCCCTTCCTCTCCTGTCCCCATGAAGCTCTAGATCTGTGCCCAGACCCCTGGATCATGTACTCTCAGTCCAACAGAAAGAGCCACAGTCTGAGAGTCAGAGGGCCCAGTCCTATGCCACGGTCACCCTGGATGGGGGGACCCTGGGCAAGTCCCCTCCCTCTTTTAGCTTTGATGCTCTGTCCAATGGGGATGGCACCATAGCAGAGGGCTTTCAATACCCTCCTTCTCTACTGCCCACCATAGCCTCTGCCCTGGCCCAGCTCCTTGCCCCTGTGGGCCCTCCCCTCCCACGCCTAGAAATCTGCTCTCGCCACATGTGCTACAGCTCCCGCCGCTCACCTGGGGGCCAGCTCCCCCAGAGTTACCAGACTAAATCATAAGCAGCTAGCAGCGGGGAGCTTGCAGGCTCAGAGAAGAGTGACTGGTGCAGGGTCTCCCCAAAGCCAGAGGCGCAGGCTCATTGTCCCTGTCACACTCACTGGTCTTGGAGTGAGTGAGGAGGCACTAGAATCGAGGTCTCCTTTCAAATATGTGGTATTTGGAGCCCATCATTTAATGGCTCTTGGCCTCAGTTTCCCCATTACTGGGATGGGACACATGCTCCTTGCCCTGCGGACCTCCCACACTTCATCTTTCTCAGTCTTTTCTGGCCTGGGGTCAGGCACCTTAAGTGCAAGGCCCGGCACAAAGCCCCTTGCTGATCCCTAAGATTGGCGAGCTTCATCCTCCTAAGGCTGCTGGGATTTGGTGAGGGGGGTGGTCGGCACAGACCATACCTGGCCTTGTCTACAGCCCTGGGAGGGTTGGGGAGCGGGCACCACCGCATTTCTCAGAGGAAGAAACAGAGCCCAGAGAGATCAAGGACTTTGCCCAGGGTCACACAGCAAGTCAGAGAAGAGCTGGGCCTAGACCTGGGGCTCGATCTGCCACACCGCCCCCCCCCCCCGCCCTGCAAGAGTGCCCCCCTCCCCCCACCTCTTCAACTCTTGGCCTATCCCCAAAACCCAGATTCCTGAGAAGGGTTTCTTTCTCTGATGCCTTCCCTTCTCTTCCTCAGTCAGGAGCCTCCCCTGGCCTGCCTTGTGGTGGGCACTGAGCTCACTCACCCCCCCTTCCTCTTGGGGGCACCAAACCACAGCGTCAAACATACTTGAAGAACTTCTCAGCTGACTCTGTCTCCTGGTTGAGCTACACGCTTGGGGTCAGCATCTGGGTCAACTTCCAATCTAGAAAATGGGAGGCACCCCGTAGAGGGGAGATAAAGGACCCCAAACCAGAAAACTGCTGGGTAAGGCCGGGCTAGTTTCGCCCCTCTCTGAGCCTCAGTTTGCTATTGGTCCAACGGGGATAATTAGTAACAGCTCTGCCTTCCACATCAGCAGGAGGCGACCCTGGTAGGAGGGCACTTTGTTAGGCTGTGAGAAAGAATGGGGAGCATCACCCACCGTTTTCTGCAGCACCACGCCCCTCTGAGGCTCAGAGAGGTCAAGCAACCTGCCCAGGTTATGTCAGGCAACAGGCAGGTCCATCTACTGCCCCCCTCCCCTGCTGGCTCCAGGAGGGAACGCAGCGGCCCCACCCGGCTGTGGGGCTTTCATCAACCCTGAAAGCTGCGAACTGGGGTGGATAAATATTTACAGAGCTCTCCTGGCCCTGCTTACGGCAGCCTGCCTGGGGATAAACGCGGCGAAGGCGACCCCAAATGCTCCCTGCATATCTTCAGAGGGACAGACAACAGCCCAGCTCACACCCAGCCCCGACTGACCCTGCACGAGCATCAAAGTGGCAGCCACAGGTGACAGTGTGTGTCCAGCGTGACTGGCTGTGCCCTCTCTTCCCATTACCTCATTTAATCCTCAGTGCCCAGCAGTGGGCACTGTTATCCGCCCGCGCCCCCCCCCCCGCCATCAAGACTGAAGGGTGGGGTCCTAAGACACAAGAGGACTCACCTAGGGTACACAGTTCAAACCCAGATTTCCAATTCCTGAACCCGGGGGGTCAACTGGCTACCCACAGGGATTCCGGACTCTGCCCCAAGTCCAAGGGGACTGGGAGGAGTTGGGGAAGAGGTAGAGCCTCCGGACTGAGTTGCCCCCCTTTCCTAACCACCCATCCTATCCTCTTCTGCTCCCACAGCCAGGATGGGGCAAGGCTGGCCAGAGCAGAGCTGGTGTGACTGGACAGAGGGGGCCGGGCTGGTCAAATCTCCCCTGTTACAGGACCATTCCACGACTCCTGCCTGTCGCACCTCCCAATGCTCCCATTCCGGCCTGAGCTGTCTGAATGCCACAGCTGAGGTCCAAGGGGCCTGTGGGCCTGCAGTTGCCCGGGCTCTGCCTGGCCACCCTTGTGAGTGGCCCCTCGAGGCCCCAGCTGGGCACACACAGGCCGTCACACAACACCCCGTGACTGCCATTCCTCTAGTCACTCTGCTGCCCTCTCCCCTGGGGGCTGTCTTGTCTCCTGATCACACATTCTTCTCTCTTCCCTTTCTCTCCCCACCCCCTTCCTTTCTGAGGGTCTGCGCTGCCCACTCTAAGCTCTTCTTTCTTACTTTCTCTGTCACACATACATGCACACACATGCACACACACGCCCTCCCCGTAGCTCTCACACTCATGCTGTCCTGGCTTCATACCTCCCAAACTTGCCACTTGTAGGTGCCCAGGTGGTGCCACCTCTTCCGGGCTCAGACCCCATTTGCCCCAGCGCAGTACTGCCCTCCCAGCTCTTCCTTAATCCTCCAGCTCACTGCACCCTTGGAGGTGTGCTCATCGAGGCCACACACCTGGAGGCTGACACCAGTCTGAGGCTTTGTCCCTGCGATGAATAGGAGGCCCTGTAACCACTCCCTCTGCTACCTGGCCCAGCACACAGCCCAGCATCTGGCGCTAGGGCGCCGAGGAGCAGGTCCCCACGCTGGGAGGGGGCGTGCGTCTAGCGTGGAGTTCCGCCTCACCAGCCTGAGCGATCCCGGCGCAGGCTCCACTTGCACACCTCCAGGGACGGGAAGCTCACTATCTTTCACGTCCACAGGGACCCAGAAAGCGTTTCGGGTAAGGGGCCGCTCCAGGCCACCCCGGGCGCCCCCGTGGGTCCGGCTCGGCCACTGGGCCCAGCCTGCATGCCCGGCACCCCCTCGGCGAGGAGCGGCCGACCGGCGGAGGGCACTCACCGGGGGCCGCGGGGCCCAGGCTAGCAGCGGCGGCGGCGGGAGCAGCAACAGCAGCAGCGGGAGCAGGAGGGTGCGCAGGACCGCGCCGCGGAGCCGGGCGGCCCGAGCCATCCGCCCCGGGGCTGCTGGGCCTGCTGGGCCGCGACGGGCCACCGCCCCTTATAGCCTCCGCCCCGCCCCTGTCCCGCCCCGGTCCCGCCTCTCGCGCCTTTTGTTCTAAATTCTCCCCGCGGTGGCCGCGGCCAGCGTGGGGGAGGTGGACGGGGAGGGGCTGGCCCGGCTGGGGCCGGGGACCGGAGACCCAGCCTTTCCCGGAGGCTGGCCGAGCCTGAGGTCTCTGAGGCCTGGTGCTGGGTGACCGAGGCCAGCTGGTGCTACTCCGGGCCTCAGTTTCCCCACTGTGCTGTGGGGAGTCTGAGAGGGGTTGGGTTTCACTCCTTCTGGTCCCTACCCCCACCTTTGGAAGGCTTTCCCTAGCTGGTCTTCCTGGTGGCCTGACCTCTGACCTACTGCTAGCCTATGACAGGTGTTTCTTCCCATGGGCAAGTTTTCCTAACCCTTACAGCCTTAGCGGATCTGGAAGATGGCACAATAGCCCCTCTGAGACAAGGGATGTGTCCCAAGGGAAACTGAGGCATAAGGAGGAGGCTGGCCAGCCTCCCAGCTTAGAACTACAGACAATTTATAAATGGGAAAACTGAGGGCTCAAGAGGAAGGGACCAGATCAGGCTTTCCCAGATCAGCAGGCAAGTGGAGGGGTCGGGAGGGAGGGTGCTATCAGCAGACTGAGGCAGGTGGGGGGACAGTGTCTGAGTGGGGCACTGGCTGCCCAAGAGACTAACATGCTCCACAGGGGCCCTAGGGGCCAGCCTCCTGCGACCCGAGAGAGAGGAAGTGAAAATCAAAGGACAGGGTGGTGTCCGTATTCTGGAAGATCATCCTCCACGCTCATGACCTGGGGCCTCATCACTAAGGCGATCTGCTCCATCATGGGTAATGTAGAGCCCAGGCCAGCAGTGGCTCCCATCCTGCCAGGCAGGGTCCTGAGAGGCTGCAAGGTGAGCCTGTGGGCACCCTGGGCGGAAAAAGGGAAGGAGTCGAATAGGGAGAGGAGGGCAATCTGACCCACTCAGCCTCTCCCTCCAGGTCCCAGTTCAGGGAGTTCTGGTAGCCTCTCCAGGAGGCCCCACAGAGACTCCTAGAGGGCCAGGAGAGAAAGACAAGACAGACCTGAAGTGTTACCAATCTTTTTCTTGAAAGTGACTCACTTCTGCTTGGGGTGATTTCATCCTCCCTGCAATCCCGGTGCCACAGGGCCACCACCCGCACACGGGACAGTGATGGGGAGGGTAAAGAAATCAGAGCTCCTCCCAGCCCAAGGGTAATAATATGGTCATCAAGAAATCACTCAGAAAAAAAACGTAAACCTCAAGTTCCTGAAGGGCTGGGAAGCGTCCTAAATCCGCGCGTCCGCCCTTCCCTTGGCCTGGAACCAAAGTGGTAAAACCGCGAGGCCAAAGGATTCAAACCTGCGCAAACACCTCTGGGCACCTTTGGAAGGGGCATGCTGCTTTTACGTCCTGTAAACGCTGTCACTGTCCAGCGCTGCATCTTTTGCGGGGTCGGGTGTCAGGCGAGGTGCTGGGCCGCATGGCGGGGGTGGGGGTGGGGTTCATCTCACCCCAGGAGGGTGCTGCGCAAGGCTTCCCAAGGTTGCAGCGCTTTTGAGCCGGGATGGAGTCTAAGAGAGGCTCGGGACGCCCCCTGGCGGGCGTTCTGGGGACAGGTCGCGCCGGGCCTTCCTCCGGGTATTTCTTCCCAGCTCTACTCCACCCCACGCCAGCGACCCTGGGGCCAAGTCGTAGTTGGTAAACTCAGTCCGTAGGAGGGGGATCAGAGCCTAGCCTAGCGCCTCGTGCCCCTCCCTTGCTGGCTTCATCCGGTCGCCTCCCTGTCTATTTCTCCCCTGCGCTCGGACAGCAACCAACCCGCCTCCCTGCGCTCCGCGGTGGTTTTTGAAGGGACTTGACCCGTCGCCTCGGCGTAAGCCCTCGGCACTTTGCAGGACTGGACTGTGTCCCCAGGGCCCACACAGCTCGGGCCAGGCACAGGGAGGGCGCGGGGTAACACTGCCAGCTAAGAAGGACGCTGAGACGAGGTGAACCCGTAAGGGCCAAGGCCGGAGACCCGCGTAAAGGTGAGCGCGGCCGCAAGCCCAGCGACTCCGTCTGGAGGCGTGTCCCCTAGGCCCCACCCCCTTGCGCCGGCAGTGTTTAGCCGTACGGCGTTTGTCCCCGAGACCGAACCGCTGCCACTGTCGCCGTCTCTGACTGCGCTGGGCCGAGTTTCTCCGCCACCACCATGCCCCGGGGGAGCCGAAGCGCGGCCGCCCGGCCAGCCAGGTGTGAGCGAGACAGGGGCGGGTGGGAGGGGGCTAGGGAAGCGCGGGCGCTCCCCCACAAGGGCGTGATAGCTTGACCTTGGCGGCTGCTGCGCCATCTTGGTGGGGGGAGGGGCGGGGTGCCGCAACCGCGTGTCTAAGACGGTGGTCCCCCGCCCTGGGGAGGGGGAAGGAGAACAGGGTTCGTGTCCCGAAACTGCAGGCCCCTGGGGCCCCAGTTCAGGGGTCCGGCCCGGATTAACCCTACTTCCTCCCCACCGCGCAGCCGCACTGTTCACCCGCCCGCGCACCCGCCGCCCTCGGCCGCTGCACCGGCCCCCGCCCCGTCGGGCCAGCCCGGCTTGATGGCGCAGATGGCGTCCACGGCCGCTGGAGTGGCCGTGGGCTCGGCTGTGGGACATGTCGTGGGTAGCGCCCTGACCGGAGCCTTCAGCGGGGGGAGCTCAGAGCCCGCCCAGCCTGCCGCTCAGCAGGTGAGCAGCGGGCTCAGGAGAAACTGAGGCCGACTTCTCACAAGGGCCACGTAGTAGGGAGCTGCTGGAATGTCCAGCGAGAAGAGCCCTGGCGTGCGTGTTCAGAGCTGCCTCAGGCCCAGGACTTTTCCCAAGAAGGGCCTTATTCCTCACTCTGCTTTTGGCCTCCTGTCACTCGCAGGCAGGCTCTCCTAGCCCCTGAGGCCAAGGTCCCTAGACGGCCAGGGACCAAAAGCCCTTTAAAAATGGGGAAACCAAAGCCTTTAGCGCTTCAGAGACTGGCCCAAGGTAACCTAACGCTAGTGGAGGGGAGGAATGTTGAAGTACTCGAGTTCCTGCTCTCCCTGTTCCCGGGTTGTGCCCTGTAGTCCCTGCATCCCAAGGGCAAGGGGTAGCCAGCAACTCTGAGCCCGGTTCCTGCTCACCTATCCCCTACTGGGCACCCCACCAGTCCTGAGCTAAATGCAGCTTAGTGGTAGGGTCAAGGGTCATGAGGATGAGGCTGGAAGCTGCTGTACTTTTGGGGGTGGGGCTTATACTCCCAAGAGTACAAGCACATCACCTTGCTTTTCTAGAGCCTTCTCCCACCTCTTAGGCCCTACCTGCTCAGCGAGCCCATTATGAAGCAATTGGAAAATGCTGTCCATACCGGCATTAGCATCAGCTGAGTGGGTTTGACAGGGCTGTGGGCTCTTTCTGTTTTCGCTGATGGAGCAGCTGAGGCTAGACAGGGCAGGCCGGCCCGAGTCACTCAGCCTGCCACGGGTCCCAGGGGCACCTGGACTGGGGGTGTGGGGAGGGGCCGGCAGCCCCTAGCTTTGGAGCCCACTTCTGGGTGCCAGCCTGGAGCTGACTTTGCTGCCTCTGTGCCACATGCCAGGCTCCCACACGCACTGGCCCCCAGCCCCTGCAGTTGGGGCCCTGCGCCTACGAGATCAGGCAGTTTCTGGACTGCTCCACCACTCAGAGTGACCTGTCCCTGTGTGAGGGCTTCAGCGAGGCCCTGAAGCAGTGCAAGTACAACCATGGTGAGTGGGCAGCCCCTGACCCAGGCAGGAGTGGGAGGGATAGTCCCTCTTCCTGCACCTGCAGGCTGACCACCAGCCTCTGCCACCCCTCCTTCTGTAGGTCTGAGCTCCCTGCCCTGAAGAGACAGGTGCGGACTGGTGCAGATCCATGAGCCAGCCCTGCACCCACCTGCACCCCTTCATCGACAGCCGGACCATGACGTCAGATTGTACCCACGTAGCTGGGATTGGGAGTGAGGAGGGGGTTTCTCACCCCACAGATGACCGGAGACGCAAATGTGCAATTAAAAGAGTTTATTTTAGATCATAGCCTGCCGTGTGCCCTCTCACTAGCCTGTCTGCTGGGGTGGAGTCAAGGAGCATGGATGGATGTCCGTCTGTGGGGTGGAATTGCTTCACCTTAAGCTGACATCTAGGGTGGGGTCAGGGGAGGAGCCCTGTTGTAATCTGATGACCTTGGACAGTCCAGATAGGAGTGAGGCAGTAGCAGGGACCCCAAGGGCATCTGACTCTGGGGACTAGAATCCGTGGAGGTGGCTGATTGTTGTCTCCTGCTCTCAGGGATGCTTGCCCCCTTCACCCTCCTTGTCTCTGCCTCTGGATCCCTTTCTCTGCACCCACATCTTGGGGGCTGCCCTTGGTGGCCTCACATCAGGTCTGCGACCTTGACCCTCTGGCTGATGCAACTCTCAGTAAGTCCAGATTCTGCAAGAAGAATGCCCGTGGGCTGCTGTTTGGGCCCGATCACACATGGCAGAGGTCACAGCCAACCCTCTTGGATGAGAGTCCAGCTCAGCCACTTGGCTTGATGTGCCAGATCACAGGACCTGCTGGAACAGACAAGCAGGCCCTTCAAACCCAAGGCGGACCTCACTGTCACATGCTCTGTGCTCCCTTCACTGAGTTCATCACCTTTGCATTGAGCACCTATTGTGTGCCAGGCTCTATTCGCTATCTCCAGGGCACTGAGGACGTTCCTGCCCTTGGGTACTAGTTCAGTGGAGTGGCAGGGATGTGTCTCGGTGCAGTGTGTTCCACCTTGTAGGTATGTATGTGTATGTGTGCGCGGGGTGTGGGGGTGGGGTTTGTGGTATATCAGCACACAAGCTTGTTCCCCTGGGACTTTGGGTGTGAGCATCCCCCCGGTGGCCATGTCTCCTCCTTACCTGGCTGGCTCCTGGCCCCAGCTAGCGGGTCCTGGATGGCAGGGAGCCCATCCTTCGTGGCCTTGAAAGGGGGCCTTGCTCCTGGTGGCCACGCCGAGTGCTCGTGCGCCTCTTCCGGCCATCACTCATGGGGTGTAGGCCTGACAGGTAGTGAAGCTCCTCTGGAAGGCCCAGGAAGCCCTACCAGTGGGTGCTGGGGAGAAGGTGCACCCTCCCCCTGGGGCTCAACCGTGACACTCACCTGCTAGCTCTGGATACTGGTCATCCAGGTTCTCCAGTAGGGACTCATAGCGGGTGGGGGCCCCACCCTCCCCCTCTGTGGAGGGAGGAAGACCAATTCCTGACTGGCCTGCTGGTCTCCACCCCCACCTCTCCCTCTGGACCTGTTCGCTGGTCCTGGCTGGAGCCAACAAGGCATTGGATGGGAAGAGTCAGGGCTAGGTCCTGGCCAAAATGGGGCTGGCCAGGGCCTTGGGTGGTCTCTGGACTGCTGTCCCCCTCTCACATTCCAGCATAACTCTGGGGGGAAATCTTGGGCCCCACTTACTGATGATCTGCACGAGGACATAGGTCCCACGCTCCTGCAGCAGGGGGCTGCTCGTGGAAGGGGCCTGGGAAGCCCCCTCCTCCAGTCCCTCATCCAGACTCACCAAGTGCCCATCCTCAGCCAGGAGGGCAATGATCGCTGGGAAGGCAGGGAGGCAAAGCAGGCTGGCACCTCTGCCTGGGGGCCCTTGGTCCCTCCTCCCCAGTACCCCGCCCTGCCCTCTCACCATCTTGGGGCACCTGCCCTCTCTTCCTCAAGTGGGCTGTGAGGGTCACGGGGCTGCACCAGGTGTTCACCAGTTCCCAGCAGCCAGCTGTAGGGGTGGGGCAGAAGTGACTGAATAGGACCCTCTGATTCCCCCATCTGGGACCATCTGGTCTCCCTTCCATCTCTTCTCTAACCAGAGCAGGGAATAGGGCTCCAGGATTAAGACTGTACCTTCCTCCATCTATCTTTTGAGATGTCGGTGACGGGGGCACACAGCTCCTGCCTCCTGCACCAGATGCCCCCCTCCCGCTCCAGCACTGCCTCTGCACAGGACTTCACCTCCAGCACTAGACCCCCCGCCTCCCACCCCAGCCCCACCTGCCACCAGAAGTCAGGGCTCTAGGTGCTTGATGTATCCTGCAGCTTGAGGACCACCGACCAGGTTAGAGATTGTGTGACTTAAAAACACACCCCATGGTGATGTCGTGGGTGCTTTTCTGGAGGAGCCCATGGGATTTCCCAGGACCCAGCCATCTGGGTTGTCCCTCAAGGGATCCAGGCATTCTCGCTGCCTCTTCATAGAGCTGTTTCTCTAAACCCCCCCCCATCCTTTTATGCAAGTGCATCCCCCTTCCCCACACTGCCTCCCCAATCTCCCCCAGGGCAGAAGGAAGCAGGCCTCTGAATGTACCATCCCCCTACCCATGTGTAGGGACAGGGGACCCCACTTACCTCCAAACATCACTTTGATAAACATGGCTGCAGGGGAGAGGAGACAGACGTGGGGGCTTTGATCCCCGAACCTCCGACTTTCCAACTAAGGAAGGATCTAGGGCAGAGATCTGTTCGGGGAGGGATGGCGCTGCCAGGAAATGTGTATGGGGATGGGTGGGTGGATCTGGGCTTCGGTCCTTGCTTGGTTACCGTTGGGGCCGGGCTCCACCAGTCTAGAGGGGTCCCTTTGGCTTCTTCTTCCTCCCGGCTGCTGGGTCAGAGCAGCCCGAGGAGACGAGGAGACGGAGGCCCTCCTGGCTTCCAAGCTGGTCTCCATGGCAGTGGGAGCTGCCAAGTCATCTAGGCAGGAAATGCCTTCCCCCGCAGTATCCTGGTAACAGGATCTGGGGCAGGAGTATGGGCACTCCCTAAGGCAGGGCTACAGTGGGGGCTCAAAGCCTTGTGGTCCAGGGAAGGCCCGAGTCCACATCCCCCCACCAGTAGAGACAGCACTCCCAAGCTGAAAAGGGGGGGATTCCTGGATCAGGCCCCTGCCCTGGGAAAACCCCCACTACGAGCACGAGTTGGTAGGGCTGTGGCTGTGGCGGAAGCAGGGGATCCTCACCACCTTTGCAGTTCCCTACCTTCTCAAGGCCCTTTTCCCTGTGCTCACTGTCTTTCCTCTCCCTCTTTGCCTTCCTCCTCACCTCCAGCCTCCCTTCTCCTCCTGTCCTTGTTTTTCTCCTTGTTTGGTCAAGTTTATTGAGGTATGATTTACATACAGTAAAATTCACCCTTTTTTGTGTTTTCAAGTTTTGACAAATTTCATAAACTACCACCGCAGTCGGGAGGCAGGTGATTTCCCTCACCCCCCAGAATTCCTTTATGCCCCTTTGTAGTCGATACCAGCCCCTGGCCATCACGGCTCTGTGTTCTGCCCCTGCCTTTTCCAGAATTGTATAAAGGGAATCATACAGCATGGATCCTTTTGAGTCCGGTTTCTCTCACTGAGCGGGAGAGTCGCTCAATAGCTCATTCCTTCTTACTGCCAAGGAGGGTCCCATCGTCCAGAGGTGCCAGTTTTTGATGCATTCACCTGCTGCTGTTGGAATTGTTCCCAGTTTTTTGCAGTTATGAATAAAGCCAGTATAGACATTGGCAGTTTCTCTGCCTCTCCATCCATGCCCACCCTTTGACTTTCTTTCTCCCTTTCTCTCTCTCCATCATCTTCTTTCCTTCCTCCCCCTCTCCCCCTCCCCCATCTCTCCAGTTCTGTCTCCTACTCCCTCTCCACCCTGGTAGGTGTCTGGAGCAGGCTCCTGACCTTTGCCAGCTCCCTTTCCCCCAAGGTTGTAGAAATGCACGCCGCTCCCCTCCCCCCATGGTGATAAGGCTATTTGTCTTGCCCTCTGGGCCACACTGATTTAGGAGAAGCACTGGATCCTCCACTCAGCTCACCCAGCACTACTCTGTCTGTGGATAAGCACTCAGCTCAGTCCTTCCACCTGTAGCAAGGGGGGGGGTAAGAACACGGCTCAGCAGAGTCCTTGTGAGGATTAAACGTGGTTAACACTTCATTTATTTCTTTTTAAGTAGACTCCACACCTGGTGTGTGTGGGGTTTGAACCCTGAGATTAAGAGTTGCGTGTTCTACCGACTGAGCCAGCCAGGCGCCCCTTAAACGTGGTGACACTTTAAAATGCTACCTTGGTGCTTAGTATGCAGCAAGTGCTCAGAATCAACACTGTGCGAGCAAGTAGTGTTTCCCACATTTATTTAAGCACAGGACGCTTCCTTCCCAGGACACCACTGTCACTGGGGACCTGTGTCCTGCAGAACACAGCTCAGGAGGGGCTGCAACCAAATTCCAGAATAATGCCCATGCCAAGCCCTGGAGCCTCAGCTCCAACAATCATCACTGTTGTCCCAAGTGTTCATTTTCAGTGCTGCCATGAAGGAGTCTTTGAGGGGTGCCCAGGTGGCTCAGATGGTTAAGCATCTGCTTTCGGATCATTCCCAGCATCCTGGGATCAAGCCCCACATAGGGCTCCTGGCTCAGCTGGGAGTCTGCTTCTCCCTCTCCCCCCCTCTCATGCTCTCGCTCTCTCTCTCTCTCTGTCTCAAATAAATAAATAAAATCCTGAAAAAAAATGTTAAAAAAAAAAGGGCGTCTTTGATCTTGAGTGTCCTGGGGATGCCCTAAGGAGATGTTAGAAATGAAATGGGACCCACTGGAGGGGGCCTTTATAACCTCCCCCAAGGGAGCTTTCAAGGCTTTGAGTTAATGAGAATGGACTGTTTTAATTGCTTTTATTATTTAGGTATGCTAAGGCCAGCAGACCAGGAGATGGCCATTGAGAAGATAGTTTGTTCCCAGCACATCTCTAGAGAATGGGGCATGCCGCACCACAGAGGGACACGTGGGGAAGCACCCAGTAGGTCAGCAGGCAGAGGGCGAGAGGGAGCCTTTTGGTTTCTAAGGGGAAGAACAGGTGAGGCAGAGTAAGCAGGTGCTGGACAGGCTAGTTTGAATAATTTTAGGGCTCTGGGGCATAGGGGCTGTCCCTGGTTGTCAGGTACCTGGCCCTGGGTGACTAAGGGAGGAGGACAGTGGCCCAGAGTGTGAGAGCCACAGAGGAGGTAGTTGGGGGTGTGGGCTCTGGATTGGTTTGCATTTGATAAGTACCCGCTCAGGTGAGTTATTTGCTAACTCTAGGAACTGGCTAGCCCTGGCAGGGTCAGTCCCTCCAAGGTCAGCAGGGCACCAGATTTCAAAGCATCAGAATACAGAAAATGCAAGGCATGATTAATACATGCCCTGTGCCTGGCACTGAGCAAATAAATCCCATCTGCTTCTTCACACCCCTTGGGCTGGCACTATGCTCATCTTCATTTTCCAGAGAGGGGAAGGATCTCGGCTGGAGTCATGTAGTTAAGAAGAGGAGGATCTGAGATTCAAGTTTGAACCCCAAATTGGGAAGTCATCTCCCCTCTGTCTGGCAAATTAAAGGGACTGACTATGTCAAGGGCTGGCGAGGATGTCTCTGGACCTCTCCTACCCGCCGGTGGCAGTGCAGATTGGTACAACCGTGCTGGGAACACTGGTAATATCTACTAAAGCTAAATGTACATTTTTCCTCTGCCCAGCAACTCCCTCCTGGGTGTGTACCAGAAGAAATGAGAACACAGGTGCACGAAAGACACTGACAGGGATGTTCACAGCAGTTTTATTTGTAATGGTTGAAGACTGGAAAGCACCCAAATGTCTATTTATTTTATTTTATTTTATTTTTAAAGATTTTATTTATTTATTTGACAGAGAGAGAGACAGCCAGCGAGAGAGGGAACACAAGCAGGGGGAGTGGGAGAGGAAGAAGCAGGCTTCCAGCAGAGGAGCCTGATGTGAGGCTCGATCCCATAACGCCGGGATCACGCCCTGAGCCGAAGGCAGACGCTTAACGACTGAGCCACCCAGGCGCCCCCCAAATGTCTATGAACAGGAGAATGGAGAAGCTGTGGATACGCTGTGGTTTATCCACACGCAGTTATAAGAATTAGACACTGCTGCACACATATGGGTGACTCACAATGTTGAACAAAAGCAGCAGGAACAAAAGAAACACACTATCATTCCGCTTAGAGTTGGTGTTGTAGAGCAAGCAAAATCGATCTACGTGATTGAAGTCAGAATGATGGTTACCTTTGGGGTTAGAGAGCCTGTTACTGATGGGGAGGGCACATGACGGAGGCTTCTGGGGAGATGGAAACATTCTAAATCGTCATCTGAGTAGAGGTTGCGGGGGTGGTGATATATATATATATCTCCATATAAATAAAATCATCAAGCCATACACTTGAAATCTGTGCATCTTACCTTGTGTGAGTTACACCTCAATAAAAAAGCATCTACCTGCTACAACTGCATGTGCATGTGTGGATTAGGGGGCTCCTGTTCTCAGAAGGCCCTGTGGGCCCAGGACCCCAACATTTGGGAAGATAGGGCCCGGCTGTTGGGCCCCAGCCACTATACCCCCATGCCTCCACCCCCAGTCAATGGGCTGATTTGCATGCCTTGTCATGGTCCAGGGGCTTCCCCTGCCTGTGCTCTGAAGCACCTGGAGCACTCCCAACAGAACGACTCCTGTCTGCCTCCCTGCCTCTGACCATGGCCTGCTGGCATCTGGCCCTCCTTCTGACTGGGGCCCTTCTGTCTGGTGAGCTCCTCCTAGGCCTGGCTCACCTGGGGCGGGGTGGGGAATGGCAATGGCTCCAGAAGGCCCCTGCATGGAAGCCAATCAATGTGGGCAGTGGGAGGGTTCTAGGAGGGGCATTAAGGTGGCGGGGAGAACTGGCGACAGGTGGCTCTGCCCTAGACCTGGGGCAAGTCATTTCTCTGTGTGGGCCTCAGTTTCCCCATTTGCGAATGACCAGATTGTTGGGATCCCTTCAGATTCTGATTCTTTGGGGTCTCAGAAGAGATTAGAAGTGGTCGGTCACCTTTTTAGTTTTTCACATGGGAAGTTACCCCAAGGGCCTCAGGGACAAACTATCCTTGAGAAGATTCCCAGCAGCCATTTGTCTGAGGTTGAGCTGATGTGTGGGACAGCCCAGGTGGCTTCCTGGTGGTGGTAGCCGGAGTCTGGAAGAGCCAGTGTGACTGAGGGGTAAGGAATGGGGGTGGGAAGAGAAGGGCCCAGAGGCCACCAGTCCCATACTCTGAACTCGAGGTGCTCAGCTGAACACAGAT
Source organism: Ursus americanus (assembly GCF_024610735.1). NCBI lineage: Eukaryota > Metazoa > Chordata > Mammalia > Carnivora > Ursidae > Ursus > Ursus americanus. The sequence goes on along the minus strand of NC_142156.1, from coordinate 30,981,241 downwards.
TCTCGGGAACATAGCACAAATGAAGACTTAAGGGTCGCCAACTTTGTGCCCCATCCATCTCAATTCGATAGCACTGGGCTATGAGCCTTTCAGGAGTCGGGGTCTCCTTGGAGTCTGACCAAGCCTTTGTGGGGTGGGGACAGGAAGAAAGGAGCCCATGGGTTTCTCTCTCTCTCAGTCTCTCAGCCAGGCTTGGCCCAGCCGGAAGCACTGCTGGTCTTCCCAGGCCAAGTGGCCCAACTGTCCTGCATGCTCAGCCCCCGCCATGCCACTGTCGGAGAGTACGGCGTATCTTGGTATCAGCAACGGGCAGGCAGTGCCCCCCGATACCTCCTCTACTACCGCTCAGAGGACGACTACCACAGGCCCCCTGACATCCCTGAACGCTTCTCCGCAGCCACAGACGCCGCCCACAATGCCTGCATCCTGACCATCAGCCCTGTGCAGCCTGAGGACGATGCAGATTATTACTGCTCTGTGGGTTACACATCCTAAGGGTGGAGTGTGGGATGAGTGCCTCTCGTCTGCCTTTCATTTCCGCACTCTGACCTTGGGCCCCCCTCTTTCTCCAAACCTTAATTTTTCTCCTCTGTAAAATGGGTTAATAATATTAAACATGTAAAAAAATAATATCAAACATGTGAATAAGAACTATTCTGAGGGCCATGAAATGCCTGCTGAAAAAGTGATTGGGAGTGTGGGGGTAGGGATTCCGGGGATTGTTACAGAAGAGGAAGCACCTGAGACCCTTGGGGCGGGGCCCAGCCTCTCCACTGGCCCCCAGGGGGCTCAGACTGGTGGCCTGGGCTTCCTGTGACCTGAGGAGCTGGAGGAAGAGAAAAACGAACCAGCTCTTGCTGCTCCTAGCTCTGCATGGCTGCTTGTGGTTCAACGCTCAAGGGGTGACTGGACTGGGTCGACACGGAGCCCAGGCTGCTAGCTTGGGGGCCGAGGGGAGCCCCTGCTTACTCCTTGATGGGGCAGGGAGGCAGGTGTGAGTATGTATGTGGGGTGGGGGCACTCAGAGGCACCCCAGGGCTGGGGCGGAGGGTGCTGATTGCCGGTGGGCAGCATCTCTCCTATTAGGAATGTGTGTTCTACTGGTCCCCAGTAATAGGGCAGTGCCCCCCTCCCCCACCGGTTCTCCCAGAGGCAGGGAAGGCTATACCTGAGCAACTGGCCGAGTAGGAAGCACTGGGTGGAGGAGCAATCCTTATTAGAAGCAGAGCTGAGCGTGTGGGGGTAAGGGTGGGAGGAGGGCATGTGGGGGGGGGGGGCGGTTCAAGAACACACTCTTCTTCCCTCCCGGTTCCCCTAAGAGGTGCCTTATGTCTGGAGGTCATCCCTCACATGCACTGGAGTTGGGGTCTCCAGGGTCCAGCCTACACTCCCAGCCCCTTCCCATCTCAGTCTCTGCTGATACCAGCACGGCAGGCAGGATAAGGCTACCCAGCAAGGGTGAATCATGCAGGACCCCTGGGCCTGTGCGGGGTGACGCGCTCCACAGCTCTGGGAACCCCTTCCCTTCTCCAGAAGATCCCAGCCACCCGCTCGGCCTCTGGCTCGCCCCCACCCAAAGGGCAAGTGCAGCGGGAACTCGGCCGCCTGCCTGCGGCTCTAGGCCCGCCCGCCCTTCCCGGCCCCAGTTGCCTCTTCTGCGCTCCCGCCAACGGCCGACCAGCTGTTTCCCCAAGCCCAGGATACGCTGTGGGAACCGCGGGAACCAGTCCCCGTCCTAGGGCCCCGAACCGGAGCGCCTCCGCGCACGGACACCAAACGCCGCAGGAGCACCGAGACGCCGGGACCTCCATGCGGCCTAGAGCGGTCCCGGAAGTGCCTGCGGGCGGGGGGGCGGGGCTCCGGGCGCTCGGGCCGCCGCGGGCTCCGCGTCAGCAGCCGCCGCGGAGCGAGGCCGGGTCGGCCGCGGGTTGGAGCAGCTAAGGTGCGGCCCCGCCCCGCCCGCCCGCGGCCCCGCCCCGGCCCAGGTGAGCGGCCCCGCCCCGGCCCAGGTGAGTGGCTCCGCGTCAGGCAGTGTGACCACCTGTCTCTCCGGTGGCCCCGGGTGTGGGAGTCCCCCTTCGGTGGGCAGCATGTAGGGGCGCCCCCGTCGCCGCTTGGGCGGCGTGTGCGTGTCCGCAGCCGCTCGCGGGCCTCCAGCGAGGAAACCCTGACCGGACCGGGGGTCTCCCGGGAGCCCAGGCCCTGAGGGCTCCCCAAGCATAGGGTGACGGATGCAGGAGGAGCCGAGGAAGGCCCCGAGAGAGGCGGGAAGATGGGGTTCCAGACCTTTGGATCTTCGGTCCAAAAATATTTAAAACATTGTTGAGGACAGATAAAGAATTGCCAACTTTCTAAACAGAGTGGAGACTTCACCATGTAGGTGGTCCGTAGCGGGAATGGAAAACCCCTAAGGAGGGAACCTTGGAAGCAACAGGATTTAACAGGTGGGTGGAGGAAGAGTTGCAATTACAGATACCAAGAAAAGGAGACCAGAGAGCGTGAAAACTGGGGAGGGAAGAACTTTCAGAAATGAAGGGAATAAAGCAGGAGGTGGGAAGGGGGGGCTCAAAACCTTGAGGCGTTCAGGTAGGCAAGGTGGGTTTAATGAAGGGATTGACCCGTATTATCACATCTTTGAGGTTTTCAAGAGAAAGCCTGAAACCTACAGAGTTTCCAGTATTGGCAACTAAGTCCAACAAAAAGAAAAAGTTCCAACTCTTTTCGAGCCAAAGAAAACGTGTCTGCGGCAGGATCCCCAGGCTGCCAATTTGCAACTCCTCAAATGAAGGGTTTTGAGAAGGGAGCTATTGGTGAGCACTGCCAAAGGGGTGGGAAAGTGAGGTCTGAGAAGAGAGGGATTGGCCGTAAGGAGGTCACTGGATACAAGAGCTGAAGATGCTGAAGTCCCAGCCGAAATTGGAAACTTGAAATTTGTCTCGGTGCAGTACCCAGTCCTATGATTTTCTTTGGCAATATTTAGCATCTTAGGAGGAACTAACGGAGAACGTTGGTATTTGGCAGCTGGTTGGAGCAGGGCGGGAGGTGAGGAACATGATGCTGGCCAGAGTCTGTAGTTCGATCCATGATACAGTCTAAGCTAGACAGGGAAGGGTGGGCTAGAAGAGGAGAACCAGGGCGAAATTGGTGGGTTGTTAGACCTGATGAGATGAATCTAGAGAACCTGAAGGACTGGTGATTATGGTTGCTGAAGAGGAGGGGAAGGGGAGATAAGTGGTCAAAGAATTTTTTTTAAAGATTTTATTTATTTATTTGACAGAGAGAGAGGCAGCGAGAGAGGGAACACAAGCAGGGGAAGTGGGAGAGGGAGAAGCAGGCTTCCCGCTGAGCTGGGAGCCTGATCTGGGGCTCAATCCCAGAATGCTGGGATCATGACCTGAGCCGAAGGCAGGTGCTTAACTACTGAGCCACCCAGGTGCCCCATGAGGCGCCCTGGTCAAAGAATTTTTGAGAATACTCCAGTTCTGTGCTTCTTTTCACACCTGGCTTTTTTACCACCTGATAATTCGTTAAAAAAAAAAACCGTTTCCAAATAGGAATGAGTTCCATCGTGACTATACTGATTAATTTAGTGTTTTTTGAGCTGCTTAACTGTCTACGCTTCAGTGTACTGCTAATAGTACCTTTGTCTAGAATTGTGAGGATTAAATGCAAATGTGCTTATAGAAGGTCTGGTAGTGCCTAGCACATAGTAGATGCTCAATAAACACGAGCTGTTATCATTATCATGGTACCTGGGGTTTCCCTTCAGCTTGCACAGCAATTTCTGAATGGCGTCCCTCGGAGGCCACCACAGTGGGATAGAGGGTGTTCTAGGGTCTGTCCTTGTCCCTACGAAAACAACCCTCATCAACTGGAGCAGCTCTGTTTTTGTGTTTTATTTATTTGTATCTCAGACCATTTATTTGAATAAAGAGTTCTGTGCTGCCCTCCCCTCAAAAAAGTGTGGCCATCAGTTCTAGCACTAAAACAAATGGCTTTTCCTCCATTTCAATCATGTATGTATGCAACCAATGTCCTGTTGTGCTGGGGCTGGGGGCTCCACAATGAAGGAGCACAGTACTTGCCCTCAGGGAGCACTCCGGCAGTGGTGGCAGGAGTCCTGACAGCCGATGTTTACCATCCAGGGTGGTAAGTGCTGTGATGGACTCTTGCACCGAGCTCTGCAGGTCACTCGGTGTGCCTGAGATCACCAGTCTTAGGGTGCAGAAAAGGGGACATTAGGACTGAGTCTGGGGAGATGAGTCAGTGGCAGTCTGAGAAGGGAGGGGCATCTGTGAGGAGGAGGAAGCAGCAGCTAGGGGTGTGTGGAAGGAGAGGCTGGAGATGGGGCTGGAAGGGTTGGTGTGAAGGGCCTTGTGAAGGATTTGGGCTGCCGCAGATCCTGAGACAGATGGTCAGGCCTGTGTTTGGGGTATTTGACGCTGGTGTCAATGTAGAGACCTGAGGGAGGAGTAGAAGCTGGAGGTAGGTGGTCATTTGGGAGGTGAGTACTGAAGTAATCCTGGGGAGTTGCACTGAGGCCTGAGCTGCGGACTGACAGAGAGGCAGAGACCTCTTAATAAAGCCTCAGGAAATGGACAGACTAGACGTTTGGGGTGAGAGAGGGAGAAGGTCTAGGCTGACTCCCAGGGTTGTGGTTTGGGCACCTGGCTGCAGGGTGTGTAGCTAAGCTAGTAAAGGAGGGAAGTTTGCACTCTCTCTTTCTCAAAAACCCCCTCTTTCCATTAGCCAGAATCTTGCCCTTTTTCCACTATGGCTCCACTTCCTGCTCTAGTCTACCTTTCTGAACATCTTCAGTCTTTAGATTCTAGGTCCCATGGTGTAGCACTTGATTCTGTCTTCTTTGTAGTTGTTTCTGATAAATCACACTTGTCTCTAACTCAGTGGGGATCATCTCAAGGGCAAGCTTGTGTCTTATACTTGTTTTGTTTTGTCCATGATAGACTCTGGCACAGGAAGGAGGTACGTACTAGGTTCTTGATTTGCAGACTTGACGATATCCCTTGTTTTCTTCTCAGATTGGGAGAAGAGTAAGTGTGTCCTTAAGAAGACCATCTTTCAAGAAATACAGTCTTTGGGAGTGATACTAGATTCACAATGGAGGTTCCCCCAGCAGCCAAGTTTGGTGAGACCTTTGTGTTTGAGGATGGCTTAGAGATGCAGCAAGACCTCTTCCCAGAGGAGGACCTGGGAGACCCTTTTCTTCGGGAAAGAGGTTTAGAACAAATGGCTGTTATTTATAAGGAGATCCCTCTCGGGGAGCAAGACGAGGAACATGACGATTATGAGGGCAATTTCAGTCTGTGCTCAAGCCCTGTTCAGCATCAGAGTACCCCCCCAGTAAACAGAGCCCAGGATGATGAAATCTTCAGCCCAACCTTCTTCCAGAAATCAGACCTTAGTATGTGTCAGATAATCCACAGTGGAGAGGAACCCAATAAACACAACTGTGAGAAGGCAAGCAGGGCGCACTCAGGACCTAACGAACCTCACAGAACTGTACCACCTGCAAAACCCTATGCGTGTCGGGAATGCGGGAAGGCTTTCAGCCAGAGCTCACACCTTCTCAGGCACCTGGTGATTCACACTGGGGAGAAGCCCTATGAGTGCTGTGAGTGTGGGAAGGCCTTCAGCCAGAGCTCACACCTTCTCAGACATCAGATAATCCACACCGGGGAGAAGCCCTATGAATGCCGAGAATGTGGAAAAGCCTTTCGCCAGAGCTCAGCCCTCACGCAACACCAGAAAACCCACACTGGGAAGAGACCGTATGAGTGTAGGGAATGTGGGAAAGATTTCAGCCGGAGCTCAAGTCTCAGAAAACACGAGAGAATCCATACAGGAGAGAAACCTTATCAGTGTAAGGAATGTGGGAAATCCTTCAACCAGAGCTCTGGCCTGAGCCAGCATCGGAAAATCCACACCTTGAAGAAACCTCACGAATGCGATCTCTGTGGGAAAGCCTTTTGTCACAGGTCCCACCTCATTCGGCACCAGAGGATTCACACCGGGAAGAAACCTTACAAATGTGAAGAGTGTGGGAAGGCCTTCAGCCAGAGCTCCAACCTCATTGAACACCGTAAGACCCACACTGGCGAAAAACCCTACAAATGCCATAAGTGTGGGAAAGCCTTCAGCCAGAGCTCCTCCCTCATCGAGCACCAGCGCATCCACACTGGGGAGAAGCCCTATGAGTGCGGCCAGTGCGGGAAGGCCTTCTGCCACAGCTCTGCCCTGATTCAGCACCAGAGAATCCACACCGGGAAGAAACCCTATGCGTGCAACGAGTGTGGCAAAGCCTTCCGGCACAGGTCAGCCCTTATTGAGCACTATAAAACCCACACCAGAGAGAAGCCCTATGAGTGTAACAAATGTGGCAAGTCCTTCAGGGGAAGCTCACACCTTATTCGGCATCAGAAAATCCATGCTGGGGAGAAGCTCTAGAAGGAGGAGCTCACACCAAAGCTTGCAATCCTTTCCCAGACGGAGCCCACACCCCATCGCCTTGTCTGTAAGACCCCGTCCACCTCCCTGATCCCAGGGCTGAATGGAAACATGCCACCCCCAGCGCTTCTGGCCCCCCATGCTAGCAGCCAGCACCCCCCCGCCCCCCGGCCCCGGGCGCTTCACACGCAGCAGGTTTACTGAGTGGAAGGGAGGGTGGAGTGATGGGAAGGCCGCTGAAACAGAGGTGCAGCCAAAGAGAGAGCGGGCCTTCAGTCGTTCACGTTTGACTCCCAAGCCTGTGAGATTGAGTTTTGCCCTCTTTTCGCCTTTGTCAAAATCCAGAAGAATAAACACCAGAGAGAGAAAGTTGAGTTAAATGCATAAAAATGTCAGATGAACTCTTTAACATCAGCTGCAGTCTGGCACTTTTAGAAGACAGAACTGTGCTCACAGTCCAAATCCGCTAAAGAAAAATGAATCTGAAAGTAGATACGTTAATGGCAAAATGGAATCTTCTACCTGGCTTGGGCATTGGTGGGGACAACCAAAACAGGTTACAGAAGAAAGGGAAGGTCTGGAAGGATTCATTCTGGGGTTGGGGAAGAGGGTGGTGTGGTCTCTTAATCCCTGTTCTGGATTAGAGTAAGGGAGGTTTCTGGCAGATGGCTCTTTCACAGGACGGTAGAGGTTTGGTCCTGTAGGCCAGAGGACATTTGACCCTGGCTTTGACTTAGCCTGGCATAAGGCATTAGTGCCCTCCAGTTTTAACCCCTCCACACGACCTAGGGCTACCAAGACCACAGCGTGCCTTGGTCAGCAGCAGGGTCTGTTTCTCGTCTGGTGGCTCTGCAGCCACCTCTCTGCCCTCCAGTGCTGGGGGAACGAAGGAAGCAAGGCGATTCAGTCAGAGGTCCCAGTTCAGATCCCAGTTCTGCTCCTCCTACCTGTGTGACCTTGAGGAAGCTCCAAGGCTCTTTTTCCCTGTCTGTGCGATGGGGATATTGGGACCTGGCCGACTGCTGTTCAGAATGAAAGCACCCATGAAGGGCTTTGGCAACTGGCAGTTGAGGACAGAGACCAGAAGGACCCTTGCCCCACCCAGAGATCTATTTCCTAAAGGCCAGAGAGGCGTCCTGCTGGTTCCCCCGATGGCAGGTCCTGCAGCCCATGCTGTCACTGAACCTGGGATTAGGCTTTCCTTCACTTCTTCCAGCCTGCACCCTGGGCTGTGGATGCCCTATGGGGCCACCTACCAGACAGGGCCCCTCTCTGGATGCCATCCCGAACATCTCCCAGCAGCAGTGTGGTCTGTGTGGCCACATCCTCGATGTTCATACAGTACCATAGCCTGTTGCCTGCCTGGACCAATTCAGTCGGTATCCCCAGAGGTGGAGCTCAGCCAGTGGTGTGTTTTTAAAGCTCCCCTACGTACGTTCCAGTACGTAGCCAGGGTGTGAGCCCTATGCTAGGCATCTAGCAACCCCGGCACCCCCAAATGTCAGGCCTGCTTGTCGTGAGCAGAGTTCGAAGGCGCCCGATCTGTCTCGGTCCCCATGCCTCCCATCCGCCAGGAATGGGCTGAGGCAGTGTCGTTCCTGGCTGGTTGAGAGGTCTTTGTCCCAGGTCCTCAGGCCTTCGTGTGGCCACGGGGATCTCTTTGGTACTGCCTTTCCCCAGGCTCTTCAGGGGCAGTCTGAGCAATTCTGAAGTTTTCCAAAAATTTATGGCTGGAATCCCATGACCCCCATCGTGGTAATCCTGGCTATTTCAGCTAATCAGAAGCTCAGCTTGGGGTCATGTATCATTTTGATGAATAAAAATGGACAAGTAATTGTTACTTAGTAAGTGGAGCTTGGCAGGCTGAGATTTTAAAAGGCCAGGTCTCCAACTGGGGGGATCACAGTGGGAGTCCCAGCCATGAGGACAGCAGCTGCTCCCATCCAGCTCCTCTCTGTGGCTTGAACGTGTGAAACCTTGAGCCAGCACCAGGGTCTCCTAGAACCTACCGTACCACCGGCTAGACTGGCCTGACTGGCTGGCCCCGGGCATTGTCTGCAGGTGGCCTGCACTGAGGGTCTTCAGCCACTACTAAGAGTGCAGAGAGAATTGAGACCCCTGCTCGGTGTCAGTGGGACAGCAGCTCCCTCCCCAAGATCTACCTCCTCGGTACCCCCCATTGGGCTTCCCCGGGCCAGGCCTGTCCTTATCCGTCAGTCATCGGTTTCCTACCTTTGATGTCTCTCTCCGTGTGCTTCTGCACACCCCAGCCAAACTGATTTTCTTAAAGCATCTTTTTGCACATGCCACCACTCTCCTTAAAACCAACCCTCAGGGGCTTTTCTGCACATAAGCCCCCATTTCAGCCAGTCTGGTTTGCTCCTTCTGAACAGACCACAGGGAGTTCACGCCACCCTGCCCAGACGCTCCCTGCTCTCCCAGCGTCCCTTAGCTCACTTTATGCTCTTCTTGCATTTGGGCATATGCACTTTCTCCTCCTCCTCATCACCCCCACGTCTTCCTTCCTCTCGACAATTTATGTAACATGGGGATTGAGACCCCCTTTCTAGAAGCTCCCCAGGTGATTCTCACAGATTCTCACATAACCGTGGTAGGACCAGGTACTTTTCAAAGTGTGAGCAGAACCTAGTCCCTTCTGTTCGCATTCCTTCACTGTTTTATGTATTTTTAAATCCTTCGATTTATTTAGGTTCTTGAACAGTGTAATATTACAGGAGAACATCCTGATAATATTGTAATCGTCCTTGGATTTAGTTGTCATTTTTGTCTGTCTTACATTTTTTTCCTTCTATGGCAGATGTTGAGTGTTGTAAAGCTTCAACTCTTGGTTTTGTTGACTAATCGAATGGTTTCGTCGAAGTGTATGTATTCTGTCTGCCCTTTTTAATTTTTTACTTCCTATCTTACACTTCTGAAATTATTTAGGTATAGCTAATCCTATTTTATTGTTTCTAGTAAATGCAGGTACTTTGGTCTAGGGCTTTTTTCTTTAGAGCTTTTTCTGCACTCTTGTCAGTTTGACACGTGCGAGTTTTTGTTATCGTATGAGGAATTTCCTTTCGGCCCAAGTGTTATTCTTTTTTCTCTATTTCCAAGTGATGAATGCATAGGTCATTGCTGTTCTTTCTTACTGTGCTGTGGTGTCAACATTTCTCAGTGTCCATAGAACTACTCTGGGCCTGAAGATATGATCAGTTTTTATAAAGCATTTGTGTACTCTCAAAAAATGGGTTTGTACTCCATCGGTTCTATTTGTTAAACTTGTTTTTAAATTGCTTTATTCAAATTCATACTTTCTCTGTTGTTTACTTTACAGTTCTTAACCTGGTGTCTGCAGACTGCCTAGGAGTCCATGAGTGCACAGGTCTATTTTAGAGGCGGCAAGAGGGATGGAAAAAGCTGGGTGGCTATGTACGTGAATGAATTGTTCGGGGCTTGGCGGGGGGGGACCTGTAGCATTCACCACATTTTGGAAAGGCTCTGTGAGCCCCACAATAGTTAAGAACACTCACTCACATGATCAAATCATGGTCTGATTTTGTGTTTTTTACTTTATGTTATTTTTGTTTCACTTAAATTTGTTTCTATTTTATGTTCACTGTTGCAATGTTAGATGTGTTTTTTCTTTTTTCTTTCTTTTTTTTCTAGGATTTTATTTATTTATTTGACAGAGACAGACAGCCAGCGAGAGAGGGAACACAAGCAGGGGGGAGTGGGAGAGGAAGAAGCAGGCTCCCAGCGGAGGAGCCTGATGTGGGGCTCGATCCCATAACGCCGGGATCACACCCTGAGCCGAAGGCAGACGCTTAACGACTATGCCACCCAGGCGCCCCTAGATGTGTTTTTTCAAATCCTTTTTGAGAAATAGGCAGGGTATCACTAAGTAAGTACCAGGATATTTGGAGCATATATATTTAATAGTAATATATTGAAAAACTGTGCCTTTTAGTGCCCTCTTTGTCTCTTTTAATGCTCCTAGCTTCGATTTTTCTTTTCCAGAAACCATAATTGAAGCCCCTTGCTTTTTTCAGTTTGCACCTGCATGAGAGTTGATTTCACTCAGCATTTTGTTTTTAAAATTTGTGTATATATTTTGCTGTATAACTTATAAACAGCAAAGTGTTGGATTTTATTTTCCGATTCTTTCTGTAATTCTTTTTCTTTTTATGCGAGAAGTTCTCATATCACAATTTAGAGTAAGGCATAGCTCATCTGCATACTTATATTTTAATATAGATGAACTCCTTTAACCCAGAAAGGCCAAGCTCATTTAAGCCCCATCTCTAGGAGGCATTCACCACGTGTGGGGTATTATTTCCAGGGAGGCTGAGGGTCTGCCGTTGGGCACACCTGCTCCTCCCTGCCTTTGTCAGTGCCAGGTTCTGTCCTGAGCCCACTCTTAAAGTCAGCCTCTGGCTTCAGTGTTCTTGGCTGTGACACGGAGGAATGATGCTACCTCACAGCCCTGTGGAGCTCAGACGAGATAGAAATACAAACCTGCATGGCAAACGGGGTGTAGAGGATTAGTACGCTACTAGCGTTTTGAAATATTTCTTTAAATTTCCGTTCTTACTCCCCAAGTTCTTTCAACACAACTTGGAACAGTATATTGTGGTTTACTTTACAGAAAACACTGCCAGGTGTAGCAAAGAATTAGACCTCACGGATCCATCCTACACTCCCTGAGTGAACGTGTATGGTAATCTGGACGAGAGGCGGGGACCCTGATCTCCTAATCCCCATCCCTGTCACCTGTCTGTCCCAGGTGGGGCCCCATGTCGGCCTTCCCCCTTCCCATTCCTGTGCTGGGGAGGGGAAGCACTGTCACAATCGCAGAGGCTCGAGAATGTGGTCACTCTGGCCACCCCGGTGGCAGGGGGGGAAACAGAGGCCGTGACTTCGCGGAAGTGAGGTGCTTTAGTGTCAGATCTCCCCGGCAGCCGTGGGAAAGAACAATTCTGGAGGTTATGCTGCAGCCTTGGGCAGTCGTTGCCAGGACTTTTCAGGTTTAGTCACCACAGGCCAAAGTGAAAACGAAGTCCTCTCCGTCCGCTCAGAGTTGTCAGCCCTTGGGGGACAAATGGACGTTCACCAACGTCACACAAGGTGGATATGTGCATTTGCCAGAGTGCCAATGCACAGATTTACTGGGGGTGGGGAAAGAGAAGCGCATTTCTTGTGGGAGAACCCCATCTTCAGGACACCGCCTCAGAAGGTTGCCCAGTGTGTGGAATTGGGGTGGACCATCCCTCCTGCACCACAGGCCATACACTTGCACAGCACTCAGAATGCCTGTGGGGGGCACATGCTGAAAACTCTCCCTTATCCATATCCATGCCCCCCCCCCCGCCCCCCGCCTGCCTTCTGAGGTCCAGAGCGCCTTCTGGTGGCGACCTGCAAACATGTGAAAGGCTCTTAGGAGAGCTCCCCAAGTGAAGTGTCTTTCAACCCCTGCTCCCTTTGGCCACCACCCTTAGCCAGGCTTCATCTGCTCCCTGCCTGGAGATCACCGGAAGCACCACCGTTTCTGCCCTCTGGCCCTCACTTAGGTCTTCCAGGTCCTGGAACCCCTGAAATGAGAAAGGGAGTCAAGCAACCAAGTAAAAATGTGCTCCTTATGTAACCCTCATGTTGCCTCATCTTTTGGAAAAGGAAGTTGCCCCTTCTGTGGTTTTGGATGGGTCTTCTCCCAGGACCACAGGCACCCTCAAAATTGAAGAGCTGTCCTGGGCTCAGGCTGGGGGTGGAAAGGGGGCACAGCTGCCTTCCTGGAGGCTAGCGGGGATTTATGTGGGTCTTACAAATAAAGCCCAAGGCCTCTCCCTCCTGCTGATGGCCCACCTTGGGGTTCCCGATAGGGACCTCCCTCTCTGCCCATCTTCCTTTCTACCTGACTGAGCTCTGGAGGGGAGGGACCTCCCCACAGTGGGCTGGGGACTGGAGCCTATGCTGTGTGAACAAGACTTACTCCTGCCCATTCTGCACATCAAAGATGCTTTCCAGCTCTCTATCACCTATTCTTTTCTCCAGACTTGCTGGTTTCAAGCCAAGAGCCAGATAACCACCTTCTCTTCTGCCTTCTCATTTACTCATCCCCACCCCAAAAGTCTGGCCCTTAATCTCTTGATGCCATCTCCTCCTGTCATTTGATTGCTCCTACGCAGGGCTGCTGCCATCCACTGCTGGCCCACTGCACAACCCCCTCCCCTCCCCTCCCACCACTGGTCTGACTTCCCCTCTGGCCTTTCTCCCTTCAGAAGCCAGAGTGATCATTCTGACTCTCAGTCTGATGGGGTCACTCCCTTCCTCAAACATCCCCGTGGGTTTCTGTGTAGCACTGTGTTGTGGCCAGCCTGTAGGCCCTTCCTGATGTGACCCCTCCTCCTCGCCCAGGCCCTCCCCGCTCAAGCCACACTGAACCCCTATGTTCCCAAACACGCCTTCCTCTGGCAGGAAGGGAGGAAGGGTGGCCTTCAAGGGACAGCTGTCTCTCACCCACAGAAAGAACATGGGCTGAAGATGGGGCATCCTTCTCCAGGGTTAGGTTCCCCCACTGCACCCTTCCCGGCCCTGTGCTGTATTCTAGGTGTCAGGTGCAGCTGGACCAGGGAAGAAGGCCAGGTTTAGGGTGAGGGTCAAGACTTTGGTTAGTGGAGAATGAGAAGATAGAGCGGGTCTAGGATAGGGTGACTGCTGTCCTCTATGTCTCACTGTGACACTTTCACATCATCTTAAGACCTGGCATATTTACATATGACTAACAGTGACTTTGCAAGCACCCCAAGCACCCCCAACCACGGTTTTGCCTGAGCCCTCATCCTCTACAGCCTACCTCCTGCCCAGGTAGCCAGGGCTCTCAGATCTTCACAGTGACTGAAGCTCACCTCGTCCTTGGTTTCTTCCCAGTGTGATGGAGCCAGGGCCCAGCAGGAATTTCGATTCATAGAAGAGTTAAGTGGAGAAGAGCCTGGAGTCAGTTTCAAGATTATAACAGGAGACCTTAGTGTTTTGTGTTCTCAGGCACCAATGCTGAGAATGCCGGCAGGAGCCTGTTTCCCCAGAATACCTGGAGCAGGGGAGTGAAAGGGAAGAAGACGAAGAGACCTGCAAATCCATGGGGACATAAGAGAACCGGGCTGGGGCCACAGCGGGGTCGGCTTGTCTGAGACCTCAGTGCATTCCAGAAGCTAAGTATCTGACATGAAGCAAGGCGCCACCAGGGGGCGCCAGGAGCCTGTCCCGTAGAGCTACCCCGGAGCAGGACGCGGCCCACCCGCCTGGTACTCACCAGCCTATGGGACTTCCAGAAGCTGCCTCCCCTCCCGCCTCTCCACAGGAGCAGATGCAGCGTCTCCCTCTCCCCCTTGCTTCAGTCATGCCACTGGTCTGGTCGGACCTGCCTGGGGGAAGCCCACCCCCAGCTGTGGGGTCACAGGAAGCCAAGCCTGGGGACTCCTACGAGATGCAGGAGTGCTACCAGATTTTTACACAGCTCTGCCAGTAACTGATAGAAGAGGGCTGTGAATGAAAAGGGCTAGAGAGAACTCGAACAACATAGTTAACCCAGAGCCGTCCATGGAGCAGAGTGTCCCAAGCACAGAACACACGTTCTTCCCAAGGACACATGGAACAAAAATGCACACATGCCGGGCCAGGCTGAAGGCAGATTATGTTCTTGGAATACAGTGCGATGATGCTAGAAACCATAAAAATGTAACAGAAAAAGTGGTGCCGCTTCGCCGCCTAGCCAGGATTTATAGGCGGGGATGCCAGCAGCCAGAATGTGTTTCCCATACACACACCTTCAGGCTCTGCTAGCTGAGAAGTTTTCGTTCCCAAGAGAAGCAGGCTTTTTCCGAGGACACGGTAAGGGGCCGCCCCCCCTGACCACTGTGGGAGCAACGGTGAACCACAGGCATGGGTGAGCAGCCTATTGGTATCGGGAGCTGGGAGGAATGTGTCTGCGGCTATGAGGGCCTCGGGGGACCTTCATCCCGTGAGGACAGTTCATGCCAACTACTTCCACCTCCTTCAGAAATGCTTATGTCCTAGATCCTCCAGAATGGAGATTTGGGGTACCCCATTGGACAAGTACCTGGACCCGCTGAGGTGCTTGCTGAAGGCAAAGGGAATACAGAACGGGCAGTGGAAGCAATATACGCCAGCTACAGCGAGTGAACAGGCATAGAAAATAGTCAGTAGCTCCCAGCATTTCTTTCTTGTTTCTGTGTGAACATACATGCATTTATTTACTTACTTACTTTTAAGATTTTATTTATTTAGTTATTTTGAGAGAGAGAGAGCAGGCACGTGGGGGAGAGAGAGGTGGGGTTGGGGGAGGGGGAGAGAGAGAGAGAAAATCTCAACCAGGCTCCATGCCCAGCATAGAGCCCAACACAGGGTTTGCTTTCAGAATCCTGAGATCATGACCTGATCAGAAATCAAGAGTCAGATGATTAGCTGACTGAGCCACCCAGGTGCCCCGACTTTTAAGATTTTATTTTTTAAGTTATCTCTATACCCAACATAGGGCTTGAACTCACAACCCCAAGATCAAGAGTAGACTGCTTAACCAACAGAGCCAGCCAGGTGCCCGTGCGTGCATTTATAACAGCCCCCTCCATTTCCCTACAACCTAACGCTAGATGTATTAATAGTGGGTAACCTTCTATTCTGCTATCTAAGTTACAGGATATCAAATGGGTGTGTGTGTGTTGACAAAGATTCTTTCCTTGACCAAACTGCAGTCAGGCTCCTGAAGCTTCTCCTAGGCCCAGCTGTACGCTTCCTTCTAAAATCTCTTTTTGTTTTTGTTTTTTTAAGTAAGCTCCACACCCAGCGTGGAGCCCAACTTGGGGCTTGAGCTCAAGGCCCTAAGATCAAGACCTGAGCTGAGATCAAGAGTCGAATGCTTAACTGACTGAGACACCCAGGTACCCCTAAAATCTGTTTTTTAAAAAAGATTTATTTATTTTAGAGAGAGAGAGCATGAGTGGGAGGAAAGGGAGAGGGAGAGAAAGAGAAGCAGACTCCCTTCCGAGCACAGAGCCCAACGCAGGGCTCGATCCCATGACCCTGAGATCATGACCTGAGCCGAAATCAAGAGTTGGACACTTAACAGACTAAACCACCAGACACCCCATCTAAAATATGTTTTTTAGCAAGAACTCTACAAAGTTAATTTTACCAGAATCTCTCACCCTCGATACTGATTGGGTTCCCCATCCTCCACCATCCCCCAGGTGAAGTCTGATCGCCCTGGCCTGTCTTCCGCAAAGAATCCAGTTAGGTCGGGTTAGCCAGAATCCCCCTTACCCATGGTGTCCCCTCTTAGAAATCTTCCATCCACTGCCCCTCACACCCTGCTCCTTGGCAACAAATGCCCACTTGCCCATGTGGTATTTGAATTGAGCCAGGTTCTATACTAAGTCTCTTTCCCGTTATTGCAATAGTTCCTGGATAAAAACTGTTTTTGCCACTTTAACTTGTTGACCTTAAAAATAAGGCAGTCACTGTTATTTTACCAGCAAAAATGGCATTACGTATAGCAGAGAATTGTAATTTGGGACAAGTAAGCTATGGCAAAAACTATAGGCTAGTCCAGCAAACAAAGCAGAGGAACATTATTTCATGGAAAAGAAAGAGGAAGTTGGGAGGGATGGTTTTAAATGAAAGTCTATTGGAGAACAGCAAGAGTTCAGGCTGATGGCCATTTTTCACCGCCTGAGTTGCTGAGGTAGTCAATTTTTTGTAGGAAATGTAATATACGTCTTTTCCTGTGGGCCTGTAATTGATGATTCTTCCCTACTGAGGATTCTTCTTCAGTGGGGGGGGGGGGGTCTGTAATTGACAACTTTTTTTTTTAATTTTTTTAAAGATTTTATTTATTTATTTGACAGAGAGAGACAGCCAGCGAGAGAGGGAACACAAGCAGGGGGAGTGGGAGAGGAAGAAGCAGGCTCCCAGCTGATGAGCCTGATGCAGGACTCGATCCCAGAACGCCGGGATCATGCCCTGAGCCGAAGGCAGACGCTTAACGACTGAGCCACCCAGGTGCCCCTGTAATTGACAACTTTTGAGTCAAGTGGTGCGGCACCAGACCTTCCCTCTTCTGGCTTCCCGACTCCATCTCAGTGAGGTTTTCCCTTTATCAATATTCACATTTCCTTCTCTTTGATCAGGATCTTTCTCTGAAAGCATTGCTGATCGAGAGTCAGATTTTCTTAAATTCATTGGCCTTTTGTCCCTTGGTGCCAGGAAGGACCTTTCCTGGGTGTCATGTGTCACGTTGGAGAGAAATTGTACCTATTGGAAGCCTACTAAGATCATGTTTGAGTAACAAGGAGCAGGGCACAGGAGAACTCTCAGGCACTTCCCATCTGTAGTCCATACTTACCAAGATCATAAGCACTGGAGATCATCTCCTCCTTGGGTACATCGTTTCTACAAAGGTTTGACAGCCAACAAGTACAGAATCAAAAGTCACAGGACAAATCCAAGTTGCACGATGATCCTAAGATGTCAGAGCCCTGAGCCCTAGGTCTGAAAGCAGACAACTGAAAATATTTGTTGGCCCTTATTCCGACTTAGAGGAGGAAAGTTCCCCTCGTAGAGCAAACTTGGCATCACGTGTGCCTCCTGGAAGTCCGCACTTATTCAGCCACGAAAGCAGAATAATGTATACTGCACGAGCGCCCTTACTTGCAATTAACCAAGTGAGCTGGAGACAATGGAATGCAGGTGTAAATGTGAAGCAATAGCTGATGAATTTTTTACAAAACAGCAAAACTTCAAAGACATTTTAGAACAATATTGTTATCTTAAACTGGAACGGAATGTATTATCAGGATACAGTCTAATAAAGAAATTCGGAAACCACGAACTTGGATAAGAACCCAGAGTCATTCAATGGTCCAGATGAAAAAGAGAAACTTCTGTGAATCTGAAACCTTCTAACAGGCCTGGTCTGGATATCTTGGCAAAGTGGTCTCGTCAGATGTCGCCTGCTTCAATTCCAGGTCACCAGAGGCTGTGCAGATCCAGTGAGGTTTGGTGCTTTCTTTGCATGTTACGTGAATCCAAGAGCCTGTTCCCTGGAGTTTGGTGGCACGAGGGCTGGTTAGTAGTACCAGAGAAGGACCTTTCCAGCAAGGTTGAAGAGTCTTTCTGGAGGTGTCTTTTCCAACAGACGCAATCTCCAGGTTGCAAGGCATGATGCTTACGATCTTCATCTCCTGGGAGAGTGCGGTGAAAAGACTGCACCAAAGCATGGTTATTTTTAATAGAAGCAGCTAAAACTTTACAATATTGAAGTATATCTTTTTTATCAATTGTGGGTCAAAGGAGACAGGTGCCAAGTGCATTTGATGTCTTGGGACTATCTCAAAGGGTGCGAGTCTACAAGTTTCAAAGGGAGTAGATCTGAGATTTAGAAGGTCCAATGGCAATGCTTTTGGCCATGTATTTGTAGGGTCACTACAAATTTTCTGGTCATGTCTTATTAATGCCATTCACATGTTCAACTAACCCTGAGGATTGAGGATGGTATGCGCCACGGAAGTGTGGTAAAATTGGCCAAACACACTTGCTGAAGCACCTGGTCGGTAAAATGGGTTCCCTGGTCACCATGAAGTTCTAGAGGGGTTCCACCAATAGGGATATTTTTTTCTTTTTTCTTTCTTTTCTTCCTTCCTTCCTTCCTTCCTTCCTTCCTTTCTTTCTTCTTTCTTTCTTTCTTTTTTTTTTTTTAAGATTTTATTCATTTCACAGAGAGAAAGACAGCCAGCGAGAGAGGGAACACAAGCAGGGTGAGTGGGAGAGGAAGAAGCAGGCTCTCAGCAGAGGAGCCCGATGCAGGGCTCCATCCCAGGACTCTGGGATCACGCCCTGAGCTGAAGGCAGACACTTAACGACTGAGCCACCCAGGCGCCCCCGGATAATTTTTTCTAAGAGAATTTTAGCTGCAGAAAAAGCAGCGGCTTGTCTACAAGGGAAAGCTTTGGTCTAGTGAGAAATCATACAAACCATGACTAAAACATATTTCCATCCATGAGACTGGGGGAGCTGTGTGAAATCCACTTGCCACAACTTGAATGGTCCAGTGGGTAGTTCAAAGTGTCTGGGAGCAGTTTAAACCGGGTTCCCTGGACAGTACTTTGGAAAGTTGGGACAAATGAGGCAGGCAGTTTTTGCAGCCTTATTATTTCCCCACCGATACTGGTTCATCAATGCCATAATTTTGTCAGTACACTAGCGCTTTAATGTATGTACAGTGGTAGGTAGTGGGAAATTTAGCATTTCTGATGAGGCCAGATTGTTATTTCATCCAAATCAGAGTTCTCACTTTTTATCAGATGAACAGCTATTATATTTCCAATATTGGTTTTCCTTTTTGGGGGCCAATTGTTGGGTGTCAATTTTTCCAGAGTTTCATTTGGGAAAATATCTCTTTGGACCACGACAGAGGTTTGGCTTTTTCTTTTCTTTTCTTTTTTCTTTTCTTTTCTGTCCTCCCTTCCTCCTTTCCTCCCTTGCTTTCTTTTTCCTTCCTTCCTTCCTTCCTTCCTTCCTTCCTTCCTTCCTTCCTTCCTTCCTTCCTCTTTCTCTCTCTTTCTTTCTTTTTTAAGAGAGAGAGAGAGCGTATGCCTGCAGGGCAGGGGGAGGAGCAGAGGGAGAGAGAGAATCCCAAGCAGACTCCCTGCCAAGAGCAGAGCCCCACACAGGGCTCGATCCCACAACCCCGAGATAATGACCTGATCCTAAATCAAGAGTTGGTTGCCCAACCAACCAAGCCACCCAGGCGCCCCGGGAGAGAGAGAATCTTAAGCAGGCTCCACACCCAGTGCAGAGCCCAATGCGGAGCTTGACTTCACAACCCTGAGGTCATGACTTGAGAGGAAATCAAGAGTAGGATGCTTAACCCAGGCACCCTTTTTTGATTATCATTTTCAAATTCTAGAATTATTTCCCCCTTTTCATATTTCCTAAGAAATCTTGGCCCCCAAAATGATTAGGAGCAGAAGAACTAAGGAGAAAAGGGTGGGCATCTCTCAAAGGACCTAAGCCAAAAGGGGACAGGTTCTGAGACAGGAACCTCTTAAGGCTTATTAGAGCCCCCCACTATTTGAACTGCTTCAGTACTCTGAGCCCGGAGCTGCTTTACGTGAAGTGGTGGGGTTGAGTGCCAAGACTGTAGCCCCAGTATCAATAATGACGGATTTATTGCCAATTTGGAGTGCTGTTTCTCTGAGCCCATTAAGAGGGAGGGCTGGGGACAACTCCAATGTTGGGACTTAGGAGGACACTGGAGAAGCTGGCTAGAAAGTCACCTGGAGCACTTACGTTTGTAACAGTCTTTCCCCCACGTTCTGGCTCTTTGCAGTGAGGAGTGGACATAGTTTCTGATTCCATCTTGGTCCTTTGAACTAAAAGACAAAGACCCCAGTCCAGCGCCTTAATGAACACGGAGGTTCAACATCTGAAGGAAGAGCAGGGTTTTCTTTGAAAACAAGCTCACACTGATGACAAGAGCCGCAAACAGGGTCATCGGATTCGCGTGGAAGCCTGAATTTTGTTCCCATCCACGGGCTTACAAAAAGCTATTCCAATTGCTCAGTGGAGGTTGTCAGCGAGTGTTCTCACCAAAAGTTAGGTTTTGTTTTTCTCTCTCAGGCTGCTCCCTTCGGGCAAGTTTCCTCCCCTAGTGTCTGGCCAGGCCCTCACCAACAAGCCCTGGACGGATTCATCTAAATCTGAGAAATCAGGCTGGTAAGTTTGAGCAACTCTATTACATTCCTCAGCAAACCTACGGGGGTCCTCCATCACTTTAGGAAATTCATTATGGCTCCAAATCTGGCCTCAGTCCAGGGAACAGAAGATGTTTGGGATTTATGTGGATGCGCAGAAAATTTAGCTTAAAGACGCAGATACCGTAGGTTCAAAGGAGGAGGGAGAGGGAGAGGTCTGGGGAGTTGTGACAGGATACGTGGAACGGGGAATCAAGGACATCGAGGAGGTGCAGGTGGGAAGGAGGATGGTGGCACCAGAAGTGGGGACAAACAGGTAAAAGAGGCCTCAGAAGCCTTGTCGTCTTTGTTTGCTCAGTCTAGACATCTTATCTTGCAGAGAAGCAATTTTGGATTCTTGATAATATTTGGAAGTTTCAAAATACCAATCAAAATAGGCATCCCGAGCAGTTTTGACACTTTCAGAGGCATGGCTGCCCAATTTAGTTTTGAGAAAAGGAAGTTTGGAGAGAAAATTCCCCCATAATGGCCACAGTGGCCCCAAATTGCCCATAATGGCCATGGGTGTTTCAAATGACTTTGGGTTAAGTCAGTCCACTTAGTTAGAAATGTGCATGAGGAGGGACCACAGGTCTTAAACAACGCTGGCCTGAGTCCCAGAAGGGGAGGGCCCTCTTAAAGCATTTTGAGGACTGGGATCCCATTTCTTAGAAGTTTTTTTTCTAGAGCAGAAAGAAAAAAAAATCATCAACAACACAGTTCCAATAGGAACAATCTGGTTCCAAAAGGAATCAGACCAAGAGCTAGGACAGTTTCAATCAAACAGTCGGGTTCCAAAAAGGAGTTAGACCAAAGGCCAAACGATCACTTTCAGAAGGGAGAAAGTTCTACAACAGATCCCAGATGAAGCCTGGAGAGCTCAGAATGCAGAAGGCAGAGCTCAAAATCCAGGTGAGACTTACCCCCTCCAACTCCAGCGTGGAGCAAGAAAGCAGTGAGCGCTCTCGGTACCAGCACCTGTTTGCTCACCAGCTTCAGAGTTGTGGGGGGTCTTCTCTGGATCCAACCTCTGATCTCCAAGTAATGTTGACCTTAAAAATAAAGCAGTCAGTTTCTTTTAGCAGCAAAGATGGGTTTGTTAGGGAATAGCAGAGAAATGCAATTCGGGACAAGCAAGCTAGGGCAAAAACCACAGGCTAGCCGGCCAAACAAAGGAGAGGAACATTACTGTACCGAGAAGGAGGAGGGGTTGTTTTGAAGGAGAGCACATCGGAGAAAGGCAAGAGTTCAAGGTGATGATGGTTTCTCCTCGGCCGAGTGGCTGGGCGGTCAGTTTCTTGTAGGAGATGCAGTGTAGAGCTTTCTCTGTTGCGGCCTGTGATGGACGATTCTTTCCTGTTGATGCTTCTCTTGCGGGGTCTCTATCGACAACCCTTGAATCCAGCGGTAAGTCCGAGAGCTCCTGCGCTCCATTTCAGCAAGCTTCCCTTTATCAATGTTCACAAACTTCTGTTCAGCTCTGGTTTCTCTCTCTCTCTGTCTCTCTCTCTCTCTCTGTGAGTCAGCTAGGAGAGGAATGAACATCACCTACATACCTTCTTACTTGCTCACACACAGAGACGCCTACACCCCCCCCCCCCCCCCACTCTCAGACTGGCGCTTCCTCCACCCCTCACACTCCTGTCCAAGCCTCACACCCTTTCACTCTCATTCACTGGTCGTCTGGAGCCGAGGGAGGATCCTTACTATACGTGGAAAGGCTATACATGGGGTTTAGGAAGAGAACCCCAGACAGGATGGGAACTTGATTGCAGGGTGGGCGGGGCCGGCGATGGCTCGTGGTTTGATGGGAGGAGGGGTTCCTTGGGCTCCAGGACCCTTCTGCCTTCAACCCCAGAAGCCGGCTGCCCTGCTCACAACTGAGGGGCGACCTGGAGAAGGCGCCCTCTCCGGGCACACCGCTGGTGCAGCTTCTGCGCAGAGTGTGGGTCCCAGGGAGGTGCTCCGGGGGGCTCCCTGTGCTCTCCCGGGGCCGTCTCGCTCCATCCGGCTCTAGCCTCCATAAATCTGGCCCGGGCTCCCGGACCCGCGTAACCCTCCTCGGCCACCAGGGGTCCCTGTCCCCCCGCTAGAAGAGCAGGGTGGGGCTCTGGCGCGCGCAGACCCAAACAAGCGGAGACCAGGACCGTGAGGTGGGCTCAGGGACCTCCGAGTGACGCCAGCGGAAACTGAGGCTCGAGAGTCCAGGGTCGCACTAGGCAGGGCAGAATGGGGACCAGGGTGGCGGGGCTTAGTGACCGCCGAATGACGCCAGGGGGCTTTACCCGGGTTCTCAGTGCCTCCGGGGGGTGCGCACCGCCGGGGCAGCAAGCCTCGGTGTCAACAACACAAGGAAGGAAGGGAACGTGGGGAACGGGGCCGTGGCCTGTCGCAGGGCTGCAAATGAGTCCGGCTGCTCGGGAGAGCCGGCTGCAGCTCAGAGTAAAAGTGACCATAGACGCCCCGTGTCCCCGCAGTCCCTGCAGAATACAGACGCCCTGTGCTCCTGCGGTTCCAGGTCTGGTGTGCCCCCCAAGCCCCGGAAGCGCTGGTTCGTGCACCGGGGGCGCGCCCGGGTTCTCTGGGCCAAGGAGGAACCGGAACTGCCCCAACGTTCATCCATCTACCGGGGTGGCCAGTACCGCGCTGTCTATTCACTCCGAGCCATTCAGCTCACTGGTTAGATCCCAGCCATTATCCGTGTAGGAAGTTAGGATATGTGTAGGAGCACGATATGTGGGCGTGATTTTCGAGTACATTTGAAAACTTGGGACAAAACGCAAGGTGCTCAGCGTTTGCTGCAAGGCCCCAGGGACACGCAGCCTCCCTCTCCTGCCTCCCTGCCCTTCTTGGGATGGGGCCACACTGGCCTTCTTGCTATTCCTGCAACTCGGCAGGGTACACCCAACCCCAGGGCCTTTGCACTCACTGTTCCTTCTCCAGGGAGCACTCTTCCCCAATCACCTTCCTAGGCTGGTCCTCTCACTTCCTTCAGGGGTGGCCTCTCCTGACCATCCACCCAAACCCACAGTTGTCACTCTCTCCCCCTTAACCCCTTCCTTTCCCTAAGGAACTCATCACACCACATGTGGGTTACAGTTCCTCTGTCACCCACAGGAACTTTGCTCCGGGACTTGGTCTCTGAGGGCACAGCCATGTCCCCAAGTCCTACAGCAATGCCAGTCTTCAGAGCAGATCAGTTTCTACCTGGGGAGTGAATGGTGCTCGTTTTCTTTCCAGGAAGTAGGGAGTACATGGGACTTGGGGTGGAAACAAGGGGAGTCCAGCATGACTAGTTGGTTTTCTTCTCTTAGTAAAAGGCGTGAGCTAGTTGACCACACGTTAGCATGTGTTTCTTCTATGTGGCAGGTCTATATCAGTGTTCTTGGTATTTTTGGGTTTCTGTAAAGTGCAGCTGCCTCCCCTCCCAACTCCGCCCCATCTAGCACAGAGGACACTGCTCTCAGGGACCCTCTGGTCTGGAAATTCCTCTTCCCCAAGGTACCTTCTTCCCTCATGGTGGGTCATGCACCTTGCGTGTGAGGGAGGTGGGAGTATGAGACTCTCAACTCCTCTGCCCCAGTCCCTCCCTGGGAGGACTCTAGCAGGACCCTGGGAACTGGAATGAACTGGAATCTGAGTACCTAGGCCTTGGGGGCGGGGGGCGAGAACACTGGTCTGAGAGAGGCCAGGGCTCCATGTTACCTGCTGTGTAGTCACATCCGTCTCTGTGAAAGGACAGAATGATCTTCCCAGACTTGGGCATCTAGGATTTCTGATGAACATCCCTATGGTTATTACTGGTTAGACTGGGACCTTTTAGAGAAGTGACAACAGCAGCCACTAGGGGGTGCTGTCAATTCGAGCTTTAGTGCGTGCACCTGAGTGACTGTGAATGTGTGAGCACTAGTGAGCGTGAGGGTGTGTGACTTGTGTGTGCATGTGCGAATGTGTGAGTGTGTGTGTGTGTGTGTGTGTGTGTTGCACTGTACAGGGACACTCGGGATATGTTGACCAGAAATGCAGCCAGGACATCTCCGTTATGGCCCATGGAAGACAGTCAGGGGAGTTGGTGACATCCCCTATGTGGGGGATCACCACTGTGCACCCACAGTGCACCCGCCTGTGGCGGGTTCCCAACCCCTTGGCCATCCTTCTCCTGGGGTCAGCTCCTGACAGGCCTGAGATGCTCTCTGCGGGGACACATCTGAGGCCCTTTGGGCTGGGGAAGTGCTGGGCGGGGAGGGGCTGGCCTGTCAGAACGGACCTGAGATGTGAGGTGTGAGGCCTGGAAGGAAGGCCTGTAGGAGGGGACTGCTTTTTCTCTCAGACACTGGGCATCCTTCGTGTTCACAACACATAAGCACCAGACATCATTCCGGGGCCCCCTTGTGTGCTGTCTGCTCCAGGTGGGACAGAGACCCGCTCGCGGAAAGATCACACGGGGCTCCCTGTGGGCATTGGCCCTGAGCCTGGGGTTGGCTGTCAGGATCTTGAGTGAGAAGCTGAGAGACTGGGCTGTGATTTTGAGTCTTGAATGTGTTTCAGCTCTGTAGGCCCAGAGGAAGGCAGGCCGGCAGGCAGGCAGGCACTGGGTTTGCATGAGCTAAGCCAGACCGGGGCCTGTTGACCAGAGAGGACCCTGAGGCCGGGAGGCCTGGAATGGGGAATGCTGACTTTCTGGACTTGAGTGCCGACCTTGAGGGATCTTCAGCTCAGAGTAGTTAATGCTGAGTCTCAGGGTACAGCTCACAGAGGTGGAGGCCAGGGGAGAGAGAGGGCCAACGGCTTGTGAGTGCCACGTGGAAGAGAGCACTGACCTTGAGTCTGGTGGCCAGGCTTACAGTGTGACCTGAGCAAGTCCTTTGTTACCTGCAGGCCTCAGTTTCTCCTGTGAAAACCGAGTGGGTGGAGCCCAGTCTCTAAGGTCCCTGCTCTTCTCCAGCGACCCCCTTCAAACTCCCTCTGGCTCCTGGGACAACTGGACTGGGCAGCTGTGACCCCTGATGGGCCTGACAGCCCAGGCTCTGAGACCTTCCCACCAGGGCGGAGGCACCAGGCCCTGCTGCTGGAGGTCTCCCCTCCAACCTCCACATCAAGGGCAGCCTCCCCGAGAAGGCCAGATGGGTCTCCGGCCTCAGAAACGGAGGGGCTGTGTGTTATCTGGGGCAGAGGGGACCAAATCCCTTTCTTGGGCCCTGACCGTGGGGACCACCAGCAGGGCTTCTGGTGCCTTCCCAGAGCCCCACACATGTAGGTTCCACAGACCCAGGCCCACAGCCCCCCATTCCAGCACGCATACCCTCCCAGCCCCCTCAGAGCAGCCGGAGGCCAAGCTCACAGCCCTGAGCCTTCTCCTCCCACCTGGGGCTCGGTGCTGCCAAGGAGACACAGAGTAATCACTGGGGAGAGGGGTCTGAGACCTCCTGAGGAGGGGCCACCACATGGCGGGTGCCCCAAGTTGCTGGGAAGAGGCCTCAGAGTCCCCCTCTGCCCCCTGCCTCAGAGCAGAGCTGAGGTCGGAGTGGGACCGGTGGGAAGGCAGCGCCTTTGGGTGCCTCTCTGTCCACGTCCCGGCTGTGCCTTCCTCAGGATCCAGGCGGGACTTCCGGGCTCTGAGGGTTGGGGGGGTGGTATGGGCTGCTTTTCTGGAGGTTGGTCTATAACATGCTTCCCAAGCCTTAGACAGGCATGACCTTGATCCATGCGGTGATGGTCAACCTGAAGTCCGTGGTGGGACTTGCACACAGGGATGGAGACCAGAGCAGTGGCTCCGTCTTGTATGGAACAGTGGCGCTGGTGGGACCCGGGACAGGCTGCCTGAGTGTCATTAGAACCTCAGGCCCACCGTGTGATGCACGCCCAGGTTTCCGCACCCCTGTGGCTGTGCTGTTCGCTGACAAGAGAAACCCTCCATCTAGCTCTCGTCCGTCATCTATCATCTCTTGTCCGTCGTCTGTCTATTGTCCATCAGTCATCTCTCATCTATCTTCTGTCTCTCGTCTCCCGTCTGCCGTCTGCCATCTCTCATCTATTTGTTGTCCGCGTGGAATGCGACGTCAGGCCTGGAAGGACGTACACCAGATACGACCAGCACCATCTCCAGGCTGTGCTGGCAGCTTCTCTATGCTTTTCTTCTGTTTTCTTTTAAAAGAGTCTTTGGATTTTGTTTTGTAATCAGGAAAAAACTAAGCTGTCTCTATTTTTAAAAAGAGAACAAATGAAAACAACGTGCTGCACGGTGCCAGGGCCCCGGAGAAAGCCTCACTCCGGGCGGCAGGGGTGTCGGCTCCGGGGGCAGCCGTGCCCAGTGTCGCCCAGGACCGGGAGCGGCCGGGTGGTGGCTCGTCCGTGCCAGGCGAGCACAGGAGCCTCGTCAGGTCAGCGGGGCCGGACGGTGCAGACGCCGGGTGGAGACGGAGAACACGCGCGGTTCCACTGGATCTGTGGGAAGTTCCAACCCGGCGGAGCTGAGAAATACTGGTGCAAGAGCACACAGGGGCCATCAAACCACGGGAAAGAGTGAAGGGACGGTTAAGCCGGGCGCCGCTGAGGTCCTGGGCACGTTCTGATTCGTAGGTGGGACGTGACAGTGATTTTGTTACTACTTTTTGAACTTTACAGATGCATTTTCTGTATACTTGTCACGGTCCTTATAGTTTACAGTTAGAATAGAGGAAGTATGTCAGCAGTGGCTCTTCTGGGTGAAGTATGAGGGCTGCATTTTTTTCTCCTGTTTGGTTTTCTGTACTTTCTACATTATTTGACTGAGCTGTTGTTATTTTTAAACTAAAGGCCGAAATGAATAAACTGTATTTTAAAAGGAACTCAGAAAACAAATAAGGCGATTGTCCGTCCTGTTCAGCTGAGCTCATCACACTCGATGGCCTCCACCTGGGCCTGAAGTTCGGGGGCCCCAGAGGCACCCCAAACTTTTGTGCCAGGATGGCCCCGAGTTAGAAGAGAAATATCTCCCCGGGCCTGGATCTCTCCTCCCAAGATTAGCCCCTCCAGGTCCTTTGGCTGACTCCCAAACCTTTGAAGGCACAACACCGAAAGTGAGCCCTACTGTCGACTGCGGGCTTTGGGTAAGGAGGCCGTGTCAGTGTAGGCCCATCACCCCTCCAGGGGGGGACTGATCACAGTGGAGGCCGTGCATGTGGGAGGGGGGATGGCGCACATGGGAAATGTCTGCACCCTCCTCTCAGTTCTGCTGTGAGCTAATACTGCTCTAAAAAAGTCAAGTGTTTGAGAACAGTCAGCTGGCCACAGGTGCAGTGTTCCTTCCAGACTCTCACTTCCATTGCATCGATCCTTTGCACCAGTGCTGTGTGGTTGTGGTTCCCGTAGCTTTTAGTAAACTTTGAGATTGGAAAGTGTGAGCCCTCCAGCTTTGTTCTTCTTTTTCAAGATTTTTTTTTTTCCTCTTCAGGCTCCTTGTATTTCCGTATGATTTCAGGATCAGGCTTTCCATTTCCATAGTGGAAGAGGCCACTGGGATTTGGGTTGGGTTTTTTGTTTGTTTGTTTGTTTTTTAAGATTTTTATTTATTTATTTGACAGAGAGAGAGAGAGAGCACAAATAGGGGGAGTGGGAGGCAGAGGGAGAGGGAGAAGCAGACTCCCCGCTGCTGGGAGCCTGATGTGGGGCTTGATCCCAGGACCCTGAGATCATGACATGAGTTGAAGGCAGGTGCTTAACCAGCTGAGCCACCCAGGTGCCCCTTGGGTAGGGTTGTTAAACCCGCGGAGCAGTTTGGGAAGTTTTGCCATCTTGACAATAGCAAGTCGCCAATCCATGAACAGATGGGATGGGATGTCTTTACATTTATTTAGGTCTTTTCAAATTTCTTTCAGCAACGTTTCATAGTTTTTGGTGTACAAACCTCACACTTGCTTGGTTAAATGTATTCCTAAATATTTTATTCTTTCTGATGTTATTGTAAATGGAATTGTTGTCTTAATTTCCTTTTTGAGCTTGCTCATTGCTAGTGCATAGAAATACAAATGATTGGGGCGCCTGGGTGGCCCAGTCAGTTAAGCGGCCGACTGTTGGCTTCGGCTCAGGTCATGATCTCGGCTTAGGTTTTTTTTTTATTCATCCCGAAGTATTTTCGATATCACTTGTGATTTGTTTCTTCGATCCATTGATGACTTAGGAGTGTGTTGTTTACTTTCCACATATCTGTGAATTCACAAAATGTCATTGTATTATTTATTTCTAGTTTTATTCCCAGGAAGTCAGAGGAGATACTTTGTATTATTTTAATCCTTTTAAGTTAATGCGATTTATTTAATAGCTTGACAAGTAGTCTATTCTGGAGAACGTGTCATGTGCACTTGAGAAACGTGTGTTCTAGCGTTGGGTGGAGCGTTCTGTGGGTTTTGTTGGGTTGTAGTTATCAGATATGTTTTATAATGTTATGCAAGTTCTCTCTTTTTAAGCGAGAAAGGGGAGGAGGGGCAGAGAGAATCCTAAGCAGGCTCCACGCCCAGCATGTAGCCCGACACGGGGCTCCATCTAACGACCTGAGATCATGACCTGAGCCGATATCAAGAGTTAAATACCTAACCAAGCAAGCCACCCAGGCACCGCTCCTCTACGTTCTTATTAATCCTCTGTCTGGATGTTCTGTCCGTTATTGAGAGTGGAGTATAGAGTCCTCCAACTCGGATTGTAGAATTGTCAGTGTCTCCCTGCAGTTCTCTCAGTTCTTGCTTCATAGATTTGGGGGCTCTGCAGTTGGATGCATATATGTTAATTGTTAAATTTCCTTGTGGATTGATCCTTTTATCCATATACAGTATTTTTCTTTGTCTCTTGTAATAATTTTTGTCCCAAAGTCTATTTTGTTTGGTACTAGGATATGGTCTCAGTCACTTGCCCAAGGTCGGGCACTTGGAAAGTGGTGGAGTCAGGACTAGAAGCGAGGTCTGTCCAGGCTCCAAGCTCAGGCTCTTCCTGCAAGCTGTGATCCAGCTCTGGGGGGAGTTAGCTCAGAGACCTACAAGGTCCTTCCACACCTGGAGCGCACCTGGGAAGCCTTCTAGAGTTCCGAAAGCACCTTCATGCCTGCTATCCTTTCAGTTGACTTCCCAACCGCTGAGCTGGTGAGGTGGGCGGGGCAGGTACTGACCCACATCTTGGTTGCCTGTGAGGGGACAAGGCTTAGAGACATTGAGGTAATGACAGCCCCAAGGTCACACTCGAGTCAGCATCACCATCAGAACCCAAGTGTGGGGTTCAGTCACTGCTTTGCGCAGAGCTGCCAGGCGCCAAGGGTCTGTGTTTCTCACGGTTGGGATCTACCCACCCACCCACCTGTCCGTCCGTTCACACATCCAAATACCAGCCTATCCGTGACCCACCAATCCACCAGCTCACCTGGCTCTCCGTCAACCAGCCCTCCCTCCACCCACCCACCCACCCACCCACATATCCTCAGTCATCCACGTATCTCCATCTGATCACACACGCACCCACCCACCCACCCACATATCCTCAGTCATCCACGTATCTCCATCTGATCACACACGCACCCACCCACCCACCCACCCACATATCCTCAGTCATCCACGTATCTCCATCTGATCACACACGCACCCACCCACCCATCCATCATTCACCCCCCACACATCTATCTACTCACCCATCTCTTCCTTCCTTCCCTCATCCACACTGTTATTGGAGGCCTTGCAGTCCCAGGTACTGAGCCGAGGATGAGGGAAAGAGTCTGCAGACCCAGGAAGGAGCTGCACCCATGGGGGCAGCAGCTTCTCCTTTGTCAGCGAGGGTCCTGGAAGGAGGAGGTGAGAGTCCCTGAGGTCCAGCCTCCAGGATCCCAGGATTCAGAGGGGAGCTCAGGGAGGCAGTCAGGGGGCAGTACCAGGCCCAGGCGGGGTGGGGGAGGGGGTGGCTGTAGGGGGAGGGCTCTGCTACTCCCTCCTGTGAGCTGCACAAATATCCAGCTATAGCCCTGAGTCTTCCCTGTCCCCTTCCTGGGCCACACCTGGCTCTGTTTGCCACCTGTCCCACGCCTGGCTGACCATGGGCTTGGTTTCTCTTCCCCTTACTTCTCCCCATTTATCACCTTGAGTTCTGGTTTAGGTCAAAGTTAGGATTAACTTTAGCTTGGGGGTTCCCAAGGTGGCCAACAAGGCCGCCAGAGTTGGGGAAAGCCACTCAGCCCAGCCCTCTTCTGCTTCAGGCCTCCAGGCCCCTACAGGCCCAGGGCCTCCATGCCCAATGCCTTCATTTAGGAATCTTATGTTTTCCTGGCAGGCTGGCCCTTGGAACCTCTCACCCAGCTCTCCTTGAGCAGAGGGGAAGTCTGGGGTGCAGAAAGGGGAAGCAACTTGCCTAGGGTCACACAGCATGTCAGAGGTGTCCCCTGGGCAAGAGCACAGATGACAGCAATAGCTCGTGGTTGCTGAGGGTCACCACGGGCCAGGCATGTCACAGGCATCGTCTTGAATCCCCACACCCACCTGTGGGGGAGAGACAAGTTATCTCCCCCTTGTACAGATGAGAAAACTGAGGCCCACAGAGGGGACACAAATCACCCAAGGTCAAGGGTAGAGAATGGCTGCATGTGGGTGAAGACCCCTGCCTGCCCGACCCTGGGATCTGGGCTCCCACTGCAGAGTCTCCCCGAGGCCCTTTGCCTGCTGGCCTTCCCTCCTCTCAGCCGTGGGGTAGAGGGACTGTCACTGGGGTGTGCAGTCCTGGCTCAGCCTGATGTCCACTCTTGGGCGTCCTTTCTGCACCCCTGAAAGGAAGTTGGGGCCTCTGAATGATAGAGGGAGCTCAGCCCACGTGAGCATGTCTGGTGCCTAGCAGAGGGCAGCTCTCCATACAGAGCAACCCTGTGTGAGCTCAGGCGGGCCCCATCCTCTGCTGGCCTCAGTCTCCCCATCCATCAGATGGGAGGCCCCAGGCTGGGAGTTGGGACAAGCAGGAGCTGCTCCGGCTCACTCTGGGATGTTAACCATTTTGACCCTCAGCTTCCCTACCTGTGAAATGGGATGATGATCCTGCTGTCAGCTCACAGAATCCTTGAGTGGCTCAGCTGAATACCATGTGTCCCCATGTTTTGTAAGTGCTACAGGGACAATAGGCCACTCACTAAGGTCTCAGGGATCAGCGGCTTTTGGAATCAAAGATCTAGTCAGTGCTGAGGACTTCAGGGCCCTGCTCCTGCCCCTCTGCTAGGCTCCAGGCTCTGGACACTCCAGTCTGCTGGGGGCTCAGCATGTGTGTTCATGCCCTTGCCCTGTCTATCCCCTGCCTGAGGCACTGACCACTCCTCTACCCTGGAGAACTCCTGCACGCCCCTGGGACCCTGCCCTGACCTGCTTCCCAGCATCCTCGGCACGGCCCTTCTCTGCCGGGTGGTCACTGTCTACGTCTGATTCTCCTTCCTCCCAGGGCAGGACCCAGCCACGTGGCACAGAATCCAAGGGCTTTCTGGGTGGTGAACAGGATGGTGGGCCAGGCGGCACGGGAGACGAGTCTGGGGTCTTCAAGGTGGAGGGGTCAGGGGGCTTCAGTGGAGCTGGAGAGCACCAGCTGAGGAGTGCTACAGTCCCCCTCTGTGCCCTTCCTCATACTGCGCCCCCCCCAGGATGCCCTCCCTACCTCTGTCCTTCCAGCCCTGGGGGTCCAGCTCCCAGGCCCTATTTTGAGGTTACCAAAGTTGCCGCTGCTGCCAGACCACCTTTGCTGACTGCTTAGGACCCCCAGTATCCCCCACCCCTTGTCTTCCTTGTAGGGGGTCTCAGTGATGCCATGAGCTTCAACATGTGTCTGGAAAAGTGTCCCCAGGGCGCCCCAGTGCCACAGCCCCCTACTCCACGGGTAAAGAAGCATGTTCCAAGTCCCATTTTGGCCCCAGCTGGGCCAGTCCCATCTTGCCTGGGACACAAAGAACCAAGAGTCCCATACAGGGCAGGCCCCAGGAGGCCTCAGGGAGGGTTCATGAATGGAGGGGCGGGTGGTCAGATGAGTGACTGCCCAGTCTCTTGAGGGAGAGCCATGCTTCTGGGTTCCCAGGTCAGCGATTAGGAGGGTCCCCTTTCTCTCCCGCTCCCTGTACTTGGCCCAGTCCCTGGAGTTCCAGGTCTGGGAGCAACTGCTGAGGTGTGATGCAGGGTCCCACATCCAGCCCTGCCCAGCCATGCCCGGTCAGGGCCCCTCTGAGCTCCAAGTGTCGGCCAGTGTCCCTTGGTCAGAGGCAGCTCCATGCCTGGAGTTTAAAATGGTGCTAAAGGGGGCCCCCCGAGGAGGGGGCAGGACCCACATGAACACAGATTCTGGAACAGAAGACGCCACGTCTGACTGTTGGTTGGTTGTGATCTTGAACCCTGGCCGGCTCGGGCCTGGGCACAGGGCTTGGGCAGCCTTAGTGCTGGGATGCGGGCCCCTTCTCCAGCTGGGCTTGTGGAATCTTCTGGAGCTGGACCCCTTCCCACTATGGAAGCTGGAGGTGCCTGCTGCTGGGGCTGTTTTGGGCTTCGGGGACTCTTGGTTTCACCAGGCCAGCTGCGCTGGGGTGAGGGTGCCAGGCCTGCGGGAGCCAGCCGCGGGCCGGGGTGCTGGCCTGAGGCCGGCTGGGGTTGGAACAGCGCAACGATAACGACAGCCACAATCAACCACAGAGACAAACTAAACATCCATTTAACATGATTGTCGCTCCCCTCCCTCCAGGGGTGAGGTTCCATTATTGTCAACCAGGCTGCACAGAAGGGAAACTGAGGCCCCAAGCAGCCAATTCCAGCTTTGGGGACCGTGCCCCCAGTCAGGGCTCCTCCTGGCCCCTGGCCTCCTCCAGCTGCGTGGGTGGGAGACCCCGGCCGGTTGCCGCCTGGCTCCTTCACCCCACTTTATTTCTCCAAGGTACAAACCCCGTCTCCTGTGCCACACCGCCCACATTACTGTTAGACCTGTTTCCATCTCCCCCAGACGTGAGTGGTCCGAGCAGGGCCACGTCTGCCTTGCCCCCGTTGTGGGCCCACACATGGTGGGTGCTCAGGAAGAGGCACCGAGCAGGCGACTTTGCTCTGGGTCGTGTCTACACCGGCTCATCCATGCTGGGTCTTGGTCCACACTAGAACTGAGGTGGAGCCCCTGTCTGACTAGAGACCCCCGAGGATTGGGCTCCCCTGGCTGGTCTGGGGTCCCACCCTCTCCAGCCTGCTCTGTCCTGCAGCCCCGGGCCCAGCACCCCTTCCCTCAGAGAGCCGCGCTCTACCGCCTGGCCCACGGCAGCCTTTCTGTCCTCTGCTGGGAGTCAGGCAGGGGCTGGCCTCCCCTTTCTCTCTCCTCCCAGGGTGGTCAGGAGACCCCACATCTCCCTACGAAGGACGGGCACCTGGTGAGGACACACGGCTGGTCCCGGCTCCAGACCACAAAGCACCAGGCACAGCGCATACTCAGTGGACCCTCGGTGGCCGTCAGCCCTGCCATCAGATGTCCTTGGGCTGGATGCTGAAGAGCAGCAAGGCCCTGGGGCCGAGTCCAGGGTGTTCATGTGGCCACGGGAAGAGGGTGTGACTATGGGGGGGGTGCCCTGGTGGGTCATGCTGACCATCAGCCACTCTGTCCCCAGAGTGGACACAGGGGCGTCTCATGACCCCGGCTCCGTGACACTGGGCACAGAAGTCACCCCGACCTGTCCCTGGTCCCTGTTCTGGTTCCCCAAGACATTCTGCCTGATTCCTGCTGGGTTCCCGGGGACAAGGGCTGCCAGAGCAGGGGTCTGGGTCCCCACACATGCTGTATTGTCAGGATCACACCCGGGGGCTCTGGCTGGGGCCCACAGAGACCAGGAACCCCATGGTGACCATGGGGTGTGGCCCCTGGTGAGGTCAGCCTGGCGACTGCGGGTCCCATCGTGGTGCCTCTGTCGAGGCTGGCCCACAGAGCACCCGATGGTGCTGTGCTGCGGGTGTGTGGCACGGCTGACCTCGGGGCTGGGGGCTGGCCTTGGCCCCCGACGCCCATGACAACTCGTTACATGGAGCACCATTCAGTCATTCAGCAAACAGTTATGAGCTCAGATGATTAAAATTTATCATCAAACTGTGACATTTCTGGGAGTGGAAGGGGTGCTATTAATAATTAACACCAGGACACAGGCCTGAACTGGGAATGTCCAGGAAAATCCAGGACACAGGTCCCTCCCCTTCCCCCAGAGCCTGCCCTGAGCCTGGATGTTCAGGGGGAGGCCACCACTTGTGGGATTCCTGTTCAAACAGAATTATGTTGCTGTGGTCCCAGGAGACCAACTGGCTTTTTAGAAAAACTGATCCAAGGACTGGCCGAGTCCCAACCCCACTACCTTCCATCAGAGATGAGGCCATGTGTAATTCCTCATGGTGACCAAATGGGAGCAGTCACCTCCCTCTCCTCCCTTCCCCCCAGGGCCCAGAGCTGACACCTTTCTTCCCCTGCCCCCAGGTCCCTCTGCCCTCCCCTGCCTCAGGCTATTCTGGGCTCTGGCTTTTGGGCTGAGAAGGAAGCCACAGCCTCCCTCCCCGCAATCTGACTCAGTCACAGTCCTGTCCTTTAGCCCAGGCCTTCAGCAGGAAGGAGGACCGGAAGGGAGGGGGGTGCCCAGGGTCCTACAGCTAAGGCAGGGCGGGGCCAGGTCAAGCCCCCCTCCCGGGACCTGTCACTCTTCTCCATCCTGCTGTGGACCTGTCCGCCTGGTGCCCTGGGGCCATCACTCCTTCCAGGGAAGGATGACCCTGCTCTGAGCTGGTCTGGGCCTCAGTGCGACCCTCCTGGTCAGTGACCTTCAGTGAAATGGGCAATGACAGCCCTGACTGGGACGTCAAGGGTCCATGAGGGGCTGCGAAGTGCCTGGAGTGGTAGCCAGTGACTGCAGCCAGGGGCATTCAGCTCACATTTCTCTTGGTTCCATCTTATTCTAAGTGAGCGGGAAGATGCTTGGGCTTCATCAGGTGCTCCCTGGGCTGAGAGCTGATCTGGGGGCTCAAGGATGAGAGTGGGGTCAGCGGTGGTCTCCGTAGCTGTCCTTGGCCATGAGCTCTCTCGTCTCCTTGCTCCCGGCCCTGGCCCACAGCAGTGCTCGCTGAGGGATTGCTGAATGAAGGAGGGTGTGAATGAATGAATGACATGTCACACGAAACATGTCAAGCCGAGGACGGGTGGAGCCGAGGAAAGAGCCTGAGGGGCAAGGACAGCAGGAACTCACCTTGTGACCCCTGGCAGCACCCCCGTCCCATTGTCAGAGCCTCAGCTTTCTCGTCTGTGAAATGGGTGCACAACACCTACCCCTGCTTTGTTCAGGAGTCTGTGGCCCTCGAGGGGCTCTGACATCCTCAGATCTCAGCCTCCAGGGGAGCTTGAACTCAGTGTGCTGGAGGGTTCATGGGCCTGCTGAGACACACCCTGGGTGTGAGGACAGGAGTGTGGGGCCTGCACTGGGAACTTGAGAGTCAGAGGGAGGAGGCCTCTGGAGAGGGTCAGGAAGTGGCCTGCACTTCCCTGAGCCTGTGGGCCTAGTAGAAGGAGGGGGTAGGTGGGAGACCCCTGGGTCCCTGGCTGGGGCGCAGAGGGCCTGCTTCCAGTGTGCGGAGCTGACTGACTGACCCCGTGGCTAAGAAGTTGCCCGTGAGATGCAGAGGGTTGGGCACAAACCCACACACTCACAGCCGGTCACACCCGCAGCTCCAGAGCTCACACACACACACACACACGCATCGCCCCCACTCACACACAGTGACACTCCTGCTGCCACCCTCACCACGTTCCCGGGCTGACCTTTCTCTCACCGTGCTGAGGACAGGGGGCTGAGGAGCCCAGATTCCCCACCCCACGGATCCTTAAGGAGATCCCCGATTTCTGGAGATTGAGGGGGTCTGTGTGCTCAGCACCTTCTCCTGGCCTGGTGTAGTCGTGACGTCCTCAGGAAGGAGGGTGACCTTGGGGTGAGGGAGTGGCCTGGGTGCCCACCATCTCTGTGGCTCTGACCACCTGGACCTCAGCAGGCCCGCAGCGCTCTGGAAGCCTCCGGCTCCTCATCTGTGAGGTGAGGGGGTACTAGTACCCGCCTCCCGGGCTGGTCTGGGCATCACATGAGGAAAAGCATGAGCCTCAAGCAGCCCTCAAGCAGGGGGTCGCCGATAACCCATCCACGGCCGCTGCCTGCAGTGACCCACCTGACCTACCTCCGCCAGCCCCCCGAGTGCAGGGGAGGAGTGGCACCCCAGGGGCCCAGCACAAAGGACTGAGGTGCTGGGGCCGGGTCCACTGCCCACCCCTCATGCCAGAGGGGTGGTCAGCACCCCAGACGTCCGGAGCCCCACAGCACCACCCAGAAAGTTCCCTGATGGACCCTACTTTTCCCAGTAACTTCCAAGGTTGAATGGAGAGAATTCAGAATAAACATGCGTCCCCCTCCCCCAGAAGATGGCAGGTGACTTTCTGAGCCACACACCTGAGACAGTACCCCATCTTTCTTTGGCAGAGCTGAGACACGAGTGGGGGAGTGGCTCATAGGCCCCGGAATACCCAAGGGGCCATCAGGCCGACTGGGCGTGAGCTGGACGTGCAGTGGGTGCAGGGCTCTGGGACTTGGTGCCAAGGGTCCATTCTGGATCCAGGGTCAGGAGCCTGCCTGGCTGGGCCTCACCGGGCCAGATCAGGGGACTATAACTGGGTAACCATCCCCCCCGCCCCACCAGGCCATGGTGACGGGGTGGTAACGGAGACAGGAACATGGAGGGGGGGCCCATGCAGAAGCAGCCGTAGCATCCTCATGGTCATTGACGTAGCCTGAGGCTGCCGGGTGGTTATCTCTGTGTGTGTCACAGCCCGATTCCCATCAATGGGGAGGCATTGGGTAAAACACATCCCCACTTTTTATTACGGTACGAGATGCCTGCCCTCAGCACTGAGACACCAGTTTCCCCCCAGCAGGG
Source organism: Ursus americanus (assembly GCF_024610735.1). Taxonomy (NCBI): domain Eukaryota; kingdom Metazoa; phylum Chordata; class Mammalia; order Carnivora; family Ursidae; genus Ursus; species Ursus americanus. The sequence continues at coordinate 30,944,025 of NC_142156.1, read as the reverse complement.
TGTCCTTCTCAGAGAAATAGTAAGGCACCTATTTCCCTCCTTGCACTGGTTCCTGGGGAGCTCAGAGCTTATTTTGCTGGTGCCCAAACCTCCTGGCAGGCCTTGTGAGCGACAGTTTCCTTCCTGGCTTCCTCCTATTCCTCTCACATCTCTGAACCTGCCTTCTGGTGACGAATCAAAGTGACCCCCAGATTTAAGAGCCTGTGAAGCCAAGCTACTGGGGTGTCCTGACCCCCATGGTTGGTCCAGCCTGAGGGAGCAACAGGGCAGGGGGTAAACATGGGCAGAAGCTGAGCTGGGCGGGGTGGAGGGGAAGGGGGCATAGGGGGGCTCGGGCCAGGAGCAGAGGGAGTCCAGGCCAAAGCAGGGTTTCCAGGCTGAGGAAAGAGAGGACATCAGAGTGTAGAGGGTCCCCACAAGGTCAGGCAGGCAGGGCTTATCTACAGGTCACCAGCCATGGCGGCTCTGACCAGAGAGGCAGCAGGGAGTGGGCATGGTTCTGTGCTGGAGGAGGAATGGTGGAAGGAGAGGACAGAAGGACTGAGGTTCTAGTGACCAGACTCCTCATGTCCCAGGGAGACTGTGAGCCTCTCCTCTTGGGCTACTTTCCCACTGGGTGCCTAGGATCCCATGCATCTCACCCTGAGAATCCTGGAGAGGCTGCAAGTTAAATACGAGACCCCCCCCAAAATTAGCAGAGAGCATGAATTCTGATGGACAAAAGGACATTTTATTGAGAGCTGATTGGGTGCTGAGAGCAGGGCTGGGGATGACAGTCGTGAGCCCTGGTAAGAGCCCCCCAGGTCTGTCGGGAGCATCCCAGTGCCCCAATCAGGGGAGACCTGGCACCCGCTCTTTGGTCTCAGTCCCTCTGCAGGTTCACCTGTCCTCATAACTCGCCATCCCACCCCTGAGCAGTCTTGTTCCTGGCTGGCATCAGCCTTGAGACCTTAGAGTTTCTAGAGAAATCCATCTGTCCTCCAGCAGCAGTCTCTCTGAGATCTCCCCGAGGTAACTCTCCCTAGTAACTTCGTATACGACTTCTGTCTGTTTGGCTTGGTGTCTGTCTTTCAGGCTCTCCTCCCTTCCAAGGAGAGGCTTCTTTCCTCACAGTACCAGCCACTGAGACCCCAGGATTCCAGGGAGGACCTTAGCCATTAACCAGGAGGCCATGGGGAACCATGGGCAGTGGGTTCCAAGACCGCTGGGGGTGGACATGGTCCACACAAGAATGGTAAATGTAGGGAAGGAGCAGAGGGTGGGCTGTCCTGTCCTGCTGGCCTATCTTTTATATTCTGGAATATTCTCTGGGCTATTCTGGGTAAGAATGAAACTACCCCATAAGGAAAACTAAGATTCCTTCTATCCCAGAGGCCAGATGAGATGGTCAACTGGAGAAACAGCTCTGAGTCACAGCGAGGAGGGGCAGGAAGAGGTCACTGGAACTGGCCCATCCTGTCCCCACCACGTGCTTCAGAGTGGGAGTAGGCTACAGGGGGTGAGATGGCCAGACAAAAAGATGAAGTTTCCAGAATGCCAGAGCAATTCAGATCCAGTCCTAGACTGAATGTAAAGGAGAGAAATTCAAATCCAAATTTCACTTTGGTCCCCAAAGAGAGAGAAAGCACGGTCACCTGAGTCCCTCTACTGAACACATAACACAGCGACACAGCCTTGAACACAACCCTCTGTCATCCCTGAAACCCCACACCCTCGACCCAGGGCCACACGCAGCTGCTTCGGAGGCTCAAAGTCCAGCCTCTTCTTTGTGGGGGCTGGTCTGGCCCATGGGAGCTTGAAAGGCCCCCCCCCCCACCTGCATCTTCAGTTCCTTGGGGGGTGAGCCTCCCCCCATCCCCAGCCATGGAGGGGTAGGAGGGACTGTCTGAGTGACATATCTCACCCCAGGTAACTTCCCGGAAGGAGCTCTGTCTATGGCTCCGCTTGCTTGGGGAACGCCACCTGGAAGAATGGACAGTCCTGTTTCCAACACAGACATGATGGGGCCTGAGCCCTCTGCTGAGTTGAGGTCCATGGAGGGTTCTGGATGCCACCACACATCCTAGATCCATGCCCCACATGGCCATGTTTGCAGTAGTAGGTGTGTGAGTGTGTACTAGTGCATGCATGTGGGTTTACGATGTGTGTGTGAGTGTGCAGTCTGTCTGTCTGGGTTAAGAGGTAAGACCCTACATCCTGAGCTAGCTCCTGGCACAGCAGTTTACCTGGTTCTCAGGGCCCATTCCCAACACCGAAGAAGGTGAGTCAGTCTCCCAGATTTGTCCAGGGCACAATCCAGAATCTGATCTTGACGTTGAACTCATGGCCTCGGTAACTACCCATGGAAACTTTGGTTTAGTGCTTGTGATTGGGTGAAAGTCCAATGACTTTATAGGGTCCCTGCCTCCCAGGGACCTTGAATACAGCTGAGACCCCCATGACACACGTGGGAGGAGGAGCCCTCAGTGGGAATGTGGGATTGAGTGACTAGGGTCCAGGGACTGAGGGTCCTTTAGTGAGTATGACAGAGATGTCTGTGGGAGAGGCACAGGACAGTGTCACTGGGGAGGCTGGAGTAGGGAGACTGCTAAGAAAGGGGGGATGCTCTAGGCTATTGACGATGGGGAAAGTTCATATGGGGTAGGAAACCAGAGAAAACATGGCGTCGAGTGGGTGAGTGGGGGCCTACAAGGAAAGGAGAATGGGACAGCTCAGGAGGGAGCTAGACCCTGATGGTGAGGCCCCAGGTCCAAGGAGGAGCTCAGACATTATCCAGGAGTACACAGGGAACCAAGAGCAGTGGGCTTTGGTACTGTTGGTGACCTATGTGGTCCATGCAAGAAAAGCAAGCATAGAGACATGGTGGAGGATGGCCCATCTTGGTTCTGCTGTTGGTATCTTCTGTTCTGGAATAATCTCTGGCAATTCTGGGTGAGAGTAAAACTACCCCTCACAAAAACATGACGATGCCTTCTGCTGACTCCTTTCCCACAGGGTGAAAAGAATCGTGTTCACATTTGAGGATGATAGAGTTCAGGACACAAAGTGTTAAATGCAATGAACAGAGAGCCACAATTTCCGACTGAATAAAGAACATTTTATTGAGTGTTGACTGGGTGCAGGGAGAAGGGCTGGGATGACCCTGGTGGGAGGGCAGATCCTCCTGGAGGTCCTGTGGCTCCAGGCCCCCTTGGGTGGGGGAGGGTCTCAGGGACCTAGGAGCACTCTGCGGGGACCACCTTCTTCTCCACGGTGCTCCCCTCGTGCGTGACCAGGCAGCTGAAGCTGCTGTGAGATTTCCACTTGTCAGGCGACAGGCTCAGGTAGCTGCTGGCCACGTACTTGTTGTTGCTCTGTTTGGAGGGCTTGGTGGTCTCCACGCCCTGGGTGATGGGGTTGCCGTCTGCCTTCCAGGCCACCTTCAAGCTGCTAGGGTAGAAGTCACTGATGAGACACACCAGGGTGGCCTTGTTGGCGCCCAGCTCCTCAGAGAATGGCAAGAAGAGCGTGACCGAGGGCGCAGACTTGGGCTGACCTATGTGGGCAGAGGAGAGGGTGAGAGATGCGGAGACAGTCCAGGTGTTGGGCAGCCCTTCCCTCATCTACAGCCTCTGTGACTGTTCCCATGATGGCCATGCTTGTTCACCCAAGGGACTCTCTTTTCCACTCCAGCCCTGGACAGCAGGCAGCCCCCCATGCTCCCAGCAGCTCTTCCACGTCACCTCTCCCAGATGTGAAAGGTGCATTTGCAGCCTCGGTTTCCTCCCCAGCCCAGCATCTGGTCCCCGTATCACATCATTCTTCTGGATCTGGGTGCTTCTCCTGTGAACTGGAGTCCCCTACCCAGCCAGCTAGGACAACTGTGACGGTGTGCACGGAGGTCATGAGCCCTGCACCAGGTGGGGCATGGAGCCCCCGTCTCCCTCAGGAATGGCTCTGTTCCTGCCTCCTGGGAAGGCTGCATACTCCAAGGCTCTGCTATCTCCCTCATCCCTCCTGCCCCGACCACAGGACCCTTCACTTCTGCTGCCTTCTTGGGGCTACTCCTTGCAGACGACAGGCAGTGTGGTCCCATGGCCACCCCAGCACCTCTGATGACTCCTGACTTTAAGGGGCAGCTGTGTATCTCTGAGCCCCCACTCGCACCCCACTTTGTCATCTCTTAAGTCTAAAGTACCCTTTGAGGAAGGCAGGAGACCATCTCTTGGACAGGTGAGACACCTGAGGATTATGGGGCTCCAGGTACAGGTAAGGCTCTGCCCCATGGGACCTGCTCCTTTCTGACCAACATCCTGGGAGGGCTGTGTTTCTGGACACTTTGTCCTACATCACTCATGTCTCTGTCCCTGTGTCCTCATGGCCTAGCAGAGACCCTCAGCACTTCAGCCTAGAGCAAACCAGACTGTTCTGTTCCCCTCCATTGGGTCTCCACTCGGGCTGCCCCTCGTGTGCCCAGAGGCTGGGCTCACAGCCCCAGCCATGTCCCCAGCCTCCTGTGTGGCCCTCCTAGCCTGGATGGACATCAAGCCCTCAGCCAAGACCCCAAGGGACTCTCTCTAAGGCCGCCCCAGTGCCCCTAGTCAGAACCAGACTTGGATCCCATACAGGTGCCTGCCCTGGAGGAAGGGAAGGAATCCCCATTTTTGGATCACCACCCCCCAAGCCTAGGCCCCTGGAATCTGGACACATTCAACAGTCAGCTTCTAAAGGTAAATTCTTGTACTATTGGGGTCCTTATTGCTGGTTTCCCTGAGACGAATCCACTTCCCCCAGATCCCACAGATCCGCTAGAGGGTCAGTCCTTAAGGCTGGAAGGGCAGACAGGAAGCAAGCCCCAAAGAAAAATAACTTTCCCAAGACAACAGAGGGGTGGGACAGGTTGGGAAGTGTGGTGAGAGCCACTTACCTAGGACGGCGAGCTGGGTTCCTTCACTGAAAACAAACCAGGGTGACTGAGATTCGGACCAAAACCCACCGGGCCAACACCTGGGGCCTGCCCCCTGGGGGCCAGGCCAGAACAGGAACCTGTGATGGGCATAAGGCTGTAGCAGGTGGGGCTGGGCAGCCAGCCTCCTAGAGGCTGTGGCACACCTGGATGAGCCCACAGCCCAGAGGTGTCCCTGTGCCCAGCCCCCTGATTGAGGCAGACTCCACCCATGTCTTGTATATGTCCCCCCTTTCCAAGGCTGTCCTGGTCATCTCCTAATCCTGTGCTGACCATGAAACTGCATGGAGTAGGTGTTCAGTAAATCCCTGAGTGCCTCGTCCTCTCATGTGGTGTGGCAGAGCAAGTCCTGAACTGGCTCGGAGCTGCCTGATGTCTCCTGGCCTCATTTAGAGCTTCCGAGGGTTCCTCTCCTACAATTTCTCATAGTCCAGCCAGGTGGCTTCCTCCCTGGACCTACTGGTTGGTCTGGGACTGGGCCATTCCTGAATCATAGTACTCCCATGTGAAGACCCCCCACTTTTTCTCTACACATCAAGACACAATGCAGTCCCTCCTCTTTGATGAAGCTTTCTCTGATCTCCCAGACCACTGTTTTTCTGTCCACCTGTCTGTCCATCTGTCCATGTGTTCATCCATCCATCATCCATCCATCCATCCATCCATCCATCCATCCATCCACCCACCTATCCATCCAACAGTAGCTCCAGGCACCGTTTCATATGCTGGGACATAGAGGGTCTCCCTGGCTTTCATCTCCATCTCTCCTTGAAAGCTCTCAGGTCAGGGCTAACAAAGCCCTCTTCCTGGGCATTTCCCTAGTTCCTGTTGTACATTATGTCATTACAGGATGCAACACAGAGTCAGCCTCTCTTTTCAGTAACTCTCTTCCTGTTGGCACCTGAGATCTCCCATCCTCCTCCCCTGACTTCCCTTTCACCCCTGCCTGTGCATGGCAACTGACTCCCAGACCGGCACCCTGGGTTCTCCTTCTTTGCCATCTTCCTACATTATGGATTCCTACTACTGCCCATTGGGTGAGGCTCGAGTCTATTCCAGCTCCAAACCCTCTCCTTGATTCTCCCTAAATTGCCTACTGACCATCTCCAGCTGGATGTTCAACAGGAATCTCAAACTCACCATAACCAAATGAGACTGACCACGTTTCCTCCAAACCAGCTCTTTTTCTGTCCTCATCTTGTCACATGTGACCGTGAGTGCTCTCACTACCTAACCCTCAGGCCAGATCTATAGCTTCAATGCAATCCCAATCAAATTCCCAGCAAATTATTTTGCTGATATTGGCAAACTGATTCTAAAGTTTATAGAGGGGGCAAAGGACTCAGATTACCTAACACAATATCAAAAGAAAAGAACAAAGTTGGAGAGATGACACTACAGGGCTTCAAGACTTACTATAAAGCTATAATAATCAAGACAGTGTGGTATTGACATATATACAGACCAATGAGATAGAACAGAGCACCCAGAAATAAACTCTCACACATACAATCAAATGATTTTTGATAAGGGTGCCAAGACCATTCAATGGGGGAAAGGACAGTTTTTTCAACAAATGGTGCTGGGAAGCATAGATATTCACATGCAGAAGGATGAAGTTGGACTCTTACCTAACATCATATACAAAAATTAACTCAAAATGGATGCAAGACATAAATATAAGAGCTAAAACAATGAAACTCTGAGAAGAAAACATAGTACAAATGCTTTACAATATTTGATTGGCAATGATTTCTTGATATGACACTAAAGGCACAGACAACAAAAGAAAGACTAGACAAGTTGGATTTCATGAAAATTTCAAAATTTTGTATATCAAGTGATCCTATCCACAGGGTAGAAAGGCAACCCACAGAATGAGAGAAGATATTTTCAAATCATATATGTAATAAAAGGTTAATATCCAGAATAATAGGAAATTCCTAAAACCCAACAAGAAAAAAATAAACAACGCAATTCAAAAGTGGGCAAAGGACTTAAAGAGGCATTTCTCCAAAGAAGATATACAAATGCCAGTAAGCACATGAAAGATGCTCAAGATTACTAATCATTAGGTAAATGCAAATTAAAACTACAATGAGATACCACTTCACACTCATTGGGATGGCTACTATTAAAAACAAAGTAGGAAATAAGTGTTGGTAAGGATGTGGAGAAATAGGAAACCTTGTGCAATGTTGGTGCACAAATACCGCATGATTCCACTTACGTGAGGCATTTAGAGTAGTCAAAATCAAAAACAACACAGTCTTAAGTTATCAATGGGTCAAAGAAGAAACTACAAGTGAAATTAAGAGATACTTTGAGATGAATGAAAGAAAACCCAACACACTAAAACCTATGGGTTTCAGTGACAGTGGTGCTCTAAGGAAAATTTATAGCTATAAAAATGCCTCTATTAAAAAGAGGAAAGATTTCAAGCCAGTAATATAAGTCTATCTTAAGGAAATAGAAAAAGAAGAGCAAGTTAATTCCAAAGCTAGTGGAAGGAAGGGAATAATAATGATTAGGGTAGAAATAAATTATTAGAGAATAAAAAACAATAGGGAGAACCAGTAAAACTAAAAGCTGGTTCTTTGAAGTCTAGCAGCTTTGAGAAACATTTACCAGACTGACAAATACAAAGCAGAGAGGAGATTCCATTTATTAAAGTCAGAACTGAAAGTTGGGACATTACTACACACCATGCAAAAATGAAAAGGATTATAAGGAAATAATATGAACAATGGCATACCAACAAATCAGATAACCTGGTTGAAATGAACAAATTCCTAGAAAGACACAAACAACCCAAACTGACTCAAAAAGAAATAGAAAACCTGAACAGTCCTATACCAACTAAAGAGATTAAAATGGTAATCAAAATCCATTCCCACAAAGAAAAGCCCAGGACGCTAAGGCTTCACCGGAAAATCCTACCAAATATTTTTATGTATGCATGTGTGTATGTACAAAATATTTATTTATTTATTTATCATTAAAGATTTTATTTATTTATATGTTTAGAGAGCACATGCATGCACATGATTGGGCAGTGAGAGGGAGAGGGAGAGAGAGAGACCCTCAAACAGACTCCATGCTGAGCAGAGAGCCCAAGGTGGGGCTTGATCCCACAAACCCGAGATCATGACCCGAGGCAAAACCAAGAGTCAAATACTTAACCGACTGACCACCCAGGGAAACCCGGCACCAAATATTTAAAGCTAGTTTAACACCAATCCTTCACAAGCTCTTCTGAAAAATAGGAAAGAAAGGAACACTTCCTAACTCATTCTTTGAGAATTACTCTGATTTCAAGACCAAAGACATCGCAAAAAAACCCACAAACTGATATCCCTTATGAATACACATGCAAAAATGCTCAACAAAATACTAGAACAGTGAATCCAACAGCATATTAAAAAAATCATACACAAGTGGGATTTATCCCAGGAATGCAAGGGTGGTCCAGCTTAAGAAAATCAATCAATATAACGTATCATAATAATAGAATGAAGGATGATAGCCGTATGATCATCTCAATGGATGCAGAAAAATATTTGACAAAATTCAACACAATTTCATGACAAAACACTTAAAAAACTTGGAGTAGAAGGGAACTGCCTCAACTTTATAAAGACCATCTATGAAAAATCCACATTGAACATCATATTCCCTGGTGGAAGACTGAAAGCTTTCCCGTCAAGGTCAGGAACAAGAAAAGGATGTTGATTTTTGCCCCTTCCGTTCAACACTGTACTGGTGAATGGCTAAACAAAATGTAGTACATTGAAAAATGGAATCCTCAGCAGTAGAAAGGAACAAGCAATTGACAAATGGGATAAGTGAGGTGAACTGCAAAGGCGTACTGAACTGCAGAAGCCAGACTCAAAAGATTCTGTACTGGGAATATTATTATTCAGTTATAAAAAGCAACAAACTATGATTCACCCAACAATCTGAATGGACATCCAGAAAATTAAGCTGGGTGAAAAACGCTAATGACCAAATGTTATACACTATATAATTTCATTTACAGAATAATCTTGAAATGACAAAATTAGAAATGACCAAATTAGTAGTTGCCATGGGGTCAGGAAGGGACTTGGAAGGGAGGGAAGTAGGAGTGGCAATAGAAGGGCAAGAAGAGGCATCTGTGGTCAGGGAAATGTTCTGGACCTTAACTGTATCAATGTCAATATTCTGGTTGTGAAATCTTACTATAGTTTTATGAGGCATTACCATTGGGGAAAACTGGGTGAAGGGAACATGGGACCCCCTTTATTGCTTCTTACAACTACATGTGAATCTACAATGATTTCAAAACAAAAAGTTTAATTTACAAAAAGGTAGTATACTGCACGGTTCCATTTATACGGTAGTCTGGAAAAGGCAAAACTATAGCGTCACAGAGAGATCAGTGGTTGCCATGGTTGGGGCAGAGAAAGAGACTGATTACAAAAGAGACACAAAGAAATTTTGGGGGGTGATGGAAATGTTCTCTATCTTGATTGTGGTGGTAGTTACCTGACTCTATGATTTTATTAAAATGTATACAACTACTATACCAAAAGGAGGGAATTTTACTCTGCATAAATTAAAGTAAAATAAAAATAGAAATCTTTATTACATGATTACAGTCACTATATCTATCTATCTATCTATCTATCTATCTATCTATCTATCTATCTAGTGAGTTTATTATTCTCTTCCATGGATATACCATAGTTTATCTTCTTTTATTGTTGGACATTGAGGGGGTTTCTACTCTTTCCTCTGAACACATGTACAATATTTAGCTGAAGTTCTGATTATTTCCTCAAGATAAATTTCTAGAAGTGGAATAACTACTTGGTTAAAAGGAATGCAGATTTTTATGAATCTTGACACATGGTGTCATTTGTTCCAAGAATTTCGTCTTCCACTGACCATCCATGAGAGTGCCCAGTCCTCCCCCGTCAACCCTCTGGTACCATCACTTTAAATTCACTTGCCAATTTCACAGGTGATCTAAGTCATTGTGTGGACAGTCTCCTCTCTGCAGCTCTAATCTGCTGTCAGAAAATCCGGAGCCATTTTCCCAAGACACAAATCTGACTCTGAGAGTCCCTTACATAAGTCGCTCAAGGGCCTCAGGAAAAACCATGGGTGCATGAAACCCTCTGCGGTCTGCCATTCCCCTTCCCCTCCTCTCCTCTCCCCTCCCCTCTCCCAACCCCTGCCTCACTCTCCTCTTAGCCTTCGCAGCTCCCTTTGCCTGGAGACACCCCATCACTGGCCAACAGCGTTTCATCTGTAAAACCAGCTTGGTCATTCCCCCCACCACCACCACCTTACTGCTCCAAAAATTGTCTATAGGTCTGTCCTCAAGACTACACGTGACCCCCTTGGTTCAGGCCCATCCTGAACCCATTCCTAAGTGGCCGGAAGGGAGTGGACCTCCTTGGGGGGGGGACCAACGCCTTCCAGACACCCCTTCTCTTGGACCATTTTGTTAAGGTACAGGACACGCTGGTGCAGTCACAGCGTTCTCCTAACTAGCTAGCAAAAAAGCCAGGGGGGCATCCTGGCTCCTCCCTTTCCTGTTACTCCCACTTTCTCAATCTCCAACTACCTGTGGACTCTGCCAGAGACACCACCACACCCTCCTCCAAGTCTATCTAGCCCTAGATTCCCACCCTCAACCACCCAAGTCTGGTTATGTCCTTTCCTTGCAAACATTCCCCAAGATCCCCCAGATGAAGTCTGTCCTCCAGGGATGGGTCCTCCAGGTCAGGGGCTGGTACCTGTGTGGCCTTCTCTCTGACCATCTTGGCCCCAGTAGCCCCTTGTTCCAGCCCTGCAGACCACTGGGAGCTTCCTGGGCGTTCTGTGCCTGTACCACCTTGCCGTTGTCCTTGCATGTGGTGGCTGCTTCCCCCACCCCCTCTCCCACTGGACCTTGAATTGGGGCCCAAACTTGCTCCTCTGGGATCCCAGCTCCAGCACAAGGCCTGACCCAACATGGGGGCTCCATCTCTCCTTGTGTTTCCCTGGGCCCTGCCGGATGCTGAGATGCCAGTCCTTTCCAACCCACACATGCTGACCCGCCCTCCATGGCCGGCCTGCTAGTACCAAAGAGAAGCATCGCATCCTGTTCTAGCCCTTCACCACGGCAACCCCACCATCCTTGGGCTGGGTGTCAGGCTACAAGGCCCTCAACCAGTTAGGACCCCTCGCTTTGCAGGGTAGGCACTTGAGGCTGGGAGAGGCAGACCTGTCAGCCCAAGTTAGGAGATGGGGGTGGGAAGAGCTGGAGGCCATCGGGCTTGAGTGTTGGGGTCTGCACCGGCTGTGTGACATTGGGCAGGTCTCCTCAGTTCTCTGGACCTCTATCCTCATCTGTAAAGTGGGGGTGACAGTGAGCTCTGCCTTGTAGGGTTGCCGAGGGAGGTTCTGCCCCTAAAGTGATTAGTGCCCACCGTGAACGTGCTGTCGGGTCACTCATTATCATAAGTGGACCCCGATGCTTGGCACTTCGTCCAGGGACTTTCTACCGCACTCAGAGAGGAGTGGGCTGGGCTTACTTGGAAAGTGGGGGCAGACCTTGGCCCCCCACAGACCCTCGCAGGGGCCTTTCCCACGGAGGCGCTTGCACCATGGGTGGGATCGAGTTCTTAGGGGGTCGGTCGCAGGAGGCGGCCCTAGCCGAAGGTCCTTGGCTGAGGGTCCGGTGACCTGGGGACAGCAGGGAAGGCCCACTCTGACGGAAGAAGCATCGGCTGGAGCCTGCACCCTAGTGCTTCAGGGAGTGGCCCCTGTCCAGCAGGGGAAGGGCAAGGAGGGGGCTAAGAGGAGGCGGCCTGGGAACCCTGGCCCAGCCACAGCACCCTCTACCCACGTGGGTATCCTGCCCCTGCCTCCTGTTTCTTCCCTACCCGGAAGACCAGGGTGAGCTGAGGGAGGCACTAGCCTTGGGTGCAAAATTTAGGAGTGCCAAAAAATTTCAGTAATGAAGATAAATAATAATTTAATACAATACTGAAAAAAAAAAAAAAAACCTAAGGCAACCGAATACACCCTGGATGAAATGTCAACACTTTATCTAAAGCCAGGGTCTGTCCAGACTGTCCCTCTTCTTGCCAATCCTTCCTTGTCCTTATCCCCCTCACAGCCGCTCTGTGCCTCAGTCCCAGTTCTGGCTGCAAAGACCCTCTCCTCCCTCACCCACATGACTCACTCAGTCCCTTACCTGTCCCACAGGCTCCGAGAGCTGCTTCCTGCTGGGGCTCCAGGGCCGGGGGTGCTGTTCGGTGGGCCTACTGTTGTTGGCGGCAGACGGCCCTGGGCGCCCACGGCCAAGCCCAGCAGCAGCAGGGGCCAGCGCGGCTTGGGGCCAGGGCTCTGTCCCCAAGGGGCCTCAGAGCCCACCTGACCTGTCCCCGGCCTCATTTGCCCTCAGGGTCAAAGGACCTGCAGCCTTGAGCTCCCTGGAGGAGAGTCAGTAGGTACCCCGGTCCTCCTTGCTGACAGTGGCTATCCCAGTGTTCCCTGGCCCAAGTGGCCCGGTTCTCTGCCTGAACCTTCTCTCCAAGGCCCATGGCTGTTACTCCGGGAGGGGGGTCTCTCCCAGCGGGCCATTGGCCAACTGCCCTGCTGTGGTCGGCATCCAGAGCTCAACCGTCTCCCAGCACAGCTGCACGCCTGGTCTTGCCCCTGGGGCCCTGCCTTCCTTCTCAGAGGGCGCCTGGCTCTGTGGAGCCTCTCTCCTGGGACTGGAGAGGCCACGGAGGGCAGCGAAACGGTAGCGGAGCAGGAGTCGCCTGTGTTCAGTGGGCTGGGGCTGGGGCTGCTGTTCTGACCAGCCCGGGGGCAGGGGTGGTGACAGGGGAAGGAAACAGGTGTAGTTTAGCAGGAAGCCGGTGTTCAAGTTCAGGAATCATGGTGCAATTATAAACACCGTGTTTAATGCACCACGTTCAGCACCTCATGGGTGTCGCCTCTCTCTCTTTCTGACACACTCACACCCTCTCACCCTCATAGATTTGATCCAGACGTCACCGTCGTGAGCATAGCGCCGGACCCTGCACGCAGTAATGGCTTCTGTGAGACCCCTCTCCCATCTCCCCAGAATGCCCATGCACTGTCCGGCCGGGAACCCCTGCTTCGGCGTGGGGTGGGCAGCAGCAGTGAAGAGGGACCGAGCCCCCGCATGGGGTGGCAAGAGCCTGGCTCTGCATTGGCGCTGCCAGGAGGGATGTCACCTCCGGGGGTCACCTCTGGGGCGTCCAGGCCTCTGTGAGGTGGGGCTGGCAGCCACTGCCGGCCCTGCTCACTTTCAGGACCACGGCGGGGTCCAAGCTGGGAGATAATGGCTGTGAAAGTCGCTTTTTTGCCCTTGAGTTTTTAAAAAACTGTGGTAAAATATACATAAAATGACGTTTGCATCTTAGCCATTTTTAAGCGCACAATTCAGTGGCATTAAGCACATTCACCCTGCCGTGCAAGCCTCACCACTCATCCCTCTCCAGAGCTTGTCCGGCTTCCCAGACTGAAACCCTGTCCCCCATTTTTTTTTTAAAGATTTTATTTATTTATTCGACAGAGATAGAGACAGCCAGCGAGAGAGAGAACACAAGCAAGGGGAGTGGGAGAGGAAGAAGCAGGCTCCCAGCGGAGGAGCCTGATGTGGGGCTCGATCCCATAACGCCGGGATCACACCCTGAGCCGAAGGCAGACGCTTAACCGCTGTGCCACCCAGGCGCCCCAGAAACCCTGTCCCCTTGAAACACTGTAACTCCCCCTCCCCCTCCCCCAGGCCCCCCACACCCGCCATTCCACTTTCCATCTCAGTGAGTCTGACTTTAGGGGCCTTATATACGTGGAATCATATAGTATTTGTCCTTTGAACGTGTTTTTTAAAGATTTCATTTTATTTCTTTATTTTAGAAGGGGGGGAAGGGGCAGAGGGAAAGCGAGTCTGAAGCAGACTCCGCACTGAGCATGGAGCCCGACCAGGGGCTCGATCTCATCACCACCAACCAAGAGTCAGGTGCTTAACCGACTGAGCCACCCAGGCGCCCCTGAACGTGCATTTTTTAAAAAATGTAAATTCAATTAATTAACATATAATGTATTATTGGTTTCAGAGGTAGAGGTCAGTGATTCATCAGTCTTATATAACACCCAGTGCTCATTCCAGCACGCGCCCTCCTTAACGTCCATCACCCAGTTACCCCATCCCCCACCCCCTCCCCTCCAGCAACCCTCAGTTTGTTTCCTACAATTAAGAGTCTCCTATAGTTTGTCTCCCTCTCTGATTTCATCTTGTTCTATTTTTTCTCTTCCCCTATGATCCTGTTTCGTTTCTTAAGTTTCACATATCTGTGTGATCATAGAATTGTCTTTCTCTGATTGACTTCTTTCGCTTAGCATAGTACCCTCTAGTTCCATCCACGTCACTGCAAATGGCAAGATTTCGCTTTTTTGAGGGCTGAGCAGTACGCCATTGTATATATGTACCTCAACTTCTTTATCCATTCATCTGTCGATGGAGGTCTGGGCTCTTTCCACAGTTCAGCTATTGTGGACATTGCTGCTATGAATATTGGGGTGCAGGTGCCCCGTCAGATCACTACATTTGTATCTTTGGGGTATATACCTAGTAGTGCAATGGCTGGGTCGTAGGGTAGCTCTATTTTCAACTTTTTGAGGACCCTCCATACTGTTTTCCAGAGTGGCTGCACCAGCTTGCATTCCCACCAACAGCGTAAGAGGGTTCCCCTCTCTCTGCATCCTTGACAACATCTGTCGTTTCCTGACTTGTTAATTTTAGCCATTCTGACTGGTGTGAGGTGGGATCTCACTGTGGTTTTGATTTGTATTTCCCTGATGCCGAGTGATGTTGAGCATTTTCTCATGTGTCTGTTGGCCATATGGATGTCTTCTTTGCAGAAGTGTCTGCTCATGTCTTCTACCCATTTCTTGATTTGGTTATTTGTTCTTTGGGTATTGAGTTTGATAAGTTCTTTATAGATTTTGGATACTAGCCCTAACTGACTGAGCCACCCAGGCACCCCTGAACGTGCTTTTTTTTTTTAATTTAAATGCAATTAATTAACATATAATGAATTGTTGGTTTCAGAGGTAGAGGTCAGTGATTCCTCAGTCTTGTATAATGGACATCTGGTATGTCATTTGCAAATATCTTCTCCCAGTCTGTCGGTTGTCTTTTGGTTTTGTTGACTGTTTGCTTTGCTGTGCAGAAGCTTTTTATCTTGAGGAAGTCCCAATAGTTCATTTTTGCCTTTGTTTCCCTTGCCTTTGGGGACGTGTCTAGCAAGAAGTTGCTGCCGCCCAGGTCACAGAGGTTGCTGCCTGTGCTCTCCTCTAGGATTTTGATGGATTCCTGTCTCACCTTGAAGTCTTTCATCCACTTTGAGTCTATTTTGTGTATGGTAAACATGCTTTTTTAAACGGAGAAGTACAGCGAGCATAGCGCCTATGGAGGACAGCTATTATGACCACATGTCTTATCACTGTAGTGAGTATTGCCACCAGCTGGTCCGTCCATCAGGGCCGGAAAAAAATCACTGGCTATCAAAAATAAATGAAACCCTGGTTATATATCAACTGTCACTTTTCAAAGTTTGTCTTGTAACTCAGAAGATTGTGACAGCAATTCAGTAGGTTGCAACTAGCATTTTGCAAGAGAGAAGTAGCCTAGAGGAGCCGGGAGAATGGAGAGCGTCCCGTGCAAGGGGCGGGGTGGCAAAGGCTCACGGGATTTTGTTTCGGTTATCGAAATCCATAGATGTACTCTGGATGATGACGGAAATGCATTACTTACTGAGGGTTTTGATGGGAAACTTGTGGAAAACGTTATCTCGCAACACCCGGGCTCGGCTGCGCACTCCAGCAGAAGCTAGTTGTCAGGTCCACCGCGCCCTTTCCGGTTGGCTGACCTGGAGCTCAGGTGAAAGCACCCTGTGTTTCAGGTCCTCTCTATCCTGGTGTGTCCTGGAGCAGTGCAGTCCTGGTGGCTCGTCCATGTTTGTGAGGCTCCTCTTGGGGTCCCCCAGAGTGAATTTCATGGGTGCCATATGCCCTAGTGGAGCCAGGCCATCCCAGGTGCTCCCTTGGCATCTGTCCAGCCATGACCCTGGGGCGCCGTAACAGACAGACAGACTGACTTCCTCCTATCACATGGCGCTCATGAGGTCGGACTCCACGGAGGACTGCGACTCTGCTTGGATCCCTGTGTCCCACACACAGTGACCTAGCATCCCTGAGGGCCAGGCACTGCGTCCTGGAGAGCTCAGCGTCTACAGGGAGATGGGCAAGGCACGAACACTAACGGGAGCCAGCACCCTAGCAGACGTCATACAGGGGACAGGAGCAGACCTTGGGAGGCCCCCGGTTCAGTCCAGCTTTTCCTCATCGTGATGCTGGGCCCACTCCTGCCTCCGACCTCAGGCTTCCAGCACCTTTGGAGCTGGGGTCGGGTCTGTCCCGGGGGTCCAAGTGGAAGCTGCTCCCCCCCAGCACCCCTGTGTGGGTGTGACATTCTCCCACTGCTCAGGGTTCAGAAGCTGTGGTTCCACCTGGGACAGCCCCAGGTCTCAGGGTGAAGGAGGGGCTGTACCTGAGCTCAGTGACCCTAGCTGCCCTGTCACAGCCTCTGGGCTGCCACTGCCACAGACCACATCCTCCCGTGGTGGCCGAGGTTGAAAATCCAGGTCTGAATGTGTCCTGGGGACTCTTGAGGGCTGGGCTGGGCTTTCTCAGCTGGTGCAGTGGCAGTTCTGGCCCACCCAGGCCTGCCACCACCCATTCCCTGCACTGGATTCAGGCCCGGCCTGAAGGCCATTTGTATTCCAGGTATATCTGAAGCCTTGGTTGAAACAGACTAACGGGAGACAGAGCCAGTTCTATTCACCCACCTGTCCTGGCAGTTTTAATGGAGGAAGAATGGCCACCAGCAATGCCAAATGCCTGTTTCCCTGGGCAGCAAAGCTCAGGGAGGTGGTTCCTGGGATGGAGGAAACTAGGGGAGGGCAGCAACAGCCCCAGCCAGGGGGAGAGGCCTCCAGGTCCTGCTGGGTGAGGGCTTAGAATGCAGAGGGTGTGCAGGGGCAGGGGGGCTGGAAAGACAGGTTGTAGGAAGAGGGAGCCCGCTCCCAGGAGGGGCGGCAGCAATCAAGGAAGCACGGCTGCAAAGCTCCAGTCAGAGACGTGATCAAGATGTCCAAATAGCCCAGACTAAGAAGGAGGGAAGGGGTGTGCAGTTTAGAGCCCATCAGCACCAGAGACCAAGGGTGATGAGGTTGTGGGATATTGGTGAGGTGAGATGGGGTGGAGTCCGGAGCCGACGACCAAGAAAGAATTATTGAGATGTCTTGGGTGCAAAATTGTGGTTCATTAAAGCACGGGGACAGGATCCATAGGTAGAAAGAGCTGCACCGGGGTCATGAGGAATGGCCCATTATATACCCTCAAGTTGGGAGGGGGTTAGGGGTAACGTAAGTCTCTGAGGAATTTTGGAAGCAAGGTTTCCAGGACCTTGAGGGGGCTAGCTGTTGTTGGGAAAAGGTCATTTATTACCATCTAATAAAACCTTAGTCCTGAGACCCTTCATATGTATATCGGTGGGCCATATGCTTGGGGGATGATTGGCAACATGTATCTTGGGGGGGATTTAGAGATCCAAAGGAATTTTTATACATTAAAGCAGACTTACAGGATCCTGGTGGGAGGGGGAGGCGGTCAGCCTGGGATTGCCTTTTTGCCCTTAGCAAAGTATTACCATCGAGGCAGTTGAGTCCCTAGAGGAATGTCACTCTGCCTGTTTCAAGGACTTGTCAATGGGCTGTAGGTAGTAGGGAAATGTAATAATGTAATGATTTTTCTTCTGCCTTTGTTTCCCACATCAAAGGGGAAGTGACTTCTCTGCTTGCCTAATGTGTGGTTTGAGCGCAAGCAGGTAGAGTTGAACCAGATCATGAGGGCTAAGGACGTGCTTTCTCAGACTTCGATGTGCAGAGGATGCCAGGGACCTTGTGAAAATGTGGGTTCATACTCAGCGGGTCTGGGTTGGCCCCGGAAACGTGGCATTTTTTTTTTTTTTTTTACAAGCTCCCACGTGGTGCTGCGGCAGCCAGCATAGGGACCACAACTTTGAGTAACAAGGTGCACATGCAACTCTGCACTGCCCCCTGGTGGCCTTGCTGAAAGGTGTTTGCACTTGTCCAGTAGGTAATGGACGTCGGTGGTGGGCACCTGTGGCCGGAGGGGCGACTCTGGGGGACAGATATGACATCCGCTGAACTGAGGCCGAGATCGAACTGGATCGTCAGAGGGTAGAACATTCAGAAGCCCGTGCCTCTTCGCATGGGTACTATTGAGATGCCGAAAATGAGAGAGTGCCGATTTGAGGGATTTTTCCACAGTTCCCAGTAAGAAGGTAGTCCCTGGGAGTGAAGGGAAGGGTTGTGGTTGGCTTGTAGGGACAATCACCTTTCCAGCTCCATCCGCCTCAACTGCGTTCCAGACAGTCCCATAGAATTTCTGCTCCCCAACTTCGGGCCTCCCTAGCGTTATGCCTTAGCTCTGTGGTGAGAAACGAAGCCTCGGGAAAGGGGCAGGAGGCTTGCAGAATATGCCAGTATTTTCCTTAGACTTTAACTCTCTTTCCTACTTTTCATTTTGTGGGAGTGATGTACGGTGGGCTGAAGTTATCCCGAACTTATCCTCATTTTTTTTCCTCTTTTGGGAGAATGAACCATTTGCATCTCATACCCTCCTCCCACCCTTGATCTGATCCCCAGTATCAGAAACCATATTCACGATTTGTTCAAACGTGTTCCTTCATTCAGTGATAGTGGTTCAAGACTCTGATACCCCAGTTTCCTTTTTTTTTTTTCTCTTCCGGCTGCTAATTGAAACTTTTCATTCTGGATTCATTCGTGATCTTTTTGTTTTGTCAATTTTACTGTTTTTAAGTTTTAATTCCGGTGCATAACATACAGTGTCATATTAGTCTCAGCTTTTGATACGCCACTTTCACTGGTACATGGAACAGCTAGACGGAAGATCAACAAGAAAATAGAGATTTGAAGAACGCTGTAAGTCAACAAAAGCCGACAGACACCTCTAGAACGGTCCATCCACCCCACAGTAGCAGTGTACAGAGTCTTCTTAAGTGTACATGGAATATTCCCATGGATAGACCCTATGGTAGGTGATAAAACCAGGCTTACTAAATGTAAAGGAATTGAGATAATACAATTATATTCTCTAACCACAAAGTGCTGAAACGAGAAAGCAATCACAGGAGCAAATTCGAGGAATTCACAAATATGTAGAAATTGAACATGTTCTTAAATAGTCAATGGGGCAAAAGAAGAAATCACAGAAGAAACTAGAAAATATTTAAGATGAGTGGAAATGAAAACACACGTACCGAAACTTGTGGGCAATGATGTCTTGGCTATTGCACCAAAGGCACAGATAACAAAAGAAAAAATAGACAAATTGGACTACATCAAACTTAAAACTCATATAAGTCAAAGGACACACTTGAGAGCGCAAAGGCAATACACAGAATAGAAGAAAATATTCATAAATCAAACATGTGATACAAGATTGATATCCAGAGTGTAGAAAGAACTCCTACAATTCAAAACCAAAACTTCCAACCCAGGGGCTTCGGGGTGGCACAGTCAGCTGAGCGTCCAACTCTTGATTTCACTCAGGTCATGATCTCAGGGTCCTGGGATCGAGCCCCATGTTGGGCTCTGTGCTCAGCAGGGAGTCTGCTTGAGATTCTCTCTCCCTCTGCCCCTCCTTCCACTCACTCTCTCTCACTCTCTAAAATAAACAAATAAAATCTTAACAAAACAAAACAAACCCAGTTAAAAAAATGAGTGAAGGACATTTCCCCCAAGGATATACCAATGACCAACGAGTACATGAAAAAGTGTTCAGAATCACTCACCATTAGGGAAATGAAAACCGAAACCATAATGACAAGCCACTTCACATCCACTGTGATGCGTGTTATTAAAATGTTCTCAAGGTCCGTCTTTCCTTTTTACGGCTGAATGCTGTTCCATTGTATGGATAGACTGCATTTTGTTTATTCATATGTCAATGGACACTTAGGTTAACCTGTTTCTACCTTTTATTTTATTTTTTTAAAGGTTTTATTTATTTATTCGACAGAGATAGAGACAGCCAGCGAGAGAGGGAACACAAGCAGGGGGAGTGGGAGAGGAAGAAGCAGGCTCATAGCGGAGGAGCCTGATGTGGGGCTCGATCCCATAACGCCGGGACCACGCCCTGAGCCGAAGGCAGATGCTTAACCGCTGTGCCACCCAGGCGCCCCTGTTTCTACCTTTTAACTATTGTAAATAATGCTGCTATGAATATAGGTGTACAAATATGGCTTTGAGATCTTATCTTCAGTTCTTTGGTTATATACCCAGAAGTGGAATTACTTGATTATATGGTAATTCTGGTTTGCGTTTTTTGAGGCTCCTCCGTACGGGATCCATAGCCGCTGTGCCATTTTGCTTTCCCGCCAAGGGCACAAGCCTTCTGATTCCTCCACATCCTCACTCACATTTGTAATTTTCTGTTCTTTTAATAACAGGCATCACAGTGAATGTGAGGGACTTGAGCAGCCATTTCCCCACATCCATGTCCCCAAGGTGGTTGGGTGTCGTCTGCTCCATCGAGGGCTTGAATAGAGCAAAAAGGCAGAGGAAGGTTAGGACTGCTCTCCCTTGGTCTATCTCTTGAGCTGGGACATTGAGCTCCTGGCCCCCAAGCCTTCGGATTTGGACTAAAACCCACACCATTGGTCCCCCAGCTCTTGGGGCTTCGAACCACACTGCCAGCCTGTGGGGCGTCCAGCTTGCAAGAGCAGATGTTAGGACTTCTCAGTTCCATGATCACATGAGCCACGGCCTTACAGTAAGTCTCTAGATATTGCTATATCTGTCTGTCTGTCCTCTCTCCATCCATCTATATATCCTATTGGTTTTGATTTTCTGGAGAACCCTGACTAATATAAAGGTCAAGGTCAAGAAGAACACAGGGGTCAGGGATGGGGTAACATTTTGTCTGAATGCAATTTTCCATTAATAATTGGAAGTATAGAAGAAAATCTATAATTTCACTATTTAAATTTTCCACCTGCGCATATGAAAATCCCCCATAAACAAAGTTTACGGCTGAGTTAAGGCACACGGGGAATATAATTTAATCAAGAGAGGAGGGAGGGGGATCTAGGGGTCTTTCCAAGAGACAGGAAGAAAGGAGGGCTGTGGCCATCAGCTGAGCAAGTGCGAGGCTGAAGATGACGGGGAAGATATGAAGGGGAGAGACGCAGGGGAACGGCCCAGACGTCCCCAGGAGGCTGCGCTGTTATTGCTCACTGAGTGGCCAGCCGAAGGTCAGCCAGTGGGGAGGTGAGCTGCTTGTTTCGGGTGAGAGATGTGGTTTGAAGTGATGATCAGTTATTCATTCAAAATACCCCAGTGCTTAAAATGCCAGGCATCGGCTCCAGAAGCTTAAGATGAGCAAACCAAAAAAAGGCACCGGGCCTCTTCTGTCTGCTGTCCCGTCCCTCCCCACTGCACCCTCCACTCTCCTTAAGGAGCCTTTTTAAAAATTTTTTTATATTTTTATTTTATTTTTAAATTATTTTAATAAATATTTTTTATTTTTTATTTATATTTATAATAAAATAATTATTTTAATAAATAAATTTTTTTATTATGTTAGTCACCATACAGTACATCCCCCAGTTTTTGATGTAGTGTTCCATGATTCATTGTTTGCATATAACACCCAGCGCTCCATGCAGTATGTGCCCTCCTGAATACCCACCACTGGGCTAGCCCAATCCCTCACCCCCTCTCCTCTGAAGCCCTCAGTTTGTTTCCCAGAGTCCATAGTCTCTCGTGGTTCTGAGCCCCCGCCTTGGCTTGCTCAACTCTTAGGGGTCTGGGCCCCTTTTCGTCGTCGCCTGGGGTGGCTCTGTGGCAGCTCTTTCAGGCAGAGGATGAGGCTGACTGGGGCCGGAGGAGGGCTCTATGGGATCCATAGCTGACCAGCCCTGTCCCTCTCTCCCTGCCCTGCCAGCACCCCTGGGAAGATGAGACCCCAGCTCATTGGCTACTCAGCGGCCTTTGACAGGGGTTGACCGTGGCAAAACCTCAGTCTGACTTGCAAATAGCCCAAAACACAATACCCAAGGGAAAGCCTTTGAAAAAGACATCTGTGTTACATGTGGGAAGTAAGATTCCTCCAAGATACAGAGGCTGAGCAAAGCTCTTAAAAATATTTATATCAGAAACCACTAGAACCCACGCAAGCCTGCCACATGCATGTGGGCGGGGGGGCGGGGAGGTGTCTCAGGTTGTGCAGACCACTCTGACGCCTGCATCTTCCTGCACCCCGGAGGTCCTCTCCTAGGACTGGCCACGTATGGTTCATACAGGTAGTGCTTCGACTGAGGCACAACCTCAATTTTATTTTATTTTTTTTAAAGATTTTATTTATTATTTTTTTGAGAGAGATAGAGTATGAGCAGGGTGGGGCAGGGGCCGAGGGAGAGGGAGAAGCAGGCTTCCCACTGAGCAGTTGTGGGGCTCGATCCCAGCACCCCAGGATCATGACCTGAGCTGAAGGTAGACACTTAACTGACTGAGCCACCCGGGTGCCCCACAGTCTCAATTTTCAAAAGAAATCGAATTTGAGCATTAAAAACAAAACCAATCAAATAAAATTCCCTTGTGGTAACCTTTCCATTCACTCAGGGAAAAGGCCCAAATCCTCACAGTGGCTTCCGGGCATTCAGTCTGTCCCTCAGAAACCTCGTTCCTCCTATTCTCAGTACTGCTGGTCTGGATGTTGAGAGAACATTCCCAGAACATCCCAAGTGCCCTTCCACCTAAGGTCACCTGTTCTGGATGCTCCCACCCCCTGGTCGGCCGTCCTCTTGTATGCCTGGCTCACGCCCTCCCCACAGCAGCTACTGCTAAGATGTGCCCCCCCAGAAAGGCCTGTCCTTCCCTCTGTCTCAACCCTGCTTTGTCACGACCTCACAGATGATGTATTTGCTTAGTTGTGCATTTTTTGTCTCCTTCCACCAAAAGGTGAGCTCCCCGAGGGAAAAAGTATTGCCTGCTGACAACTGTTGTCTACCAGTGCTGGGTGTGCCTGTCAGCCCACACTCGCTCAATGTTTGTTGAATGAAAGAATAAAGTTCTTGTCCGATAGGAAAAAGTAAGGGGACGGGTGGGGAGTGGGCAAGATGGAAGAAGGTGGTCAAAAGGTACAAACTTCCGGGCGCCTGGGTGGCTCGGTTGGTTAAGTGTCTGCCTTTGGCTCAGGTCGTGATTCCCAGGGTCCTGGGATCCAGCCCCGTACTGGGCTCCCTGCTGAGCGGGGAGCCTGCTTCTCCCTTTCCCTCTGCCGCTCCCCCTGCTTGTGCTCTCTCTCTCTCTAATAAATAAATAAAATCCTTTTTTTTTTAAAAAGGTACAAACTTCCAGTTGTAAGAAAAGTAAGTCCTAGGGATATAACGTACAGCATGGGGACTACAGTTAACAATCCTATAGAGTATATATTTGAAAGTTAAGAGAGTTGATCTTAAAGGTTCTCATCACAAGAAAAAAACTATAACTATGTCTGGTAATGGTAGTTAACCAAGCTTACAGCGGTAATCATTTTGCAATAGATACATATAATCATCTTGCTCACCTAAAATGAATATAGTGTCATATGTCAGTTATGTCTTAATTAAAAATACATTTTGATGTATGAAGTGTGTCCAAAAAGAAGTGGGGTGATATTTCAAATATTAAATGAAATTCAAGATTCTGTTTACTTTTGGGTATTTATATTTTTCTGGATGTACAACTTTTTGGATTATAGATACATAGTTGACTTTCCCTTTGCTGTGGTAATGTTTTGCCATTTAATTACACTGTAAAAAGCTAATACATTTTACTCCTCTTAATAGCAAAAATGACTTGAAAGTGTTTTATTTATCTTAGCCAATGAGAGAAGCACATTAGATTGAACATCATAATATAATTGCTTGTTCTCTGGACAAATAAGAGCAGAAAAAATTCATCAGGCCCTTAAAGAGTGAAATTTGAAGCACAATATAAACGAGTACTTAAGTCTTTTGTTATTAAGCCTAACCAGAACTTGCCACATTAAAATAAAATACGACTACCCATCTCCTCTGTAAGCAAAGATATATTTCAGATATACTGAACAGCTAAAGGCAAAGCAAAAGAAACAGGAAAAAAGCGCATTAATTTTTTTTTTTATTAAGTAAACTCTACAAGCAATGTGTGGCTTGAACTCAGGACCCCAAGATCAAGAGCCCATGCTCCACCAACGGAGCCAGCCCGGAGCCCCAAGTTAATTCATTATTAAACCTAGAATTTAGAAGGGTTTTGTGACAAGATGTAGGAGCCAAGAAAGAAAAGATGGAAACATTCAGCTGTCCAGAACGAACACCCCATCTGTTGGTTCTTTGGCCACTCCATCTCTCCGCGTAGTGTTGGCCGCTCCAGAGCTTGGATTCGGTCTTGAATCTAAGAACCTCTCGGGGAAAGACTGAAATTTGACCTGTGGCCAGCAGGAGGCGTTGTGGCTTTGTCCCGGGGTGTCCGCATGAGGGCTACGCACAGCAGTCTCCCAGTCTGGGATTGGACTTCATGCTCACTGATGGGGACTCAGTGGCAGAGTCCACAGCACCTAGATTTGGGTACTGTCCCAGCAGCTGCTTCCTGCCCGTCCCTGTCATGGGGAAAACCCCATGTCAAAACCCAACCATTCCAGTGTCCCAGATCAGAACTGATTTTGAAGGGTGCTCCTCTTCCTCCCCCTTCCCCTCCTCCAGCCTATAGCTGTGGCCACCACCTAAGTGCAGACAACCAGCCAATCCTTATGGAGGGTGTTTACCCTCTTTACAATGTTATTTTCCCATTGCTGTTGACTTCCCTCCATGCTCCACAATCTTACAAACGATAAACCAAAATAAATGCATTGTCAGATTTCTCTAGCGCAGCTTTCTCCTCCTCAATTACTTGGGGGTGGCGTTGTCCTGTTTGGGCTGAGCTCAGCTAAACCACGTTAGCATAATTCTCTTCTCTGCATGGCTTGGCTAGGGTGAGGTGAAGGAGAACACTTGTGAAAGATCTGGAAGTTGAATGCAAAGCTGCCATCACTGTTTCTGTGCCAGCTTCTTCCACGGGTTGCCGCCAGCACGGAGGTTAATGTGGGAGAGGAGATGGGTATCCAGTTGCCCGTGTTCTGGCCCACACCGGGCTTTCCTTCCCAACCGTGGATCTGGATGACCTAGAGCGAGCACAGGCTCGACACTAGAGGAGAGGCAGTAGCCTGCGAAGATTGCTCCACCGCTCACGCCACGGCATAACATCCACCCTCATGGTAATCCCTCGTTCTGCATTTCTCACAGTGATTCTGCTTCTCTTGTCAACCCTGACTGACACTCACCTAGACCAGGACACTCGGTCTATGCATCAGGACTCTCCATCTGCCTCCAACATCTTTCAAATTAACAGAGCCCTCTTCGTCTCCACTGCTAGTACCTTCATTCAGCTTCTGGAGATTGTAGTGGATGCTGTCAGGGACCTGCCTGTATTCCCTCAATACTTGTGTTTCTGTTTGACTTCCAGTTGCTATCACATGGGCCTCTCTGGCCACCAGCGCCGTCTGTGCCTCTGTGCAGGGGAGACGGGGGTGCAAGAAATTAGCTCCTCCCAGGAGCTCTCAACCAATGACTGATGAGAGTTGGTACATAGACGTCTCAATTCTCCTACCCTTCCATGGCGGTAGTCTGAGTTGTGTGTTCTAGCATGTTTCCAGGGGTCCCCAGTGGGATTAAATTCCAGTTGCCCAAGAGTGCCAGTCTTCCCTTCCTTATCCATGTTTCATAGGATTGCCTCCTAAATAATCTACTTGCATTTGATTCAGGATCTGATTCTTGTGAAACCCTAAGTAGCTGCTTGTGCGATAGGTATTCATAAGAAGCAGATCTTCAGAGTGAGAGTCTGGAATTGGATAGCTCACCAGCCAAATGGACCTTATGTCTCTAGCATGTTGGGTTCCCCAAGTAATATGACATTTACCTAATAAGACCCCCTCATGTGTGGTGGATCTGCAGGTTCAGACGGAAGGCGGTTGCCCTGACTAAAGGAACATCTCCAACAATTGAGCAATATGGCAGAAATGGTCACTATGAAACCATGGAGTGGGTTGGTTGTTGCTAAATGCCAACAGAGCACTAGAAGAAAATGATGGGGTCAGGACAGCCAACTGATGTGGGAGCTAGATGGCTTCTATGGCAGTGCTTAGAGACCTTTGTAACCTGTGGCCAGAGGGAAGGCCAAGATCTGTGGGTGGAGTGTAATGGAGAAACAGGTGATAGATTTCACAGCCCCAGTGCCTCTGACACCAAAGTCAGGCTGTGATAGGGAAGGCATGGGACCTGGGACTTGGCACGGGCACATCTAGCTGCATACACTTAGAATCTATAACTCTGATTCTCTAAAACCTCTGGGCCAAGGGGCTTCCTCCTTCCTACAGGTCTGGAGCTTCATGTGGAGACATTGCAGAGACTTCACTCAAAGGCTGGTTCAGGATTATGCTTGCTTTACTCAAGAAATATCCCATATCCCATCATTTCTTTTAGACTAATAAGCAACATCAAGTCTCAAAATGGCCTGACATGAGAGGGAGGATGACCAAAAAGGACCTAGGCGGTCATGCTTTGATGTGTCTTGAGGTTTTTGGATCAAGAGGAGGGTAAAAGCCTGGATGGGGAGAGTTTATTGATCTTGGCACAGTCCCCCATGATTAAGACACCAAGAGTTCGTCCTAATGGGATGGTACTTGAAACTTGGATAAATGGGACCCTAGTGTCAAAAAGACAGGGATGCTGGAACTTTCTTGACCTGGAGGAACAGGGTCAAAATGATCAGAGAGAGGTGTTCATGCTACAGTGGATTTATTATAAGGTACCAGAGAAACACCAGTGGACTGTTTTCCAGAGGGTTCAGATGACACTTCCTTCATGAAATGAAGCCAATGGCAGGCACAGCCACCCTGGAGATGCTTAATGGTGGCTGTCCTCCACAGCCTAGGGCTCATGGTGGGGATACTGCCATGGAACCAGACTAATCTATTTCAGTGCATATGGCAGGAGTCCCAGTGGCAGCACCAAAGCACAGAGACCAGGTGGAAGTACTTACCATGAAGGAAGTTTGGTGGCCTCATGCAAGTGCCCCTCCCGCATTTCCTTCCAGAGCACCCGGGGTTGGGGGGGAGGGCTGAGAGAAGACAATTGAACGATAGCCCTCAGCTGCTTCATCCAGGCTGTTCCCATCACTTTACTGGCCGGGTTACAAGTGATGGACTACTCCTCCCCAGATGGACACCCCAATGGGCAATGTTGCTTGGAGACTCCCCCTCAGTGTGGACAAGATTCTCCTAGAACTGCAGCCTGAGACTCTTCCTCACCATTCCTTCTTTCCCTTTCTCCTTTTCCAGGTCTCAGACCACTAGTATGGTCTGAGGGCTATCCCCACCAATTCCTGCTCCTTTACTTTTACAGCTATTTGCGCTAAAAACTCTCATGGATATCTAATCCCAGCTTGGTATCTCTAACCCTCAGAAGATTCTAACTGACACAAGCAGAAAAGTTGAGAGGGCAACAAGAGAGTCTGGATCACAAGGACATGTGGAAATGATTAATAGACCTTGGTATACTGAGGTATCGGATGTAGGGGCAGTCACATATGGCTTGACAGATGGGTGAGCCGTACCAGTGATTCAGCCACACCAATGAAGAGTCATGAACCCTTCCCAGTTTCCAGTTATAAGCTGTTCCCAGATCCAGAACAAATCAATAAGAAAGCCAGGTGTACTTGAGGGAGGACCTTACTATTTCAGAAATCCTTCCCCAAGGGGATCCTCCCATTATTTACCCAATAACTGCCAGGAAGTGGGAATATCTAGACACTTTTGAGGGCTGTTGACACAGCTTCTGAGGTGATACAGAAGATAGGGCAACAAAAATGCCATCCTGTTCATTGCAGGTAACTGCAATACAGAGGACTGGTGATTAATGGATTCCTCCCCCATGTCAGTTTCACACTGTGTCCAGTGGATCTGCAAAACTGGCTGCTGATCATTTCCTGTTTCTGGACATATAATTGATATGGACATACTTAGCTGGTAGAATCCTCATGTTCATTCATGACCTGTGGAGTAGGAGCCATTATGATGGAAAAGGCCAAATGCAAGCTCCTGAAATCATACCCCACCCTCCAAAGCCAATATAGATCATTAAAAAACAATATGGGGGCACCTGGGTGGCTCAGTCAGTTGGCCACCCAACTCTTGGTTTTGGCTTGGGGTTGTGATCTTGGGGTAGTGGGGTTGAGCCCTGTGTGGGGCTCTGGGCTTGGTGTGGAGACTGCTTGAGATTCTCCATCTCTCCTTCTCCATCTGCCCCTCCCCCTGCTCTCTCTCTCTCTCTCTCTCTCTCTAAAATAAACAAATAAAAATAAAATCTTTCTTAAAACAAACAACAGCAACAAAAACCAATATTGCACTCTAGGTGGAATGGCAGAGTATATTCCCACTCCCAAAACTTGAAGTAGATGCAGTGATCCCCATCTTTTAAATCACTCATCTGGTCCCTGAAAATTCTGCTTAGATCAGGGCTGAGAATGGTGGTAAACTTAATCAAGTGGCAACCCTAATTGTTCCAGATGTGTTATCATTACTAGGACAGATCAACTTAGCACTTACTGTGTGAATTTTTTTTTTTTTACATCTGGTGTACTGAGATGTAATTTCGTGTACAGTTCAGAGTTTGAATAAACTCATTCAGTCTTGTAGCCACCACTGCAATCAAAATATAGAACAGTTCCATCACCCCTAAAAACCCATCATGCTCTTTTGTCATCACGCCATCCCTCCACCTGCAACCCCTAGCAACCAACTGGTCTCTTTTTTTAATCCCTATGGTTTTGCATTTTTAGAGTGTCATGTAAATGGAATCATACAATATGCAGCCTTTTTTAAACTGGTGTCTTTCTCATAGTCTACTGCACTTGAAACAATCCATGTCCTTCATATATCAGCGGTCATTCATTTCTTTGTGTGGCTGAATTATTATTCCATTGTAGAAATGTTCCAGTTTGTTTATCCATTCACCAAGCAAAGGACAATTCTGTTAGCAGTTTTGGGGGATTATGAATAAAGCCACCGTAAACATTTGTGTGAACATATGTCTTCTTTTCCCTTGGGTAAATACCTAAGAGCGAGATTGTTGAGTTATAAGTAAGTGTACCTTTAACTTTACATGAAATGGCCTTTTCAAAAATAGCTGTGCCTTTGGTAATGAATGAATGTTCTAGTTGCTCCACACCCTTTTTTTTTTAAGATTTTATTTTATTTATTCGACAGAGATAGAGACAGCCAGCGAGAGAGGGAACACAAGCAGGGGGAGTGGGAGAGGAAGAAGCAGGCCCATAATGGAGGAGCCTGATGTGGGGCTCGATCCCATAACGCTGGGATCACGCCCTGAGCCGAAGGCAGACGCTTAACCGCTGTGCCACCCAGGCGCCCCTGCTCCACACCCTTTTAAGCATTTAGCATTGTTAGAATTTTGGTTTTAGCTATTCTAATAGATGTGTAGTGTTATCTTGCTGTGGATTTAATTTGTCAGTTTTGGTTTGGTTTTGTTTTGAGTAGGATCCACACCCTGCGTGGAGTCCAGTGTGGGGCTTGAACTCTCAACCCTGTGATCAAGACCTGAGCCGAGATCAAGGGTCAGATGCTTAACTGACTGAGCCACCCAGGCGCCCCTAATTTGTGGCTCTAATTCCCTAATGATTGACAATGTTGAGCATCTCTTCAGGTAGTTACTTGCCTTCTGTATATCTTCTTTGGTGAAGTATCTGTTCAAAACTTTTCCCTTATTAAAATTGAATGGATTGTTTTCTCATTTTTGAGTTTTGAGAGTTCTTTATGTTCTAGATACAAGCCCTTTATCAGATATATATTTTGCAAATATTTTCTCCCAGTCTGTGGCTTATACGTGAATTTTCTTTTTTCTTTTTTTTTTCTTTCTTAAGATTTTATTTATTTATTTGACAGAGAGACAGCCAGCGAGAGAGGGAACACAAGCAGCGGGAGTGGGAGAGGAAGAAGCAGGCTCCCAGCGGAACGTGGAGCCTGATGTGGGGCGCAATGCCAGGAGCCCGGGATCACACCCTGACCCAAAGGCAGACACTTAACGACTGAGCCACCCAGGCGCCCCTGTACTTGAATTTTCTTACCAGTGTCTTTTGAAGAGCAGACATTTTTTTCATTTGTATGAAGTTATCAACCTGTTATTTTACGGACAGACAGTACTTTTGCTGTTACATCTAAGAAATCTTTGCCTAACTCGAGGTCACAAAGATTTTCTCCTAGAAGTTTCATAGTTTTAGGATTTCTATTTAAGGCTATGGGATATTTTGAAATATTTTTGGGATATAATGCTACCCAAATGTTTGTCAATGAGAGAATGGTTATACGAATGTGGTAATCCATTCCATGGAATATTACGCAGCCATAAAAGAGAATGAACTATTGATACATAATTGTATCATAGCAACAAATTGGATAAACTTCAAGGGAATTATGTTGAATGGAAAAAGCCAGTCTCAAAAGATTACCTACTATATGATTCTATTTCTATGACATTCTCAAAAGGACAAAATTAAAGAGATGGAGAACAGATTAATGCTTGCAGGGGTTGGGGATGGGAGGGATGAGGAGATGGATGTGGCTATAAGGGGGTAGCATGAAGGAGCTTTGTGGTGATGTTAGAGCTAAATATCTTGATTGGTGGTGATATACACGTGATAGCATTGGCACACAAACACAGCACACACATACACAAATGAGTGCAGGTAGAACTGGAGAAAATGGAGTAAGCTCTGGATTATACCAATGTCAATTTCCTGGTATTGATACTGTACTACAATTATGAAAGATACTAACATTGGAGGAAATTGGGGAAAATGGAACATCCTTGTACATTCCTTTGCAACTTCATGTAAATCTATAATTATTTCAAAATTAAAAGTTTGGAAAAATTCAGTTACAGTTGTTTTGACACGTTCTCCTAAAAAGCCACAATATCATGATCCCATCTAAGTAAATTATTATAATCCCATAAAAGCTAGTATCTGTTTCACAGTCAAATTTCCACAATGGTCCACAAGATGACTTTTATTTATAGTTACTATTTTTGTTTGGTTTGGTCTTCAGAGAAGATCTAATCTCAGTTCCTATATTCTAGACTCTTTTCATCTGTAAGTGTCTACACCTTTTCTTTCTTGATAGTCACTTTTCAAAGCATCCAAGCTAATTTCCTTTTCCAACGTTCCACAGTCTGGGTTTGTCTGGCTATTTTCCCGAGGCCCCTGTATTTCCTGAGAACTGGGAGTAAAGGCTGGAAGCTTGAGTTTTTTCAGGTGC
This sequence comes from Ursus americanus, assembly GCF_024610735.1. NCBI lineage: Eukaryota > Metazoa > Chordata > Mammalia > Carnivora > Ursidae > Ursus > Ursus americanus. Next base: position 30,912,512 of record NC_142156.1, on the reverse strand, counting down.
AATATTTCCAGCTCCCTGGGCATAGAGTGCTTCCTGTTATGCCCTCCAGAAGGGACCCACGTTGGTTCGTCCCATTAAGAGAGCAGCCAGGGTTGAGTGCCACATGGAGGGGGGGTGACAGCCAAATTTCTCCAGTGGAAATGTCTGTATTCCCTTTGTGACTAGAGTATGTGGGGTGACACTTACACACCCTCTGTGTCCCACTAATCAAGCACCCAATGGTTTTGGCACCCATTTATGGTCCTTGCCTTAATCATTACTATGATCACACTAAGGGTTGCAGAAGAATGATTTTCTCATCGCAGGGGTCTCTCTCCATGTGTGAGAACAATTTCTCCACTCAGTGTGCTCTAAATCATCGTCCCCTTGAGAAGTAGTTGAAATGAAAATTTGCCCACTTTTTTTAAATACCGAAAACAAAATTAAATGTACTGTTTTTGACACAGCCATATGTTCCTGGTTACAGACCAATCTGAATGGGCTTGTATGGGTCAAAGCAGAAAAACTTCTATTAACTGCAATGGATTTAAACACCTCAAATATGCTTATACCCATGGGCTTATCATGACAAATCAAAGTTGGGCGAAGCTGGCTCACTGACTTGTCATTTTGATAGTTGGTAAATAAGAGGAAAAAAGATAAAACATTTATCTTGCCTTTACCTTACACATAGTTCCTCGGGACTGAATCACTGACGAGGGCAAGTTTTCTTACCCAAGTGAAGGAGGAATGCAGGAATGAGGACATCCCCAGCTTGCATCCAGTAATGAACGAGTGGATTGGGGCATTGTGCTTACATCACAAAAACACAACTTAGAATGAAATGCGAGGGCCCCCCATGTTCTAATGGGTGTCTTCATGTTAATTCCACCCCCGTTGTTATGTGGGGCCACCTCCCCCAGCTCATCTTGCCAAACCATGTCAGAGCCACGCTGGCCTTCTGTATGTTCCAAGAGCCCCTTGCATTTTCATTGTCTGATTGGCGTGCTCCATCCCCCAAGACCCCTGGTCTTCCTCAGATTTCAAGGGTCTCAGCATGTAACTCAGGTCAAAATATTGGGTCCTCCGTCTTCAGCATCACTGGTGCCATATCCAAGCCCCTTGGGTTCTGTGTTTCTGTGTCAAATTTGGGATCTGTGTCAAGCATACCTGTGCACAAACCATAGTTCTTAGCACCCCAGGCTCTTGCCTTGTGTCCCAGCTGGGAGCGCTGTTGATGCTTAGGGTGGGTGGGGGGTCAGGGAGCTCTTCGGAGTACCAGTCACCAGATTCCAACAATCTGGGAACCACACTCTCTCTGACATCTCTCTCCTCCTTTACTGATTCAGAAAGTTCCCCAAATGTTCCCTTCCCCTAATTAGCGTATTTTGACCTTTTCCTTCCCACACACCCCTGGGTGCTGTATATAATCACCAGCTTCATATGCGAGGCATTAGAGGGGTGTGTGTGTGTGTGTGTGTGTGAGAGAGAGAGAGAAAGAGAGGGAGAGGGAGAGAGAGAGAGAGACATACAGACAGCCTGACAGAATGTGGCCAGTCAGTGATGTGACACGGTTTCCCTTCTTAGGGAATCACAATGAACCCAGCTATCTCAGGGACTCCTAGAACGGCGGGGTCCTCGGAACTCGAGAATTCATTCAGTCACGTGATCAATTGCTCATTCGTCTACGTGCTCAACTCTGTTAGCACCTCTTGTTTATCAGAATAACATACATTTAGATCTGGGTGGTAGGTGCTTAGTTAGGGAAGCACAATGTTTACACATGGCAGGAAGCTGGTAACTGCGTAAAGAGGTCAGGGAAATCTTGCCCAAGGAGTGAGATTTGAGATCATTGTGGAACCCTGAGTGGGGAAGCCAGGTGGAAGACACTGTAAAGGGACAGGAAGTCCTGTCCGCAAATGCACGGCTTGGAAAAAGTATTGGAGGCAACCAAGAGAATAAGGGGTTGGATCAATTGCAGATGGCTTAATGCGGCAGAAACACTTAGGGGAACATATGAGACATGGGACTTGGGACCAGATCTGGGACAGCCTCCAAAGGCTGGGTCATGATAAGGAGTCTGATTTTTTCCCTTCAATCTGTACTGTCCTCCCCAAGCCATAGGCAGCCGTTGATCACTCGGAACGTGGCTGGTCCAAATTGAGATGAGCCAAGAGTGAAAATACACACAGGATTTTGAAGATTTCATATGGAAAAAAAAGTTTAAAACCATCAAAGCTAACTTTTATATTGACTGCATTCTGAAATGATAACATTTGGGATGTATTGGCTTAAATAAAATGCACTATTGAAAATCATTTCACCTGTTTCTTTTTACCTTTTTAAAAAATGTAGCCAACAGAAAATTAAAAATTACAGATGTGATTAGCATAGGTGACTTCGAAGGTGGGAGACAATCAAAGGTTAGAGAAGAGGAGTGCAGGCAAGGCTGGATCTGGGAGTAATGAGGAGGAGGAACTGAAGTACAGGCTGCAGCAGTGGGGACAGGCAGGAAGCCAGATAATGGTCGAGGTGAGAAATGGCTCAGGCTACAGGAAAGGACTTGACAAAGAGGAAGGCCAGGCCTGGTGACTGATGAGGAAATAATATATTAATAAGAAGAACACAGTGTATTTGAGGAAGTAGAAGCTCAGAGGGTACCTAGAAAATGGCACGAGCTGAGACCATTGTTTTACGCAGGTGGAAGGGCCAGTGCTGACATGCGCCCACCTCTCTTTCCTTTCTTGGGAAATGGACATTCTCAGCCAAGTTTGGGATCACAGGACAGATAGTCTACCTGGCACCTCTCTGAGGATGAGGCATGTCCCCCCTAGGTACCTACTTTCGGGGTCCCTTTCTGCAGGGCACATCCTCACCCACCACCTAAGGGCTCAGGGTGCTGCACGATGAGTCAGAGGTGCAAGGCACCCACTGCTTGCTCTTCACCCAATAAGCCCCCTGGTAAGGCCATGCCCCCCTGCCTCCGGGGTTTTTCCGTGAGTACAGAGGTTTCCATGGAGTTACCAGGCAGGGGGAATCGAGGTTGACCTTGATTGCACCACCAGGCGTGGCTTGATTGAAACTCGGCGGCAAGAGGGTTTCTCTGGAGCAGGGCTCAGCAAGCTCTTGGGCATTCTGGCACAGCTCTATATTGCTGTAAATAAAGTTAGATAGGAACGCAGCCATGCCTATCCGTTTACGTATTGTCTGTGACCGCTGTCACATTATAAGGACAGAATTGAGTAGTTGGGACAAAGATCACATGGCTTGGAAAACCCAGATTATTTACTGTATGGCCCTTTATAGAAAGTATTTGCCAGCCGCTGCCGCTCTCTTGCACAGAAGAATCCATGCATTTCTCTCACCCGCATCAATGCTGTTTAATCAAGGTCATGTTGCCAGCTTGGGGACGTTTGGCGATGTCTGGAGACATCTTTGGTTGTCATAATTAGGGGCAGAAAGGCATAGGTACGGGCATCCGTTGGGAAGAGGTCGGGTGCTGCTCAGCAGGACAGCCTCGCCACAGAGAACCATGTTCGAATGTCAGAGAACCGAGGCGGAGCACCTGCTTCCGACCTGTCCCCCTGCACCCACCATCCCCCGCAGAGGCTGCTTTACCCTGTCCCTCCCGTGCAGTTCAGCATCCTGTCCTCAACAGCAATGTCCCCCAGGTGCAGCCCCCGCCCCCGCAGGACCCCGCAGAGCAGGGGCTTGGGTCAAGCAGATTGTGAGCCGCCGGTCTCCTGGGACCTTCACCCCATGTCGGTTCTTGGGTGCGGCCCACTCCTCCTGACCTTCCACAGAACATCTGGGGCCCCCCCTCAGCAAGTTCAGCACACCAGGCACACCAAACTCAGCAAAACAACTGCCCAAGACACAAGCAACTTTAATCCCCCAATCCGGCCTTCAGAGGTGAGGGGGAGCCTAAGCAATGCTGCCAGACAAGAAGCTGAGCGGGGTCTCTTCTCCTCAGCCCTGTGAAGCTCATGGCCCAAGCCCTCCATGTCCGCACCCGCTTCTCCCTGAGGACGCATGCCCGGCTGTCTTTAGTTCACGGTAAGTGTGTCCTGGGGAGCCTGGGACCCTGGAGCAGCAGGCTCCTTTTCTTCCCTCCTCATCTCCCTCACCTTCTCCATGCCCTGGGCCCCCACAGCGCAGAAATACACAGCCTCGTCCTCAGGCTGCAGCTCAGAGATGCTCAAATACCCCGTGTTCTTGGCCAGATCTTTGGATCCGGAGAAGCGAGGGGGAATCTTGGAGCCCTGGTTGTTGTCTGAGCGGGAGAAATATCTCAACAGGAATCTGGGAGGGTGGCCGGGCCTCTGCTGGTACCAGTAGATGTTATAAATGCCGACATCATGGTCTCTGCTCAAGGTGCAAGGCAGGCGGATTGTGGTTCCGAGGGACGAGGACATGGATGGCGGCTGGCTCAGCACCGGCTGAGAGCCACAGCCTGGGGACACAGAAGCATATGGGTTTCTGGGGCAGAGGAGGGCAGCGGATGGGGCCAGGGGTCGTGAGCTCTGGGGTGTTCTCACCTATGCAGTGGGCGAGGAGTGCCAGCAGGACAGGAGTCCAGGACATGGTGTAGACGTGCTGGGCTCTGTCTCCTTTGTGCTGCCACAGCTCCCGGGGCCCTCTCAGGGCTGGGCCAGCACCCTCCTGTGCCCTCCCAGGGGTGGAGCCATTGCAGGCCTGTTTCCTGGCCACCACCATCCCGAACTTTCTAGAGTTTGCAGCGTCGGTTGGGGAACGGTCCCATGGACACCTTTGTGGCTCTTGCCTTGGCCCCATGGAAGCGTTTGGGGAGGAAGCACCTGCTGGAAACTCACGGGCCAGTGCCCAGGAGGCCAGCCTGCAAGGTTGGGTCCCATTAGGTAGGGTAACCTCAACGTCCTCCTGAGGCAGCTGAACCCCACAGTAATATGGTTTTTGTCCAAATTTACATGCCTGGTGAAACAGTAGAGAGAACAACCTCAGGGTGGTGAAAACACCTGCTTTGTGCAGCAGAAAATGCTGGGGCCCTGGAGTGAGTGGGATACTCTGTCCCCTTCCAAGCTCCTGTCCTCCCTCCCACCAAAGCCAGCCTGCTTTCCTCCTAGAATGAAGTAACAGTGACTCACAGCTTCTGAGAAAAAAGCAGCAGGAGGGACTTTGGGGGGGGGGGCCATGTGGGGCCCAGGGCAGATGGGGGCGGGGGTAGAGCAGCCTTTTCTCCCATTGGGTCCTATAGGGGCCTGGCCCCAGCCTTCCTGACCTCTCTCCTCTTTGCAATTGTCTCCCTGGGGAGTGGGTATGGCAACGTCCCCCTGGTCCTCGGCCCACTCCTTGGCCAGTCCCTGCACCTGCAGAGGTTCTGTGTGTCCCATCCTTGCCCCACCCGAGTTTGATCCCATCACCAATCACTTCCAGAAGGCCTGAGGCCTACTCTCTGCTCCGCGCTGCCCACCAAGCCCTGTGGGTTGTGCCGCTGAAGGCTGTCAGGGTGCTCAGAGGAAGACTAACGTCCCTATACGTTAATCAGAGTTCTCCAGAGAAACAGAACCAATAGGAGATGCATAGGAAGAGATTTATTATGAGAAATTGCCTCACTCCAGTATGGAGATTGAGAAGTCCCACGATCTGCCAGACGTCTGCAAGATCGTGGACCCAGCGATCCATGACCTGCCGTCTTGGGAAAGCCAGTGGGGTAGCTCTGTCTGAGTCTAAAGGCCTGAGAACCAGGGGAGCGGGTGGTGTAAAGCCCGGCCCAAGGGCAGGAGAAGACCAATGTCCCCATTCAGCAGGCAGTCAGGAAGCAGAAAGGGACGAATTCCTCCTTCCTCCCCTTTCTGTTCTATTCAGGCCCTCAATGGACCCACGTGGTGGACAGCCTCCTGCTTTAATGAGTACACTTGTTCGAATGCTAATCTCGTTTAGAGACGCCTTCACAGACACACCTAGAAATAATGTTGAATCTGGGCATCCTTTGGACAAGTCCAACTGATACATGAAATCAACCATCACACTTCATCATCCCTTACCTCATCTCATTCTAGAACTTCCTTAGCAAGGCATAGCCACAGAGGAAAGCCCAGGAAGTGAAGTGGGTCCTCAGCTCTCAGGGGGCTCTTTTTTTTTTTTTAAGATTTTATTTATTTATTTGAGAGAGGGAGTGAGAGAGAGAGAGAGAGAGAGAGAGCACAAGCAGGGGGAGGGGCAGAGGGAGAGGGAGAAGCAGATTCCCTACTGAGCAGGGAGCCCGACTTGGGATCATGACCAGAGCCCAAGGCAGACGCTTAACCGACTGAGCCACCCAGGTGCCCTCTCATGGGGCTCCAAGGCAAGGTCTCTCTTCTAGTGGAGGTAAAAGAAAGAAAAGAAAAAAAGAAAAAGGGTCACTTCAGGGGTTGGGTCATCTAGCTTCTGTTTCTCCTCAAAAGGAACCAGCCCCCGAGATGAGAACATGTTTAATTCTAGAAGGGGCTGCAAGGTGACCCACACCTGCAATAATTTCCAGGGCAGAGGGCAGAAAAACTCCCGGCTGTGACTTAGCTCCCCGTGGGCCTGGTAGTCGGCCAGCTGGAGACTTCTGGCGTCCATGCAGAAGGCCTTCTGGGTCATACTGACGGTGGGGACCCAGAGAGCTGCCAGCCAGAGTGAAATCCTCTTCCAGAGCAGCAAAGGAAGCAGGAGGGGTCGCCCACCAGCAATGTGCCTACCCACACCCCGGAATTACAGGTGTGCTTGTCTGGGGCTTATTATGAATAACAAAAGACACCTCTGGGGCTCTCCTCACTTGAGAAACTCCAGACAGACAGTCGCTCTTTTGCTGTCCTGCCCTCTGCTCCCTTGTGCGGTATTCAGTATACTTCTATTTCCTTGAAAGAAAGGAAGAAAGAAAGAGAGAGAAAGAAAGAAAGAGAAAAAGAAAAAGAAAGGGAAGGAAGGAAAGGGAAGGGAAAGAAAGGAAAAGAAAAGAAAGGAAAATAAACGAAATGAAACTCCAAAAGTTTCAGAAGCTCTGTGCCAGGAACTGGAAGAAGATCAAATATATATTTCTTACCATAAATCACAATATCACAGGCCGGTGCTCCTAACTAGGGAAGCCTCATTTACTGACATTTTAGGAGAAATTGGGATTTGGGTTTTTATATGACCTCTTCTTCCACATAGGCCGTTCTTCGCGAGTCTTTGGTCAAGAGCAGCCACTGTGAATATCCGTGGTCCCTGTCCCCACGGAACTTAGAGTCTAGTAGGGAATCCTAAGTAAATACAGTTGACCCTTGAATGATCCTGGTTTGAACTGTGCAGGTCCACTGATAATGTGGATTTTTAAAAAAGATTTTATTTATTTATTTGAGAGAAGAGAGAGAGGAGCACAAGCAGGTGAGGGGGGAGAGGAAGGGCAGAGGGAGAGAGGGAAGCAGACTTCCCCACTGAGCAGGGAGCCTGGTGACGTTCCATCCAAGGGCCCATAGATCTTGACTTGAGCAGAAGGCAGATGCTTAACGGACAGCCAGCCAGGAGCCCCATGCATGGATTTTTTTTGATAAATACAGGACAGTACCGTAAATGTATTTTTTTACGGAAGAAGAATGCTGGGCCCGGCTGGGAGAGCTGGAAAGACAAGAAAACCTGCCGGGTGAACTTGACAGTAAGCCAGAGGCAGGGGTCACCTATGGAGAGGAAAAAAATAATATCTCAGATGAGACTATCAGGGTCTCTTGCGCAGGAAAGTTTTTACAAGGAGATTTCACAGTGCAAAGTCAAAGGCAAGGTCAAGAGAATGATTCTGAGCATTACCACCACCTGCACCATGGTGATGATGGTGGTTCAGGAGATGAAGATGGATCTTCACCAACAATTTATTTTTCCCACAACACTGAACCAAAGAAGGTCCACAAAAATACAGGAAAGAAACCCACCCACGGCATTCTTTTTTAGCGAATGCAAAGAAGGAGTCAGACATAGCCCTGGAGACCTCCAGTTGCCCCAGAGTGCACAGGGCGCAGAACACGAGAAGATAATTATAGAATATTTGCCGACACCGTAAATAGGGAGCACAGCCCCAGATGTCTGAAGCTGAGATGCAGAAAGACTCTTTGATGTGGTGGTGGTGGTGGAGAAAGGTAAGCTGCTCGGCGTTATGACCCATGGTTTGTAAGGAATCCTGGCTAAGGAGAAGCCGTTCGCAGAGAGGCTGACAATGTCTCTTTGGAGAAGGAAGAACGAGGAAATCCTCAGCAAGAGCTCTCATCCTCACCAGGGACAGCATTTTCCTAGCATTATGTCAGAAAAAGAATTTTACCCCCTTCCTTGACACCACACCCCGCCACTGCTGCTTACGTATCACTTGTCTGTCCAGAGAAAAAAGACCCCATCTCAGAAGGGCTGGGGGAAACTCCAGAGAGGGTTTACAAGTTCAAAGCTGCCAGACTGAGTCTGAGACACTAGGTCCTGCTGTGAAATGCAACTGGGTCTTTGAAGCCGGGGTGTTTGTCCAGAGCATGCAATCCACGATGATTCTAAGGACGCCTGCAAGGAGGCATCCTGGATCAACCAATCGCAAACTGTCTGCTTCTCATCAGCGCTATGAAAAGAGCAAAATATGAAATTATCAAAAAATAAAAATTATAATATTAACAACCTTATGTTCTCCTCATATAGAATCGCAATATTTGTTAGTATTTTTCAAAGAAGTATGATCATATTCATCATTCTTGTATTTTTAAAAAAGATTTTATTTATTTATTTCACAGAGAGAGGCAGCGAGAGAGGGAACACAAGCAGGGGGAGTGGGAGAGGGAGAAACAGTCTCCCCGCTGAGCAGGGAGCCCGATGCAGGGATCGATCCCAGAACGCTGGGATCATGACCTGAGCCAAAGGCAGACGCCTAACGACTGAGCCACCCAGGTGCCCCCATCATTCTTGTATTTTAACCCAAATGAAGGCTTTTTAAAGTTTTATTTATTTATTTATTTAACTTTTATTTATTTACTTTAAGTAATTTCTGTACCCACTGTGGGGCTCGAACTCGCGACCCTGAGATCAAGAGTTGCATGTTCTTGCGACTGAGCCAGTCAGGTGCCCCCAAGGCTTTTTTTTTTTTTTTAAACAATAGTTACATTGCTATTCTTTATTCAGTATTGATCATTTTAGAGAAATCTTAAAGCTGAAATTTCATATACGTTGCACAATTACATTTCATTATTTGCCAACATTTTTAAGATATTTCCAAATGTACCGTTACAATTTTTGCAACTTAACAATTCAAGTAATCAACTTCAAACAGTGGTGAGCTCTAAGAAGAAAGCTGGTATAGCATGGTAAATATAGTTAATGATACGACATATTGGCAAGTTGCTAAGAGAGCAGATCTTAAAAGTTCTCATCACAAGAAAAAAATTCGTAACTAGGTGGGGTGACGGATATCACCTAGACTTATTGTGATCATTTCACAATATATGCAAGCATCGAACCAGTATATTGTACACACAAAACTAATATGTCAATTTTATATCCCCCCCAAAAAAGTTTTTTTTAAAAAATACTGGGTCTCAGGGCACCTGGGTGGTTCAGTGGGTTAAGTGTTAAGCACCAACTGTTTTTTTACCCCCCAATTTTTTATTTATTCACTTGAGAGAGATAGAGAGAGCTAGTGAGTGCATGAGCAGGGGGGAGGGTCAGAGGGAGAGGGAGAAGCAGACTCCCCGCTGAGCTCGATCCCAGGATCCCAGGATAATAACCCGAGCCCAGGGCAGACGCTTAACCAACTGAGCCACCCAGGTGCCCATAAGTGTCCAACTCTTGATCTCAGCTCAGGTCTTGACCTCAGGGTTGTGGGTTCAGGCACGGCATTGGGTTTCACACTGGGTGTGGAGCCTACTTAATAAAATAAATAAATAAATAAATAAATAAATAAATAAATAAATAAATAAAATAAAAATTTTAAAAATTTAAAAGCTGGGTCTCTGAAGAACTGCTCTTATTTAGGAGTAAGAGTACACACAGAGCCTAAGAGACCAATAAAGTTTGTACTGAATTTAAGCTATGAAATAAAGAGAAAAGAAGAAGAATCTGTAAGAATTATAAAGGCATAGATTTCTTACCAGCCCCCCCAAAACTGGTTACAAAATAGAAGGGAACATTTAAATTAAAAAGGCAATATTACCAAAGTACCAAGTACATTAATAAACATTTTTGTTGGAATATTAATGTTCCATAAAACCACAGTAAGCACTTTTTTACTAATTTAATTGCACATTTAACTTTGTATAACAGAGAAGCCTAAATATATTTAATGAATTCAGGGGCTCCTGGGTGGCACAGTCGTTAAGCGTCTGCCTTCAGCTCAGGGCATGATCCCGGCGTTATGGGATCGAGCCCCACATCAGGCTCCTCCGCTGAGAGCCTGCTTCTTCCTCTCCCACTCCCTCTGCTTGTGTTCCCTCTCTCACTGGCTCTCTCTCTGTCAAATCAATAAATAAAATCTTTAAAAAAATAAATACTTGCTATTTCTAAAAAAAAAGAAAAAGAAAAAATGAATTCAAGCAATACATCACTTAACCAAGGAATTGGAATTTTAAAATATTCGTGTGGCAAAATACTAGATGAGTATGAGTAAGTTTATTTATTGCCAGAAGACTTGGATGTTGAATGTTCTGGTTATCTGGTTTACCTAATGTCAGTGTATTAGAACTTTGAGATATAGAAGGACATTATAACCATAATGAGGGGCGCCTGGGTGGCTCAGCCGGTTAAGCGTCTGCCTTCCACTCAGGTCATGATCCCAGGGTCCTGGGATCGAGCCCAGCATGGGGCTCCCTGCTCTCAGTGGGGAGTCTGCTTCTCCCTCTTCCTCTGCCCCTCTGCCCTCCCCCTGCTCGTGCTTTCTCCCTCTCTCAAATAAATGAACAAAATCTTTTTAAAAATCAAAAAAAATAAAACCATAATGAGTATAATCTGACTTTTTGGATTCAGAAATTACTTGGTATCTTTCAGTGCTTCAGTGTTGCCATTATGAGCAATTAATCATTTGTATATGCGGTACTGTAGACATACTAGGGCCGTCTGTGGCATTCCCCTGCTGTTGCTTTTCTATAAAATTAAGATGTCAGATTGAAAGGAAAAAAAATGCTGAGTCTTCCAGAAGATCGTTTTTTCCCAAATAACTGTAACCATGTATGTCTTTTGTGGGATGCACTGGTACGACTTGGTGAGGGATGGATCATTGAGTAAGAAAGAAGATTCCAGAATGATCTCAAGCCATCGGAAGGGCAGCTCTAGTGCTAGTAAGAGATATAAAGGGAGAAGAAAAACCCAAGAGAAATAAATATTTGAGGAAATAGTAGAAGATAAATATACCAAAGTCAAAGAAACATAAAAGACCTCAGCTTGAAACGGCCCATGAAGAGATAAGAAAAACCCTGCACCTAGACGTATAGTAAAATTAAGGGTTAAAAAAAGAATAAAATCTAAAAGTTTCAAGAGAGAAAAAGATCACTTAAAGGGACACAAAAAGGAACTAGAATCAGGCTGACTGCACGCACACCTCTGGACACAAAAAAAAAAAAAAGAAAGAAAAAGAAAAAAAGAAATAATTTCAATGTAATGAACGGGGGAAAAAGTAAACCTAGCATTCTATATCCAGCCAAATTTTATAAATGAGAGAGCATAATATTATAGCGTAACAGAATCGGTCTCAGTCATAAAGACCCCAGAAATGTTGACACCCTAGTTCTGCAGGAAGAAACACTTTTGGGAGAAGTATCAACATGACTGGCATGTGAGTGGGCTAACTTTCTCATCTAGTTAAGGGGAAGATGTAGAAATCAATTTTTAAAAAATCGAGATGAAGGCCACATAGCTTAAAATTCCCCATCTTATGTTCCTACCAGCAATGCACAAGGGTTCTGATTTCTCCACAACCTCATTCACCTTTGTTATTGTCTGACTTTTTGATTCTAGCTATCCTGGGAAAGAAGCCGTGTCTTCTTGTGGAATGGCTAATGACGTCGAGCTTCTTTTTATGTGCTTGCTGGTCACTTGGCTATCTTCTTTGGGCAACTGTTCATTCAAGTCTTCTGCCCACTTTTATTTTTTATTTTTAAAAATTTTATTTATTTATTTGGCAGAGAGAGAGAGAGAGACAGCCAGCGAGAGAGGGAACACAAGCAAGGGGAGTGGGAGAGGAAGGAGCAGGCTCCCAGCGGAGGAGCCTGACGTGGGACTCGATCCCAGAACGCTGGGATCACGCCCTGAGCCAAAGGCAGACGCTTAACGACTGAGCCACCCAGGCGCCCCCCTTTGCCCACTTTTAAATCGGGTCGTTTGTCTTTTTGTTTTTGGGTTCTAGGGGTTCTTGGCATACTCTAGACAATAGACTCTTGCCAGATTTGTAAATATTCTCTCCTATTCTGTGAATTTTATTTTCACTTTCTTGACAGTGTCCTCTGATGCACACGGGTTTTAGTTTTCATGAACCCCATTTATCTGTCTCGTTGTTGTTGCTTGTAGTTTTGGTGTCGTGTTTAAGAAATAAATTTAAGGTCACAAAGATTTGCTCCTATGTTTCCTTCTAAGAGTTTACAGCTTTAGCTCTTAGTTTAGGTTTTGATCCATCCGAGTTCCATTTTGTACAAGTTGTAGGTGGTTCCTCCATGCTGAGTACTTGTCAAACTCTGTGTCAGGCTCTGATTTTATTAAGTGGATGGTGACCATGTGTCTCAGAACCCCCCTCACCGAGACTGGCTGGGTCAGCACTGACCAGATCCAGGACCCTGGAGGGAGGGAGACACAGAGCGCAGTCCCCCTGAGCTGAGAGCCACACTGAAGGCAGTGGAAGGCAGGAGAGAAGCCCAGGTGCTGTCTGAGACGCCATCAGCAGGTCACGTGGGCAGAGAGCCGAGGGGGAGGAGGAGCAGAAGGGTCAGGCCATGCTGGAGGCACCGCAGAGCTCGGGCCCTGAGTCCGCAGCAGAGGCTGGTCTCTCGGGTGCCTCTGATACCTGCTAACACCAACCTGGGGGCAGAGATGCAAGAAGATGCTGCTTCCTGATTGGCCAGTCTGAGCATGGGCGGGGGGGGGGGTGGGGCTTGGCCTCCTGGAACCATCTCAGCGCGAGGGCGGGGGCGGAGGGCAGGGCAGGGCAGGGGCGCCTGGTCCCATTAGGATCCCGTTGGTCCTGGCAGGGCACAGCTGCGATCAGTCATACCCGAGTGAAGACCACGTTGGCTCAACATCCTTAGAATCCCCTGAGGGGTCCGCTGGTGGGAGGCGCCCACCTAGTGTTCTCTTCAGGGCTGCTGCACAGCGCCCCCTGCCGGCCAAAGATGAGCGAGCACCAGCACAGGGCTTCCCCGAGGCTTGGGGTAGAACTCTGCGGGTTGGATTCTATTAGCAAGTATCTTGTTGAGGATTTTGGCGTCCATATTCATTAGGGAAATCGGTCTGTAATTCTCCTTTTTGAGGGGGTCTTTGCCTGGTTTGGGGATCAAGGTAATATTGGCCTCATAGAATGAGTTTGGTAGCTTTCCTTCTGTTTCTATTTTTTGAAATAGCTTTAGGAGAATAGGTATTATTTCCTCTTTGAATGTTTGGTAGAATTCCCCAGGAAAACCATCCGGGCCTGGAGTTTTGTTATTTGGAAGGTTGTTTATCACTGACTCAATTTCTTCATAATTAATTGGCCTGTTTAAGAAATCAATTTCTTCCTTTTTCAATCTTGGTAGTTTATAGGTTTCCAGGAAGGATTCCATCTCTTCCAGATTGCTTAGTTTATTGGCATATAGCTGTTGATAAAAATTTCTAATAATCCTTCCAATTTCAGTGGTGTTCGTCGTGACCTCTCCTTTTTCATTCATAATTTTAATAATCTGGGTCCTTTCTCTTTTCTTTTGGATAAGTCTTGCCAGTGGTCTGTCAATTTTATTGATTCTCTCCAAGAACCAGCTTCTAGTCCTGTTGATCTGCTCTACTGTACTTCTGGTTTCTGCTTGATTGATTTCAGCTCTAATTTTGGTCAACTGCTTCCTCGTGCGTGGATTAGGCCTGTCCCTCTGTTGCTGTTCCAGCTTCTTGAGGTGAGAATATAAAAATTGCATTTTAGATTTTTCTATTCTTTTGAGTGAGGCTTGGATGGCTATGTATTTCCCCCTTAGGACTGCCTTTGCAGTATCCCATAGGTTTTGGACTGTTGTATTTTCATTCTCATTGGTCTCCATAAATTGTTTAATTTGATTTTTGATTTCCTGGTTTATCGAGTCATTCCTGAGCAGGATGGTTCTTAGTCTCCAAGTGTTTGAGTTTCTTCCAAATTTTTCCTTGTGGTTGAGTTCCAATTTCAGAGCGTTGTGGTCTGAGAATATGCAGGGGATAATTTCAATCTTTTGGTATCGGCTGGATCGGAAGAATTAACATAGTTAAAATGTCCATGCTACCCAGAGCAATCTACACTTTCAATGCTATCCCGATCAAAATACCGAGAACGTTTTTCAAAGAACTGGAACAAATAGTCCTTAAATTTGTATGGAACCAGAAAAGACCCCGAATCTCCAAGGAACTGTTGAAAAGGAAAAACAAAGCTGGGGGTATCACAATGCCGGACTTCGAGCTGTACTACAAAGCTGTGATCACAAAGACAGCATGGTACTGGCACAAAAACAGACACATAGACCAATGGAACAGAATAGAGAGCCCAGAAATGGACCCTCAGCTCTTTGGGCAACTAATATTTGATAAAGCAGGAAAAAACATCTGGTGGGAAAAAGACAGTCTCTTCAATAAATGGTGCTGGGAAAATTGGACAGCTACATGCAAAAGAATGAAACTTGACCACTATCTCACACCATACACAAAAATAAACTCCAAATGGATGAAAGACCTCGATGTGAGACAGGAATCCATCAAAATTCTAGAGGAGAACATAGGCAGCAACCTCTACGACATCAGCCAAAGCAACCTTTTTCATGACACATCCCCAAAGGCAAGAGAAACAAAAGATAAAATGAATTTATGGGACTTCATCAAGATTAAAAGTTTCTGCACATCCAAGGAAACAGTCAGAAAAACTAAGAGGCAGCCCACGGAATGGGAGAATATATTTGCAAATGACACTACAGATAAAGGACTGGTATCCAAGATCTACAAAGAACTTCTCAAACTCAATACACGAGAAACAAATAAACAAATCAAAAAATGGGCAGAAGATATGAACAGACACTTTTCCAATGAAGACATACAAATGGCTAACAGACACATGAAAAAATGTTCAAAATCATTAGCCATCAAGGAAATTCAAATCAAAACCACACTGAGATACCACCTTACGCCAGTTAGAATGGCAAAAATAGACAAGGCAAGAAACAACAATTGTTGGAGAGGATGTGGAGAAAGGGGATCCCTCCTACATTGTTGGTGGGAATGCAAGTTGGTACAGCCACTCTGGAAAACCGTGTGGAGGTCCCTTAAAAAGTTAAAAATTGAGCTACCCTATGATCCAGCCATTGCGCTACTGGGTGTTTACCCCAAAGATACAGACGTAGTGAAGAGAAGGGCCATATGCACCCCAATGTTCATAGCAGCAATGTCCACAATAGCTAAATCGTGGAAGGAGCCGAGATGCCCTGCAACAGATGACTGGATTAAGAAGTTGTGGTCCATATATACAATGGAATATTACTCAGCAATCAGAAAGAATGAGTTCTCAACATTTGCTACAACATGGACGGCACTGGAGGAGATAATGCTTAGTGAAATAAGTCAAGCAGAGAAAGACAACTATCATATGATTTCTCTCATCTATGGAACATAAGAACTAGAATGATCAGTAGGGGAAGAAAGGGATAAAGGAAGGGGGGGTAATCAGAAGGGGGAATGAAACATGAAAGACTATGGACTATGAGAAACAAACTGAGGGCTACAGAGGGGAGGGGGGTGGGGGAATGGGATAGACCGGTGATGGGTAGTAAGGAGGGCACATATTGCATGGTGCACTGGGTGTTATACACAACTAATGAATCATCGAGCCTTACATCGAAAACCGGGGATGTACTGTATGGTGACTAACATAATATAATAAAAAATCATTATTAATTAAAAAAAAAAAAAAAAAAAAAAAAAAAAAAAAGAACTCTGCGGGTTGGGAACTTGGGGGGGATTAAATGTATACCTTTATTACAACTCACCTCTCACTAAAATTTAGCAGTTCCTTCTGTGGCGAATATAGGCATAGATCACCGCAGTCTTGGCGATACCTATTTATCGCCAAGAGAAATGGTGGTTGTTTTCACATCATGGTACCGTTGTTGACCGACTTCCAAACATAGTTTACACTTATCACTATGGTTAAATTTTGGTGGTGATTAGATTAGACCTGCTGCTACAATCTCATAGATGTGTTCATTCTAATATCGCGATAACTGTGCTTCAATACAATTAGATTTATTTGTGATCCTGTGTACTTGTCAATGTTCTCCAGACGAAGACCTCCAGGGTACACCTGCAGCCAGACCGGGTTGGATTTAAGGACTTGTTGCAATGTCAGATACTGGGTATCCTGGAAAGGGGAGGGATGGCTCAGTAAGCGGGTGTTAGGAAAGAATTATAGGATTTGCGGGGCGCCTGGGTAGCGCAGTCGTTAAAGCGTCTGCCTTCGGCTCAGGGCGTGATCCTGGCGATCTGGGATCGAGTCCCACATCAGGCTCCTCCGCTGGGAGCCTGCTTCTTCCTCTCCCACTCCCCCTGCTGTGTTCCCTCTCTCGCTGGCTGTCTCTCTGTCACATAAATAAATAAAATCTTTAAAAAAAAAAAAGGAAAGAATTATAGGATTTGGGTTTGCTTTAGGGAATTTTGGAGAGGGTTCAAGGAAGCAGGGCTTTGCGGGGTGGTTGGATGCTGTCCGGAAGCCAGGGTGATTCTATCATTAAAGGGTGTCCTAATTCTAACCTAAGAGGAGAAGCGTATAACAGGTGTAAAGCCGTGGGTGGTAGAGAAGCAGCAGTCATTCAGGGGAGCCAACCAAGGTGGGGGGCATTTGGTCGTTTCGTGGTTTGAACAACAGCTCATGTTTTGGCTGTGTTCAGATATGACTGTGGCAAGGTCTGTTTTGTCTTGATCCATCACTGGCCTTGTCTGAGCCTGGCGTTCTGTGAAATTGTGCATGTTCATGGGAGCTGGGCAGCCAGGCCAACTCCCAGCAGCCCAAGACCCGCCTGACAGGAACAGGCGGGCTCCCAGCTGTCAGGAGCTACCTTGCTCTTGCTCACATATATATCTTAAGAAAAAAGGGGCACCTGGGTGCTCAGTCGGTTAAGCATCCGACTCTTGATGTTGGCTTAGGTCGTGGTCTCAGGGTCATGAGATCGAGCCCTGAGTCGGGCTCTGCACTGGGTGTGGAGCCTGCTTAAGATTCTCTTTCTCCCTCTGCCCCTCCAACCCTGCTCACATGGGCTCTCTCTAAAAAAAGAAAATGATAGTGGTTTTATGAATATTTTAAATGTGCTTCAGTGTTATTGTTCTGTAGTGCCTAGCCAATCTGTTACTTTTTTTTTTTTTTAAATCTACAGTACAAGTAGAGCTCTCTCTGTCTATGGCTGCATAGTACTCCATTAGCTGGATGACTGGGTCTCACCCATACATATTAAACCAGAACACCTGAGAGTTGAAGCCAGGCATCAATGTTTTTTTAAAGCTCCCCAGTGATTCCAAGATGCCACCAAAGTTGGAAACCCCTGCCCTGTGTAATACTTCTGGAAATCTTACTTACTGCTTGTTAGAATCACCTGGGAGGTTCTTCTAAAAATCTGTTGCCTAAGAAATGGACCAATGGTCATGTTCTATTTCTTTATCTGGGTGTTAGTCGCACCGGAGAGTTCGCTTGGCAAGAGCTCATCAAGCTGTACACCTATGCTTTGTGCACTTACCTGTAGGCTAAACCTCAGGAAAGCATTTCCAGAGTCGTCTGTTGTCTGAACCCCTCCCAAACCAAAAGGATAAGAACCATCGAGGGTGGGCTCCAGCTTTCATACTGTCCAAAGCTCCTCAGTGATTCTGCTGTGATTCTTGCTGCCCTGGAGACTGAACAACTCTGTGGTCACGTGCACCTCACATCTCCCCGCAAAAGGGGGGGGACATGCTCACCAGAGCCCCACATGAGAAAGGAGCTGCCAGCTGGAAGGAATGAAGGGACACCTCATTTCATTCATACTCATGAGTTGCACCCAGAACATTGCACATCATTCCACCCCCACCCACATCATCAGGCCTTCCATGTCTGCCACTGTCATAGATCTTTTCTCTCTAATTTTCAGCACTCCTTTTTTTTTCTTTATAAAGATTTTTTTATTTGTTCATTTGACAGAGAGAGAGGCAGCGAGAGAGGGAACACAAGCAGGGGGAGTGGGAGAGGGAGAAGCAGGCTCCCTGCTGAGCAGGGAGCCCAATGTGCGGCTTGATCCCAGGACCCTGGGATCATGACCTGAGCTGAAGTCAGACGCTTAACAACTGAGCCACCCAGGTGTCCCCTAATTTTCAGCACTCTTATTACCACGAAGGCGTGCATTTGGCCTTTTACCTCTTAGCCTTCTGGCACCTGCCTGTGTATGTTTCCATGAGATCCCCTTTCCTTCTGTTGATTGGTGGCTTTCTTATTTCCCAGACCTTGATCACGTGCCTTGTAAATATCTTGTCCGAGTTTACAATCCAGCATTTACAATTTTCTCCTTTATCTTTCTGGATAGGAAATTTTAGTTTGACATTCACTGATTTGCTTCCCCTCTGCTTAGTGCCATGCTCAAGCAGCCCTTCCAGGTGACAGAAAAACGTTCTCCTGCAGATTACTCATTATCTTTATAGTTTTATTTTAATCAGACTTGGGTTTCTTTCTCAGTGCTGTGCGGTACAGAGTCCACCTTAATTTTTCTCCCTCTGGAGAACCAATTTTAGCAATAGCATCAATAAATCATCTTTTTCTCCACTGGTTTTCAGGCTTTTTTTTTTTTTCCTTATACACCAAGTGTCTACTTGAAGCCCCCTTCCCATCAGGAGCTCCTGGATTAGGAAAAGTGCCTGAAATTTGATGAGTCCAGGGGAAATCAAAGGTCTTAAGCTCCTCCTGCCCCCCCCCATGTCTTCCTGGGCAGAGAACCATAGGCTTTGGGCTAAAAAGTGGGAGGAAAAGCTGCATTGGAACTTAAAGTCCTGAGAAATCAGTGTGGCGGGTAAAATTCGTGCTATTTACAACACCCACCTCAACTGGAGAGGGGCATCTGAGAGGCTCCTGCTGGTGCTGAGCAGGGAGATCATTTGGAGTTTCTTTTTTTCCCCCCTTTAGATTTTCTTTATTTATTTGACAGAGAGAGAGAGAGAATGAGAGCAGCAGCAGAGGGAGCAGATTCCCTGAACAGAGAGCCTGATGTGGAACTCGATCCCAGGACACTCAGATCATGACCTGAGCTGAAGGCAGACCTTAACCGACTGAGCCACCCAGGAGCCCTAATTTGGAGTCTCTATTGGGAGAAGCTAGAGGTGTGAATGGCTCCTGCTAATAAAGGAGCATGTCCAGGCTGACAGGCTGAGGGAGGGAAGGGGAGATTGGCTCATGGAGAGTGGGGTGAGGTTTCACTGCCATTACCCTGGGAACCTCTCCTCTGTCCCCTGTGAAGACCCTGTATATTACAGCTGCAGACTTTGGAAGTTGGATTTATTCTGCTGGAGGAGAGGGATTTGGAGTTCTGGGCAAGAACCAAGGTCAGGGGAGGGTGCCCAGCCTCAACTGCTGCAAATTATTTTAGGTGAGGTTGTGTGGTTTACAAGAGGTTGGATGCCCAGGGAAGGAACATCTCTTGGGTGCTGCCGAGAGCAGGACAGGTACTCAAGAAGGGTCTTTCTGTAACTTCACCCAAGGTGCTTCTTAACACCTAAAGTTTAAACATTTTCTTTTTCTGTGGCTTGAGAGGCCACGGTGGGGGCTCTGGTGAGCTTGGTGGGAAAGGGGATGTTCACTTTGAAACATGGTGATTCAGAACCTCTAAGGCCAGCAAGAAACCAAGATGAAATCCAGGGGTGATGGTTCTAACATAGACACTCAGACCCACAAAAAAGAGGGGTCCCTGCCACAGCAGCCAGCGCAGGAAGTAGTGTCCTGGTCCTGGTCCCTGTGAGCAGCAGAGTCTGTGCAACCCAATTCTAGACACACAGGAGGGACGAACATGTCTGAGAACTCACAGGTGGGGAGGATGGTGCCCCCACTGCTTCTCCCCCACTGGGGGTGGGGGAGTGGCCTCCGTGCTAATTTGCTGTCTCCTCTCTGACTGCAGTCCTGCCTCAAGCTCCCAGATCCTTGTGCTGCCAAGGCCACAGCTGGGAGGGAGGAGAAAAGGAAAGCATCTTCTTCACAGAAAGGAATGAATGAATGAATGAATGAAAGTGAGTGATTCCTATATAACCTATCCTTTTGACCACACTATCAAGGATTCCCAAAAGGGCGCGTTATGCACTCATGGTCCTCAAAGAAATCACCAGGGGGTGGATCAGTGCACTCCTATTTCCAAGCCCACGTTCTATTTTGCAGCTGTCTTATTTTGTGCGGAATCATCCTAGAATCCACCGGAGGCACTACCTACAAATATTTTTATTCTATGAAGTATCCATGAATGGTCTATATTCAAGGTCTTGGAATAAACAGTATCCTTAATGAGGGTTAATGAAGTTAAAAAGAATGTTCCAGTAGAAAACTCTAAGGGTCAGACATGAGAAAAGGAAGGGTTTGTGTGGAACCTCCGGCAGGATTCTTGGGAGGCAATGAGGTACAGCGAGCCCGTGACAGGGTGCTTTGCACAAGGCCAACGTCTATTAAGAGGTAGTTGCTTCTTTCAGGCTCCTGTTGCCCTTAGGGGAGAAGGTTGAGGACCTGCTCTTTCTACAAAACATGGTTCAGAGCAGGCCTGTTGCAGACCCCTGGGGACTCCTACCTGGGCACCAAAATACAAGGTAAAAGATGGGGGTTTTCAAGCTGCTCACTGGGGCAGGGCTGCCTTCCAGCCCTAATCCTTACGCCAAGTGCTGAGATTTCGGCGCGCGGTTTCTGAACCTTAAGCTCTTTCCACCCAATTCTCAGAGGGACTCTCCCAGGGTCCAGACGCCTCTGGGGTCCTCCATGCCCCCTCCTCGGTCTCTCCAACAGGTCCCGGCTGGCTGCAGGCCAGCACTAGAGCCAACCAGTCTGCAGACCCGATCTCACTCAGCCCTCCAGGTTTCCAAGCCCATACTGGTGCTTTGACCCGCAGACAGCAGCCCGCGGGGGCGTCTCCATCCTTCCCAGCACACTCGCAACCCAGCGGAACGGTGTGAACGGAAGAGGCCCTAACCACCTCCCACGTGATCCCAGGCGAGGAACACCTGACCAGCGTGAGGCGGTCAGGCCCCGCCCAGTCACCCAAGATCCCTTTCGGGGAGCAGGCCCCGCCCCACCTCCCATGCTTCCTTTGGGAGGAATCAGGCCCCTTCCCTGCCCATAGAGGGGGTGGGGAGCTGGTCCCGCCCTGCTTCTCACGTGATTCAAAGTGAGGGGGAAGCAGGCCCTGCCCACGTGACCTGTGTGAAGCTACCAGCCCTTCCCCGCCTGCGCGCGGTAGGAAGCTTCGAGACGCTGCAGTGAGGCTCTGAGTCTTCCGTTTCAGGCTCTTTGAGACGACTCTCCTTCCCCAGGTCGCCGTTTTCAGCTGCCTCGTAGGCTTTGGCTGGAACCTCAAAATGTGGAACAGGAGCCCAGGGCTCCCGCACCAAGGCCTCAGGACGCGGGGATTTGAAGCTGCCGGGGCCCTGGGCTTCGTGCGCTCTCCTGCGGTTCAGGTGGCCGTTCGGGCCACTCCCTGTCTACTTTGCTTGGTGCGGGATCCCGAGAGGTTCCAAAGGAAAGCCAAATGGGCGGACTTCCAGGTGGGTGCAGACGATTTTTTTTTTTTTTTTTTAAGATTTTATTTATTTGAGAAAGGGCGCGCAAGTAGGGGGAGGGGCAGAGGAAGAGGGAGAAGCAGACTCCCGGCTGAGTAGGGAGCCAGATGTGGGGCTGGATCTCAGGACCCCGGGATCATGGGCCACCCAGGCGCCCTGGGTGCACACTTCTTATCACAGGGCCAAGGTAGCCAGCCATTCTTTTTTGCTGTAATCACCTGCGCTGCCTGTTACCCTTGACCAAAGACTGCTAGTGGTACCCCACTTGGGAGGCTGCCACCAACGGTGGGACAGGGCACGTGATAGACCCGATTTCCAGCGTTGCCCGCACCCTGGACCTACAAGGATGGGCTGACCCTGATACCCCGCCATGCCCTGCCTTTGGATGCAGCGCACTGCCTGCTGGCATGGAGCGCCATCGCTGGTAGAAGGGAGTGGAGCTCAGATAGCCCAGGTACGAGATGGCGGCCGCACAGTTAGAGCTTCAACTGGTGGTGAATTGGGATGGTATGCCCATGGAAGGGAGTGCACTAGGGAGCGCAGTAGATGATGCATTTTGGAAAGCATGATGAATTAGTAATTAGTAATGAGAACTATGGGATTGAATGGCTAGTGGTAGGCTGGGTTGACACTTGTTGTAAAGGACAAAGGCAGAGTCAACTGGCTATTGGAGGCCGTCCTTAAGATCTCCATGGTAGCAAACAAAGAGGCTTTCATCTTTGGGGGGAGCAGTGCGGGGGAGAAAAGCTAAGGGTCTGGCTGGGACTTAGTCTTCAGGGAAGTGGAGTTCCAAAGAAGGTTGAACTCCTAACCACGGCAGGTCTGCTATACCAAAGTCATCCTGGTTGGGAGAAAATGGCACCCTGGCATACTGATAGAGTTATATGCCTTGAGGCCCCTGTGGTCTGAAATTCACTGATTCTCCTTAACCTTCTGAGACCGCAGAAGTAAGTGGGCTAACCCACCCTATTAAAAATTAAAATCTTGAGGCATCTGGGTGTCTCAGTTGGTTAAGCATCCCACTTGATCTCCACTCAGGTCTCCATCTTAGGGTGGTGAGTTCAGGCCCCATGCTGGGCGTGGAGCCTACTTAAAAAAAAACACAAGCAAAAAAACACTGAAATCTTTTATTTGAATACATTGCAGAGGTATTCTTCACAAATACAGAGTAGGCTTTTTTTGCTGTCTTCCCCAGTTTCCCTCCCGGTGTCTAACTAGGGCTGTGTCCCAGCATAACACAGCAGGGGATGTGCTCAGGCTGAGAAGGGAGATAAAGGTACCACACCCTACAGAAGCTGAAAGACCTAACCAGCATGTACCAGCTTGGGGACTATGGTCGGGACTGGATTATGGGTGCCTGATAAAGGGGAGGGAGTTAAGATTGGGTAAGGTGAATTTGTTGATTGGGGAGTATTTTTCTTAGATACAAGATTTAATATCCTGTCAGGGACCCCAGGAGTTTGTGTGAACTTGCTGCCAGGATGGCTTCCAGGAGCATGAAAGAGAGCAATCTACACTTTCAATGCCATCCTGATCAAAATACCAATGACATTTTTTCAAAGAGCTGGAACAAACAGCCCTTAAATTTGTGTGGAACCAGAAAAGGCCCCGAATCGCCAAGGAACTGTTGAAAAGGAAAAACAAAGCTGGGGGCATCACAATGCAGGATTTCGAGCTGTACTACAAAGCTGTGATCACAAAGACAGCATGGTACTGGCACAAAAACAGACACATAGACCAATGGAACAGAATAGAGAGCCCAGAAATGGACCCTCGGCTCTTTGGGCTACCAATCTTTGACAAAGCAGGAAAAAACATCCATTGGAAAAAAGACCATCTCTTCAATAAATGGTGCTGGGAAAATTGGACAGCTACATGCAAAAGAATGAAACTTGACCACTCTCTCACACCATACACAAAGATAAACTCCAAATGGATGAAGGACCTCGATGTGAGACAGGAATCCATCAAAATCCTAGAGGAGAACATAGGCAGCAACCTCGTTGACATCGGCCACAGCAACTTTTTTCATGACACGTCTCCAAAGGCAAGAGAAACAAAAGAAAAAATGAACTTGTGGGACTTCATCAAGATAAGCTTCTGCACAGCCAAGGAAACAGTCAAAAAAACTAGGAGGCAGCCCACGGAGTGGGAGAAGATGTTTGCAAATGACACTACAGATAAAAGACTGGTATCCAGGATATATAAAGAACTTCTCAAACTCAATACACGAGAAACAAATAAATCAATAAAATGGGCAGAAGATATGAACAGACCCTTTTCAAATGAAGACATACAAATGGCTAACAGACACAAAATCATTAACCATCAGGGAAATTCAAATCAAAACCACATTGAGATACCAGCTTATGCCAGTTAGAATGGCAAAAATTGACGAGGCAAGAAACAACAAATGTTGGAGAGAATGTGGAGAAAGGGGATCCCTCCTACATTGTTGGGGGAATGCAGGTTGGTACAGCCACTTTGGAAAACAGTGTGGAGATCCCTTAAAAAGTTAAAAATTGAGCTACCCTATGATCCAGCAATTGCCCTACTGGGTATTCACCCCAAAGATACGGACGTAGTGAAGAGAAGGGCTATATACACCCCAATGTTCGTAGCAGCATTGTCCACAATAGCTAAATTGTGGAGGGAGCTGAGATGCCCTTCAACAGATGACTGGATTAAGAAGATGTGGTCCATATATACAATGGAAAATTACTCAGCCATCAGAAGGAACAATTACACCACATTTGCAGCAACATGGACGGGACTAGAGGAGATTATGCTGAGTGAAGTCAAGCAGAGAAAGACAATTATCATACAGTCTCACTCATTTATGGAAATAAGAAATAGCAGGAAGATCGGTAGGAGAAGGAAGGGAAGAATGAAGGGGGAGTAAACAGAAGGAGGAAGGAACCATGAGAGACTATGGACTCTGGGAAACAAACTGAGGGCTTCAGAGGGGAGGGGGTGGGGAATAAGGGTAGGCCAGTGATGGGTATTAAGGAGGGCACATATTGCATGGAGCACTGGGTGTTATACACAAATAATGAATCATGGAACACTACATCAAAAAACTAAGGATATGCTGTATGGTGACTAACATAATAAAAAATTATTAAAAAAAAAAAAAAAGAAAGAAAGCAACGGCCCATGCTCAGTGAGGTTGCAATTCCGGGACTGCTGACAGGTGGCAGCTGAAGGCTAGGCTAACACACTCAAGGAAGTTGTCGGGCTGGTATAGATGCACTTGCGGTGTAAGGCCAGGAAACCTAAGCAGATGGGTATATTCCACAGGAAGGCCCAGCGAACACACCGTTTAGCAGGGCTCTGGGAATATGCTGATGAGAGGGGCAGCGGCGTCAGTTTAGCGGTGGGGTACCTGCGTAGGCCGGTGTTGAACAGTAAGAGCGGCTGTCACAGAATTAGCCTCGCTCATAGAAACAGGGATGGTAGGACCCTGAAGCAGTTGAGGTCAGGCGGCGGCATAAACCATCAGAAGTCAGGTTCACACCGTTTAGTATGAGTATGAGGCTGGAGCGGCAGCCAAGGCATCTGACCCACAAAGAGTTCCAGAAATGGGTGTTGTGCGCAGACGATGGATCATGGAGCTCTACCTCGGGGACTAATGAAGTACTGTATGGTGACTAACGTAACGTTAAGAAAAAATGATTTAAAGAACACAGTGTCTTTAGGTGCGGGATGGAAGGGCAGCCACCAAGAGTAATAGTCTTATTATCAGAAGAACTCAAGGCTTGATGGTTGGGAGGCTGAGGGCAGTCAGCTCAATACAAAAGCATGATCCCTTGCCAAGTTCTAGACCTGAGTCCGTTTTCAGGGCTGAAGCCGTCTGGTTGAAAAAGAGGCCGGGGCCCCAGAAGGAAGGACTATGTAACTCTGCGGTGAGTTCTTTTTGTTCTTATCTCACGTGGTTTCTGTGGGTCATGAATTTGGTTGTAGCTTAGCTGGGTGGTGCTGGCTCATTGGCGTCTCTGAGGATGCAGGCAAGACCCGGGCTGGGGCTGCAATCATTTGAAGGTTCGGCTGGGCCTGGAGTACCCACTTGCAAGTACCCTCACATGCCTGGTCAGTTTTTGACAAGAAGCCTCAGTTGCTTGCCCATGGACCTTTCCATAAGGCTGCTTGAGTGTCTCTATGACATGAAAGCAAGTGTTCCAAGCGGAAGCACAGTGGAAGTCACAGTGCCTTTTATGACCTAACTTTGGAAGTCACACACTGTAATTTCCACAGATTATCATAGGTCTGCCTTATTCAGAGCTGCAGGGGACTTCACAAGGGCACCAATGGATACCAGGAGGCAAGTATCATCGTGGCCATTTTGGAGGCTGCCTACCACACTTGGGCAAATGTAAACGAGGGGGATTGGAAGGTACAAGCAATTTGAGGAGTGGACAGGGGAAAGGAGGATATATAAACAGTTTGAATATTGTTGCACATAGGGTCAGAGTTGACATGAGTATCTGGACATACGAAACATAACTGTGGCCCACTGTTAGGATGGGGACCTACGGGGAGCCAGATAATAAATAGAATCCGGGGTCAGAATCCAGCTCACAATGTAACCCTGTGTCACTGCCCAGTTTGCAGTTGTGTAATTGGAATAGAATATTTGGAAATCAATGCAGTACCCACATTGGGTCTTTCATCTGTGGGATCGGAGCTATCATGATGGGGAAGGCCAAGTGGAGGCCTCTGTACCCTTTTCTATTCCTGGTCAAGATAGTAAATATAGGGGCGCCTGGGTGGCACAGCGGTTAAGCGTCTGCCTTCGGCTCAGGGCGTGATCCCAGCGTTATGGGATCGAGCCCCACATCAGGCTCCTCCGCTATGAGCCTGCTTCTTCCTCTCCCACTCCCCCTGCTTGTGTTCCCTCTCTCGCTGGCTGTCTCTTTCCTGTCGAATAAATAAATAAATAAATAAATCTTAAAAAAAAAAAAGATAGTAAATATAAAACAGTATCAGATGCTAGGTATGACAGATAATGTTGTCATTCTTAAGGATGCAAGGACTTGAGTGGTGAACCTTGTCCTATTTCCATTTAATTCAGCAGTCTACCTCTGCAGAAACCAGGTTCATCCTGGAGATTGGCCAAGATTTCTGTAAAATCAGCCAGATAGTAGCTCCAGCCGAAGCTGCCATGTCAGATGGGCTTATTTTGCTCGAGCCAGATTAAAGACGTCTCGGGTATATGGTGTACAAAGGTTAATGGGCACATCTGTTTCTGTCCCTATCAGATACCGTTTGCATTCCCACGGAACAGGCGACAATATACGTTTAATCTTGCCCCAGGATTATACCCTTCCTCCCTCTGTCGTAGTTCAGAGAGATCTGGACCACCTACCACCTGGGCATCCACAGAACGTAGCGCCCATTCACTACTCTGACAGTATGCTAATCGAGCTGGGTTAGTGAGAGATGGCTGGCGTGTTGGAGGCCTTGGTAAGAGACATCCACTGCATTGCTGGAGACAGTGCCTGTGAAGAGTCAGGGATCTGCCACATGAGAACAATTTGGAGTGCCCCAGCGGTCAAGGACATGCTGGGTCATATCCAAAGGAAAAGATGAATTATCACAACTTGGACCTCCTATGGCAAAGAAGGAAGCACGATGCCTGGTAGGACTCTTCAGGTTTTGGAGACAACATAGTCCGTATCTCGGAATACTTCTCTGGCATGTATACTGGGTGACACGAAAGACTGCCGCTTTTTTTTTTTTTAAGATTTTATTTATTAGTGTGCATGTGTGCACAAGCAGGGGGAGGGACAGAGGGAGAAGCAGACTCCCCACTGAGCACGGAGCCTGACATAAGGGCTTGATCTGAGGACCCCAAGATCATGACCTGAGCTGAAGTCAGACGCTTAACCGATTGAGCCACCCAGGTGCCCGAAAAGACTGCGACTTGGAGTGTATCCCAGAATAGGAACGTTCTCTGCGGAGTAGCAGAGTCTAGGCTGTAATGAAAACAGCCCTGGTGCTTGGGCCACAAGACTGCACAGATCTGAGGGGACCGGGGTATCAGTGATAGGAAAAGGTACCTTCTAGGGGCCTGGAGCCAGGCCGTGCAGTCTGCAGAGGTGACTCATGCGTGTTTTATGACGAGGCCCGTCAGACAGGACATGACCCCATGGCCAGAACGGCTCGTCAGGAGGTGAGTTCTGTCAAAGCCACCAAGTCATAAAGTTGGTGAGGTTCAGCCGCCATCCATTGTGAGGCAGGGGATCCCGTTGAGTTGGAAGCTGTGGCTGCCACCTGAACACTTGATCCTCTTTGTGTCCACTCCCCAGCTGGTAGGAAAAGGAGCTCCCATCTTGGTGGGAGTAATTGACCCAGATTAGGAGGGGATAGGGCTGCTTTTAAACCAGGGGTAGAGAGGAATAAATCTGACTCCCAGGAGATCCATTTAGGGGCCTCCTGGTATTTCCTTGCCCTGTCGTGACAGTGGAGAGACAGGTGCCGCAACCCTCACTGCAAGGGGCATAGTGACAGGGTTCAGACCCTTCAGAGATGAAGGTGTGAGCCAGGCCACCTGGCACCCTAGCAAGGGCAGCAGAGGTGATAGGGACCTTGAGGGGAATCTACAAGGAATAGTGTGGGAGGACAAGGTGAGTATCCATCGGTGCCCAAGACCAACTGCCGTGGCCAAGACTATCACTGCCTAACTGGCCTGCCTCTTCTAAGTCTCCCCCAGGGTTAGAGGCCCCTGGAATCCCAGAGGAGACTTCCCAACAGACGAAGTGCATTCCGGCAGTGCACGTGGTAGGAGTCGGCCAGCAATAGATCCTGGTTTTGTGGACAAGAAAAGCAGTGGCCGGTTGTTGGCTCCGCACAGGAGCCAGAGGCCTCAGCTCATCATGTCCTGCTGGGCCGAGAGCCGTGGGCCTTGGGCCGAAAATCCCTGTGCAGGGGAAATGATGCCTTGGAACCTAGGAGAAGGCCCTGAGAAGATCCGTGTGACACGTGGAATATGTGCTCACAACATCCCCTCCACTGTAAAGGGAGGTTGGTGAGGGTCGTTGAGGTGCACAGCAGGGAGATGCTTGGGCTTCAGTTGGGAGAAGCTGGAGGTGTGAACGGCTCCTTCTGAGGAAGGCATTTGGCAGGAAGGCTGACAGGCTGCGGGAGGGGAAGGGATGTTGTCTACGAGTATGAGGCGTTCTCACCGCCGAGTTCTGGGGAACTTCTTCTCTGTGTCTTGTGCGGACGTCAATAGAACGTACATCCCTCGTGGAGAGTTTGGTATTTGGACTGACTTGTGCCGAGTGAGAAGGGCGTGGAGGAGGGGCAAGGGCAGAGATGCCCCTGAGGGTCCCTGGCATGTCGTTTCCCTTGGGCTGTCCCTTCAGAGAAATGGGACATTTCAGAAGCACGGGGAGGCTTCAGACACAGCCACTTGTGCAGCTAGGGCCCTGCTGCTTCAGAGGAGCTCTGCCATCAGAACAGTTGGTGGATCGTGATAGGGGCTTGGTCCTCCCTCTCCTGCCCTGTCTGCTCTGTACTGCCTACCAGGCCTCAGCTCTGAGCAGGTGCCCTTTCTCACTCACACATAGGCGGAAAATGCTCAGTCGGGCCGTAGTCCAGTGTTTCGGTGGCTAAAATGATCATTTACCAGACCAGCTCCAGCGCAGTCCCCTCGTCCCCCAGAGAAGAGCAGCCTGCTGTAGGACGAGGGCTGGGAGCTGCTCCAGGGAGCAGCAGGGCAGAGTCAGGGTGGGAACTGGAGGATGGCCGGGCCCGGGTGTGGATTGCTGGCTCTGCTGGGGGTGGAGGGAAAATGCACGTGTTTGTAGAGAATCCTCCGGAACCACAGGGCCGGCGACGTTCTCCAGCCCTTGTCCGGGGCCCTGCTTGTGCGTGTCACTCCTGAGGCCTTTGCTGGTCCTGCAGTTGATTTCTGACTTTACCGCCCACGCAGGCTTAGGTTTTGGTTTCTGTAGTCCGCACACTAGTTCCCCTGATCCACCTTTTGCCAGATTCCAAAATGTGGCTTTTTCTTGAAGAGCAGGGATGTCTAACTCCTTCCCTTGGGCTTTCTGGTTTTCGCTCTTCCTTTACTTGGTTTGGGTTTTCAGGTGGCAGCTCAGAGCACTCATGTTCAGTCATCCAAGTGTCATGAGAAGTTCACTGATAGAAGTCACTCTAATGTGTCGCTGTCCTTTTGTTCTTGGAAGAAATGCTCTCTGATTCTGCTTCGTTATGAGACACTGTTTCGTTCTGTTTAATAATATTTTATTCAGGACTGTTGTATGTACTTATACTGGGGATGGTGCTTTAATTTTCCTTTTTCTTGTTTTTCCCTGACATTCTGTGTCAAAATTTTACTGGCCCCGTAAGAGGAGTTTTATATCTTTTTGATTTTTTGAAAATAATTTTCTTGTCTCTGAATTGCATTGAAGCCGGGTGGGATGTGATGAGTAGGAATGCACCTGTAGAGCGGGAAAGAGGCCAGATCTGAAATGTGGAAAGTTGCCGTTACCACTTTAGAAGGCCTGTCTGCCAGAGAAGGCAAACGAAACCTCAGGACCTGACCTCTTACCCCTGGGCTAGGGTAAGGGATGGGTTGTTCAGTCCTGCTCCTTAAAATCACCTTGGAGATGATGATGATGTTGGGGAAAGCTCAAGAAATTAAGTTTGGAACAATTTATGGTCTCTGAAGTCCAATAAGGAACAGAGATAAAGGCCTAATTATTCTCCTTTCAGGCATCTGGGATTAGGGTAAGGGACACTGGTGCCACCAGCAGAGAGAGAGAGCTGCAGATTTAGCACTAGAAGTGTAGGATGGAAGGAGGGGTGGGAGACCTCCTGGGAGCCCACTTCTGCTAAGAAGGGTGGTGGAGGCTGGGTTTTCCTGGCCCAACAGAAGGAGGGTGAGCACCGTGAAAATCCACTCAGGATTTTCCCTTACCTTGCCCCAGGTCCGTGGAGATGAGCGGACAGGACTCTCTCAGTCTCTTGGATCTTGCAGTGCAGAGCCTGCTGAACGATGAGGACTCAGCTGTCCGTGCTCTGGAGGAGCTCCCCGTGGGCCTTTTCCCAACCCTGTCCACGGCAGCCTTTGATGGGGGACACACAAAGACTGTGACAGCAATGGTGCAGGCCTGGCCCTTCCCCTGCCTCTGTCTGGGATCGTTAGGAGATCATTCAATAACTCAAGATCTCACAGAAGCCGTCCTAGATGGGCTGGAATTGGTTCCTACCCATGCTGCTTGTCCGAGGTAAGTGGAGAGACGGGGTGCTGGTAGGGGAGCAGTGAACTGAGGAAGTGGGAGCTGGATTCAGGGATGTGGAGCCCAGGCTTGTGCCACCAGGTACAACATTGATCATGGCGAGGCCTTGAGGCCGCTGCTCAGGGTCCCTCTGAGAAGAGAGCCCTGGTGTAGTTCAGAGCTGATCACGCTGCTGAGGTGGTTAAGAGTGTGGCTAGGTTCCCGGCTGCATCCCCGGACTGTATAAAAGGTGGGCACCGAGGAGGGCCTTTTGAAGGCATAGCGGGTGGCCGTGGGCAGGGCTGCTGGCTGGCTCAGAGGCCCTTCCCAGGGTCCGCTGCTGCTGGTCTCCTGCCAGCCCTGCTCTGCTGGCCTGAAAGTCCCAGCCTCTGTTCTCCTCATTCCCCGCAGGAGATCGAATCTGAAGGTGCTGGATTTTACCCATGACTTTGAGCACTCCAACTGGGAGGAGTGCTCTGAGACTACTCCTGCCCCCTTCACAATCACGCACATGCTGGAAGAGCCGGAGGGGGACCCGCTAGTGCCCAGTTCCAGAGAACAGCCTCCGCATCATTGAGAACCCGTGGAAATCCACACAGACCTTTTCCTCGGTGGTTTGTTCGGCTTCTTCCACCTGTCGGGGTTCCCCTCGTACATACTGCAGAGAGTCGAGAAGAGCCATGGCTGTCTGCGTCCCCGCTGTCGGACCCTGGTCCTCAACTGGGTGCCGTTCCGCCGCCTCGTAGAGATCCTGGGAATGCTGGAGCTGGAGACCATCCGAGAGGTGAGGCTTCATCACAGGAGTAGGTTCTGCATCCGGTCGGACCTGATCCAGTTCTTCACCCACGTAGGGCAGATGAGCAACCTGGGCCACCTCTTCATGAACGACATCCCCTGGGATTTCCCTGCGGACTGTTTCTCTTTGTTGAGTCCGCTGGGCCGCCTCCAGAAGCTCCACCTCATCTTTGGCTGTCTCTCGGACCAGCTGCAGAAGATGCTGAGGTGAGTGTTGGCAAGTCTCCCTGAAGGTGCGGAGGCCAGGATCCCAGGACGCGTCTCTGGGCATTGCTGCGTTGGCACAGAGACCAGCCTGGACTCTTTCCCTTCTGTGGGTCCGCAGGGTCATGGCTGGACCCAGACTGCAAGGCGGGTTCCTGGGGGCCAGCCGGTGGCTGGCGGCTACCATAGAAGAGAAGGATGCAGGTCTGAAATTGGCGTCTCATCCACTCATTCATTCATGCACTTAGTCCATGCCAAGCAGGCAGCTAAGAATGGATATGAGACCCTGAACAAGATCAGGGTCTTGTCTTCCTAGAGCTTATGTAGAGAAGATGATAAGAGGATGGTGAGTCGTGAGGGTGGTGTTTGAAGTAGGGAACTGCTCCCGCGACATCTAAGCTCAGCTGATTTGGTGAACTCATTCCCCTCGTTTATGTCTCACAGACTTCTCTGTGGCACGCCCTGGAATAGGGAGCTGTTCTCCTGGGGCCTGGTCTTTGAGTAAATAGAAGCAAGAGGAACCATCCTCCTGAATCTTCCACCAAGTAAAACCTAGGCCTTAGCACAAGTAGGAGCTATATCTAAATTTTATTAATTCTACACTTTATGGAGCATGAGTGATGACGTGGCTCGTTAGGAAGCTGAGGCTAAGAGGTGTGCCCAATACCATACTGTGAAAACAGAGGTCCTGTGGGGAATGGGGAAATGTTTCACTCCCAGCTGTGTTCTTAACCGCTACAGAGGATGGCTCCCACCATTTGCATCCAGACCGAGGTAGGAGTAGTGCAGATTTCTCAGCCTGGGTTTCTGGATCTTTCCCGAGCGTATCTTGAGCCACACTCCAGTTTCCAAGAAGTAAACCGTGTCTGTCTCTCCACAGTGGCCTGCAAAAACCACTAGAAACGCTGGTGATCAATGGATGTAGGCTCACTGAGAAGGACATCTCCTACTTGTCCCAGAGCGTTCATGCCACCCACCTGAAGGAGTTGGTTCTCTGTGGCAATAACCTGTCCCAGATGGTTCCTGGGCCCCTCGAGGTTCCGCTGGGGGAGGTGTCAGGCACTCTGCAGCACCTGAACTTGAGAAGCTGCCGGCTGAAGGAAGCCCAGCTCCCTGTGCTGCTGCTCCCGCCTCCGCTCTCTGGTGTTCTGTGACAACGTCATCTCCACGTCGGGCATCACGAACGTGCTGCAGCACTTAGCGGCGCTGAAGGAGCTGGAGCGCGTGCAGTACCCGGTCCCTGCTGAGCGTGCCGTGTACTTGGATGAGTGCAGCTGGGGGACCCGAGCAGGGCGGAGCTCGCCCGTGCGCACGCCAAGTTGCGGGAAATGTTGCAGGCACTGCAGCGGGCCGACATGGAGTTCACCAATTCGACCTCGGTGGCCTGACTTACGAAAAGGCACAGCTGACCTGATGGGGAAGAGGGGCAGCAGCGGGTGCTGGAGCCGTGGCAGTGGATTTTCCGACTGGATGGTGCGGCTTTGAGGAAAACTATGAAAACAAGAAAAAACACAACGAACGCTTTCTGGATCCCGCTGGGGCTCCCTTATTCATGACATCGACAAGCACCGGTCAAAAATGAGCACTGCAGGTGCTGTTCTAGTGCCCGATATAAAAAGACAGCTTCTCCCAGCACTTGTGCTTCTGGTCTGTTTGCCCAATTTCCCTTTCATTTTGCTTCAGTATTCCCACTTTGAACACCACGCAATTGGGTGAGTTTCTTCTCAAAACATTTTTTCGTTCATAAAGTAGGATCATTTCATGTTCATCAAGGGAATAGATGAATAGATGAAAGCACTCAGCTTTCATTCACGTATTTGTTCGAATACTTGTTGACTTCTGTTTTGTTCAGAAACCGCTGTCACTGAAGAAGACAGACGAGTGTAAACATTAGGTGTCTGCTTTCAACGAACTTAGCTTTGAAAGGGGTTGGGGACCACTAAACAGGTCAGCAAGCCGTAAGCCGGTTTCAGAGGAGTGCCATGAGAACAACAACACCAGTATGATGAGGGGTTACCGGAGTGGGGGGACTGTGGGATGATTGAGACTATATATTGGTCTGTCCTCCGTTCCTGGCACAGAGCTTCTGAAACCCGGTGTCCTTTCCTAAGTAAGAACACTGGGAGCGTCCTTCGTTGCACCATTTGGCCTTTGACCCCACCCCTGACGCAGGGCTCTTGAAACCCTTATACATTCCTAAGTGATAAGGACACTAGGAACATCTTTTCTAATAAGGCGCCTCAGGGTGGGCGCTCAGATGGCTCCCAGATGGGGCTGGTCCCCAGAAAGACCAAGCCATAATTAGAAGCTTGGAATTTTTAGCCCCACCCCTCATCTTCCAGAGGGGGGAGGAGGGGCTGGAAACGAGCGCGTTGATCATGCCTACATGAGGAAACCTCCATAAAGCCCCAGTAGTAGGGGTTTGGAGAGCTTCCACATACTGGGAGAGTGATGTACCCCAACACCACGAGGACAGAAGCTTCTGCACTTGGACCCCCTCCCCCCCAGACCGCACCCTATGTATCTCTTCACCTGGCTCTTCGTCCATAGTATTTATCATCCTTTCATAAACTGGGAAACCTAAGTAAGTGTTTGCCTGAGGTCTGCGAGCCACTCCAGCAAATTAATCCAACCTGAGGAGGGCGTCATGGGAGCCTCTGACTTGTAGCCAAATCAGACAAGTTGTGGGTAACCTGGGGACTTAACTACTTGCTGTTGGCATCTGAAGTAGGGTGGGGGCAGTCTTGTGGGACAGAGCCCTTCAGCCGGGATGTGCCCCTGTCTCCAGGTGGATGGTGTGACTTAGTTTTTGTTGCAGGGAAAAATCCCTGCAATTTTGGTGACCAGAAGTGTCAGAAGTGCGGTGTTTTGCGTGAGGAGTAAAGGAGACCCAGGAAAAAGACGGCCAGCAGGGAAGAACTGGGGTTTTCCCTGTGAGGGAGGGAGGTAGAACTGGGGTTTTCCTATATAGTGGCGGCTCTTTTTGAGGCGGCTGGTGGGGGGAGATCAGGGAATTGAGGCTTCCAATAACTGACATATATGCCACTAACTGATAGGTGAGTGTGCAGAAGCATCCAGATAACAGGAGAGCTGGGGAGAGCCCTCCCAGGCAGATAAATGAGAGGTACCGTGAGAAGGAATCAAGGAGACGGAGGATGAAGGATATGTCAAACCCTTTGATGGTGAAAACGGAGAATCCTTTCTCATGGAGTGGCCCTTTGCATAGAGTCCCCTGGAGAAAAGCAGCTGAGCTGGAACAGGGGTGATTAAGGTGGAGGGCAGGGTAATGGAGAATTGTTCTAATTTTTGCTTCGTAATAAATGGCGGTACCTAAGCGCGTGTCTCTTCCCCACCCTGCTCCCTGTCCTGCACTACTTCCGAGAACTGCCCTTAACTTTCTGGGCCCATTTCATTTCCTTCTGTTATTTCTAATAATTTGTACTTTCGCGTTTTCTCTGTCATCTGCGATAGCGGTTTTATTTGCTTTTCTCCGATTCTGTGTCTCCGATACAGTCCCATTCCTTATCACCCAGCCTGGGATCTCCAGTGCCATGCTGGGTGTCCTTGTCTCATTCCTGATGTTGTAAGCTATGCCTCCAGCATATGGCAGTGAGAAATGATGCTGCTTGATTCAGGACGACGTTTGGGTTTTTTTCCTAGACACAAGTGTCCCCTGCTTTTTGAAAATTTGCATCACGCCCCTTGACTTGTGCGAAAGACCTACATTAGTACCTGTTTCCGCGAAGCGAAAGAAATCCAAGGAGGATTTTCACTTTTACAGAAAAATCAAAAATAGCACTCAGCGTTTGTTTGGCAGCAAGCCATTGTGGAGGCGGCACGCACCCCGAGCAGCGAGAGTGGCCCTGCCAAGCCCCCCCCCCCCCCCCCGCGACCTCTGCTCAGCGTCTTGTCGTCAAGCTACCAGAGCTGTGAACTGTGTGAGTGTCTGTGCTTTATCTTGGGTTAATTTTGTGCTTTTGTTAGCAAGGTGTGTGCTCAGGTGTCAGACAAGCCTAGGAGAGGTTATTTTTTGGGGTCTGGGAACACTAAAATGTTTTCCACATAAATTAGTGGCAGTTGCTTTGCTTTATACCATTTCAGCTTAAAAAAAGTTTTGTAAGAATGCTTTACTTTTGGGGGTGCCTGGGTGGCTCAGTTGGTTAGGCATCTGCTTTCGGCTCAGGCAGTGGTGCTGGGGCTTCTGGGATCGAGCCCCGCATTGGGCTCCCTGCTCAGCAGAGAGCCTGCTTCTCCCTCTGCCTGCTGCTCCCCCTGCTTGTGTGCGCGCGCTCACTCTCTCTCAAATAAATAAATAAAATCTTTAAGAAAATAAAAAGAATGCTCTACTTTCGGATAGGGGAAATCTATAGTTTCTAAAAGTTTAGTAGAATTCTCTGCGAAACCCTCTGGGCTTGGTGTTTCCTGCAGGATAGATCGTGATAACTTTTTCTATTCCTTCTATTGAAATTAAACTGTTTTAAGTGTATAATTCAGTGGCATGTTACATTCACAGTGTTTTGCAACCAGAACCACTATTTTCCAAAACTTCTTCATTCCAAATAGTCTCTTACCTTTACACAGTAACTTCCCATTCCCCCCCTGCCGTAACTAAGTGGCTTAAAACAACAAATTTATTCTCTCACAGTTCTGGAAGCTAGCAGTATGAAATCAGGGTATTGGCAGTGTCATGCTCTCTCTGAAATCTCTAGCAAATGTTCCTTCCTTGCCTGTTAGACCTGGTAGCCCAGGCATTCCTTGGCTCGTAGTAGCATAACTACAGTCTTTCCCGTCATCTTCACATGGTTGTCTTCCCTCCCTGTGTCCAAATTTTCTTGATAAAAACATCAGTCATACTGGATTAGGCTGGTCCCTAATCCAGTATGACCTCCTATTAATGGGATAGCATCTGTGAAGACTTACTTCCAAATAGAGTCACATTCACAAGAACCAGGAATTAGGCTTCAAGTAATCTTTCCCGGGGGGGGGGGGCACAGTTCAACCCCTAACATAATATGGTCGTCTTAATATGAAGTTCTCTAGTTCATGAACATAGGATATTTTTCTGTTTCTTTAGGTCTTTAGCTTATTTCTATTTTATAGTTTTGTAGTTTCCAGTGTACACATCTGTCACCTCCATGGTTCAGTTTAGTCCTAAGTATTTTATTCTTTTTGATGCTACTGTAAATGGAATTGTTTTCTTAAAACTTTTTGGTGGCTCATGGCTGGTGTATAGAAATACAACTGATTTTTATATCCTACAACTTTAAGAAGAGATACGATTTTATTCTTTTCCTTTCCAATTCATATGCCTTTTAAAAGTTTTTATTTGCCTAGCTGCATGGTCTAGAATTTCTAGTACTGTGTTGAAAGCAGACATACTTGTCTTGTTCCTGATCTTAGGGGGAAGGCTTTCAGTCCTTCACCATTGAGTACAGCGCCACCTGTGGTATCTCCTTAAAGGCCTTTATTATACTGAGGTAGTCTGTGTCTATACCTGGTTTATTGACTATCGCTTTTTATCATAAAAGGTTTTTGGATTTTGTTAGATACACATCAGTCGAAACGATCATGTGAGCTTTTCCCCTTCATTATACTAATGTGGTGTATTGCATTTATTAATTTTTGAATGTTGAACCATCCTTGCTTTCTGGGGATAAATTGGTTTTGGTTAAGATGTATAGTCATTTTTAAATGCTGTTAAATTGCATTTGATAGTATTTTGTTGAGGATTTCAGAATCCGTATTCATGAAGGACGTTGGCCTGTAGTTTCAATTCTTGTAGTGTTTGTCCTTAAGTGTCAGGGTGATGCTTACCTCATGGCACTAGTTAGGAAGTTTTCCTTCCTCTTCAGTTTTTTGGAAGCATTTGTGAAACAGTGTTAATTCTTTAAACGCTTGGTAGAATTTACCAGTGAAACCATCTGGTCTTGGGTTCTTCTTTGGTGGAAGCTTTCTGATTGTTTCAGTCTCCTTAAAAGTTTTAGATTATTCAGAACTTTAATTTCTTCATGATTCAGTCTTAGTAGGTTTTATGTATGTAGGAGTTTGTCCATTTTTTCTAGGTTATCTAATTTATTGGCATACAGTTCATAGTAGGTTTTTTTTTTTAAGATTTTACTTATTTATTTGACAGAGAGAGGCAGCGAGAGAAGGAACAGAAGCAGGGGGAGTGGGAGAGGGAGAAGCAGGCTTCCCGCTGAGCAGGGAGCCCGATGCGGGGCTCGATCCTAGGACGCTGGGATCATGACCTGAACCGAAGGCAGCTGCTTAATGACTGAGCCACCCAGGCGCCCCAGGTTTTTATAATCCTTTATTTTTTCTTAAGTTAGCTTTACTGAGATATCATTGACATTTAAAAATTGCATATATTTAAGTTATGCATTTGGTGTTTTGCTATATGTGTGTATATTGTGAAACGATCACCACAGTCAAGCTAATTAACACATACGTATATGTTATTTCTGCATAGGTTGTGTGCGCATGTGTAGGGCGAACATTTAAGATGTGTTCTCTTAGCAAATTACATGCATAAAATAGCAGTACTGTTAACTGTCGGCACCATGAGGTACATACATTAGATCTCCAGAAATTATTCATCTTGCATAATCGAAACTTTGTATTCTGACCAACATCATCACATTTCCTCCTCTCCCCACCCCTGGTCACCACCATTCTATTTTGCTTCTATGAATTTGAATATTTTATTTTATTTTTTTAAAGTTTTTTATTTGAGAGAGAGAGCACACGTGCGTGCAGGCACAACTGGGGGAGAAGGAAAAGCAGACCCCCTCGCTGAGCAGGGAGCCCAACATGGGACTCGGTCCCAGGACCCTGGGATCCTGACCTGAGCTGAAGGGAGACCCTTAAGCAACTGAGCACCCAGGTGCCTGAATTTGAATATTTCCGACTCCACATGTGAGATCACTTGGTGTCTCTCTCTTCTGTTTCTTGTTTATTTTGTTTAGCTACTGTCCTTCAGCTCCCACCATCTTGTCACAAGTGGCAGGATTTTCTGTTTCAGGCCATTATTCCATCATACGTGTATATATAAATGTACTTTGACAGATGAATGGATAAAAGGAACGTGATATTCTTTATCCATTCATCCCTTGACACATTTAGGTTAGGTCCATATCCTGAATAATGCTGCAAAGAGCGTGAGAGTGCAGATATCTCTTCGCATCCTGCTTTCAATTCTTTGGAAATATTTACCTGGAAATGGGATTACTGGATCATTTAACAGTTCTACTTCTAATTTTTTGAGGCATCTCCATACTGTTTCCCATGTTTGTACTAAATCGTATTCCCACC
Organism: Ursus americanus; assembly: GCF_024610735.1. NCBI lineage: Eukaryota > Metazoa > Chordata > Mammalia > Carnivora > Ursidae > Ursus > Ursus americanus. The sequence goes on along the minus strand of NC_142156.1, from coordinate 30,873,063 downwards.
AGCAGTGGACGAGGGCTGCCTTTTCCCGCATCTTCACAAACACTAGTTATCTTTTGTCTTTTTGGTAAAACTCAGCAAGCAGGCGTGAGGTGATACCTCACTGTGGTTTTGACTTGCATTTCCCCGATGAGAGATGTTGAGAACTGTTTCATGTCCCTGTTAGCCATTTGAATTTCTTTTTTAGAGAAGTGCTATTTAGGTCTTTTGCCCAGTTTAAATCAGGTTATTTATTACTTTTAGTATTGAGTTGTAGGAGTTCCTTACATATTTTGGATATTAGTGCCTTATTGGATGTATGGTTTGCAAACCCTTTTTCCCATCCTGTGGGTCGCCTTCTCACAGTGTTGTCTCCTTTGATATGCAGAATCTTTTTAATTTCTTGTAGTCGTATTTGTCTATTTTTGCTTTTGCTGCCTGTAATTTGGTGTCCTATCTAAGAAGTTATGGCCAAGACCAATATCAAGAAGATTTTTCCTTGTTCCCTTCTGGGAGTTTTGTAGTTTCAGGCCTGAGGTTTAATTCTTTAATCCATTTGAGGTGATTTTTGTGTATGGTGTGAGACGGGTACACTTTCATTCATTTGAATGTGGATATCCAGTTTTCCCAAAACTATTTGTTGAGGAGTAGCCTATCCCCACTGTGTGCTCTTGGCACCCTTGTGGAAGATCCGTGGGCCGTAAATATGTGGGTTTATTTCTGGATTCTCTCCTCCGTTCCATTGGTTTATATGTCTGTCTTTATGGGGTTTGGTCGTTATGTAATATAATTTCAAACCAGAAAGCATTATGTCTCCAGCTTTGTTGTTCTCAAGACTGCCTTGGTATTTGCAGTATTTCGTGGTTCCATACGAATTCTATTTCAATTTTTCTGTTTGTGTAAAAGGTGTCATTGTAAAGATTTTGGTAAGGGTTGCAGTCAGTCTGTACATTACTTTGTACTATGGACATATTGACAATATTTTTCCAATCCACGAACATTATAAAATATTGATGAAGGAAATTTTTAAAGACACAAATAAATGTCTTTCCGTATAATTTTCAACACCTAGAAGTCTTGTACCTCTTATTATTTCCTAAGTATTTTATTCTCTCTGTTGCTATTGTAAATGGAATTGTTTTCTTAATTTCCTTTTTGATAGTTCATTCCTTAGTCTTTTTTTTTTTAATTTTTATTTATTTATTTGACAGAGAGAGACACAACCAGCAAGAGAGGGAACACAAGCAGGGGTAGTGGGAGAGGAAGAAGCAGGCTCCCAGCAGAGCAGGGAGCCTGATATGGGGCTCGATTCCAGGACCCTGGGATCACGCCCTGGGCTGAAGGCAGACGCCCAATGACTGAGGCACCCAGGCACCCCTCCTTAGTCTTTAGAAATGAGAATTTTTGTATGTTGATACTGTATCTTGTAAGTTTACTGAATTTGTTCTAGTAGTTTTTTGTGAAGTTTTTGTGATTTTCTACATACATGATGAATCTGTCTGCAAATAGATAATTTTACTTTTTTCTTTACGATTTCTATATCTTGATTTCTGTTTCTTTTTTTTTTTTTTTAAGATTTTGTTTATTTATTCGACAGAGATAGAGACAGCCAGCGAGAGAGGGAACACAAGCAGGGGGAGTGGGAGAGGAAGAAGCAGGCTCACAGTGGAGGAGCCTGATGTGGGGCTCGATCCCATAACGCCGGGATCACGCCCTGAGCCAAAGACAGACGCTTAACCGCTGTGCCACCCAGGCGCCCCTGATTTCTGTTTCTTGTTCGATTGCTCTGGCTAGGACTTCCAGGACAGTGGTGAATAGCAGTAGTGAGAGTGGGGATCCTTGCCTTGTTCTCGATCTTAGAGGAAAATCTTCCAGTTTTAACTCCTTGGTTATGATATTAGCTGTAGATTTTTCATAGATAGCCTTTATTGTGTTGAGGTTTCAGAGATTTTATTTATCATGACTGGATATTGAATTTTGTCAAATGTGTTTTCTGCATCTATTGAGATGATGTAATATTTGTCTTTCATCCTATTTGCATTGTGTATCCCATTGATTGGTTCGCATGTGTTGGACCAACCCTGCATCCCAGGGATAAATCCCACTTGGTTGTGGTATATGACTCTTGGTGTGCTATTGAATTTAGTTTGGAGTACAGTTGACTCTTGAACTCCCCTACAGAGTCAACAGTCTGTATAACTTTTAACTCCCCTAAAACTTAACTACAGATCGCCTACTGTTGACCAGAAACCTTACCAATACAATTAACACGTATTTTATATGTTATATGTATTATATACTGTATTTGTACAATAAACTAGAGAAAAGAAAACATTAAGAAAATCATAAAGAAGAGAAAGTAGGGGCACTTGGGTGGTGGCTTAGTCGGTTAAGTTTTTGACTCTTGATCTCAGCTCAGGTCTTGCTGTCAGGGTGGTGAATCGAGCCCCATGTCAGACCCCATGCTGGGCATGGAGCCTGCTTAAGATTTTCTCTCCCTTTTCCTCTCCCCCTCCCCCCCCCACTTGTGCACATGCTCTCTCACTCTTAAAAAAGGGGGAGAGAGAAAATCCATTTACACTACTGTATATATATTTATTGAAAAAAATTTGCGTATAGGTGTACTGGGTTAGGACTGGGGTGGTGGCAGTGGCAGTCCTGGCCCTGGGGTGGCAATGTTCTGAAGGCCGGTAGCCTCGGCCCAGTAGTGACAGCTGCTGGGTGGGCCCAGAGGTGGCAGCAGTAACACGGAGGCACAGTGTATCTGCTACCCCGTCTGCCTGCAGGTGTACCACCAGCCATGGTCAAAGCTGCGGCCAGGCTTGAGTGTGCTGGCCTCCAGGACGCCATGGGGCCAGGGCACCACTACAGGGAGGAGTCCACACCCAGCCCAGGAGAGGCCTAAGGCCTGCAGTGACCCCAGCACAGCCCTAGAGCCCAGTGCGTGGAGGACTTGGGGGGGATGGGGGCACCGGGGGTGTGGGGCTCCCTTTGCAGCACTGTATCTGCCCTCTGGGCACCTTCTTCTTGAGCCCAGCCTCCTACAGGAGTTCAACCCAGCCACCCCATCAGTACATGAGGCGACCTGCACTCTGCCCAGACCTGGGTCCCCCTGCCGGGGGCGGGGGGATGCTGGTGGCCTCATTAAGCTTCTCTAGGTACTCAGAGGGCAACAGGCATGACCTCTGTGCCAGAGGCCTTCAGTTTGATCTTACGCAGTTGTAAATAAATGCCTCGTGGCTTATGCTGTCAACTCTTTAAAAAGCCACGTGTAAGTGGACCCACGCAGTTCAAACCTGTGGTGTTCAAGGATCAACTGTATATCCTATTTTTTTCCTTAAATATACATACCTGTGATAAAGGTTACTTTATAAATTAGGTACAGTGAGAGATTAACAACACAGCTGATAATAAAACAAATTTTAATATACTGTAATAAAAGTTATGTGAATGTGGTCTCTCTCTCTCAAAACGTCTTACTGTACTGTGCTCACCCCTCCTCTTGTGATGACGTGAGATGATGAAATGCCTATGCGATGAGATGAAGTAGGTGAAAGACGTAGGCGTTGTGATGTAGTGTTAGGCTGCTGTTGACCTTCCGACCTCACCTCAGGAGGAGGGTCACAGTTAATCATGGGTCATTGAAACCATGGAAAGCAAAACCACGGGCAAGGGTGACTCCTGTATAGTCACTGTGACGCTATGATGTGGGTGCGTATATATTTACAGTTCTTGTATTTTCCTATTGAGTTAACCGTTTTATCATTACATAATGACATTCCTTATTTCTGGAGACGGTTTTTGACGTAGAGTCTGTTTTGTTTGACGTAAGCATAGCCGTCCTTTCTTTCCGTTACCGTTTGCATGGAATATGTTTTTCCATTCCTGCACTTGGGGTTTACGTGTATTCCTCTACGTAACATGAGCCTCTTACAGACGGCATGTCGCTGGTTCTTGTTTTATTTACCTGCTCTATGCCTTTTGAATAAAGACGTTAATCCTGGGGCGCCTGGGTGGCTTAGTTGGTTGAGCGTCTGACTCTTGGGTTTCAGCTCAGGTCATGATCTCAGGGTCTTGAGATCAAGCCCCGTGTGGTGCTCCACACTCAGCAGGGAGTCTGCTTGAGATTCTCTCTCTCTCCTCCCTCTGACCCTGCCGTGCGCACGTGTGCATGCTCTCTCTCAAATAAATTTTTTTAAAAAGATTTTATTTATTTATTTGACAGAGATAGAAACAGCCAGAGAGAGATGGAACACAAGCAGGGAGAGCAGGAGAGGAAGAAGCAGGCCCACAGCAGAGGAGCCTGATGTGGGGCTCGATCCCACAACGCCGGGATCACGCCCTGAGCCGAAGGCAGACGCTTAACCGCTGTGCCACCCAGGCGCCCCTCAAATAAATTTTAATAGAAGAGTTTAATGCTTACATTTCAAGTAATTATTGATGGATGAGGACTTACTATTGCCATTTTGTTAATTGTTTTCCATCTGTTTTGCAATTCTATTCTTCTCTTTCTTGCTGTCTTTATTATTTGATGATTTTTTGGTAGTAATTTGCTTTCTTTTTCTTTATCTTTTGTGTATCTATTATAGATTTTTTCTGCATGGCTACCATAAGAGTCTTCTTTATGGCATCTAGAATGGTGAAGGCTTTCCAGAGGTTTTCAGTTTACTTGGCCCATATCCATCAGAGGAATCACCATGGCAGCCATAGCCTTATGAAATGTATTTCTTTTTTTTTTTATTTTAATAAGTAATCTCTGCACCCGACATGGGGCTTGAACTCAAGACCCTGAGATCAAGTCACATGCTCTTCCAACTGAGTCAGCCAGGTGCCCCCAAGATGTATTTCTTAAGTAGTAAGACTTCAAAATCCTACTTCTCGCTCCATGGGCTGCAGAAAGCTGTGTTAGCGGGCATGAGAACATTGATGTCACTCTAAATTCTATCAGATGCATCTGCAGGCGCACGGTCAGTGCGTGGTGATATTTTGAAAAGGATCTTTTTTTTCCCTCCTGAGCAGTAGGTCTCAACAGTGGGTTTAAAATATTCAGTAGACCATGCTGTAAACAGATGTGCTGTCATCCAGGCCTTGTTCCATTTATAGAGTATATTTAGCATAATCCTTAAGGGCCCTATGATTTTTTTTTTTTAAAGATTTTATTTATTTATTTGACAGAGAGAGACAGCCAGTGAGAGAGGGAACACAGTCAGGCGGAGTGGGAGAGGAAGAAGCAGGCTCCCAGCGGAGGAGCCTGATGTGGGGCTCGATCCCACAACACCGGGATCACGCCCTGAGCCGAAGGCTGACACTTAACGACTGAGCCACCCAGGCGCCCCTAGGGCCCTATGATTTTTGAAATGGTAAATGAGCACTGCTTTCAGCTTAAAGTCACCAGCTGCATTAGCCCCTAACAAAGGAGTCAGCCCTTCTTTGAAGCCTTGAAGCCAGGCATTGACTTCTCTTCTCTCACTGTGAAGTCCCAGGTGACATCTTCTTCCAATGTCTGCTTTGTGTACATTGAAAATTTGTTGTGGGGCACCTAGGTGGCTCAGTCAGTGAAGCATCTGACCCTTGGTTTCTGCTCAGGTCGTGATCTCAGGGTTGTGAGATCGGGCCCCACGTTGGGCTCTGCTGGGCACAGAGTCTGGTCGGAGTTTCTCTCTCCCTCTTCCTCTGTCCCTCCCCACTGTGCATCATGCATGAGCATGCTTTCTCTCTCTAAAGTAAATAAATCTTTAAAAAAATTTGTCTTGTGTAGGTACCTTCACGAATGATCTTAGCTAGATCTGGAGAACTTGCTGGAGCTTCTACCTCAGTACATGCTGCTCCACCTTGCACGTGTATGTTATGGAGATGCATTCTTTCCTTCAATGTTAGGGACCAGCCTCTGCGGCTTCAGACTTCTATTCTACAGCCTCCTTCTCTCTCTCAGCCGTCACAGAATTGAGGAGAGGTAGGGTCTTGCTCTGCATTAGCTTTTTTTTTGTTTTAAAGATTTTATTTATTTATTTGACAGAGATAGACACAGCCAGCGAGAGAGGGAACACAAGCAGGGGGAGTGGGAGAGGAAGAAGCAGGCTCCCAGCGGAGGAGCCTGATGTGGGGCTCGATCCCATAACGCTGGGATCACGCCCTGAGCTGAAGGCAGATGCCTAACGACTGCGCCACCCAGGCGCCCCTGCATTAGCTTTTGACTTGAGGAAATGTTGTGGCTGGTTGATCTTCTATCCAGATCACTCAGACCTTCTCCATAGTGGCAGTAAGACTTTTTTGCTTTATCATTCGTGTGCTCACTGGAGTAGCCCTTTTAATTTCCTTCGAGAACTTTCCCTTTACAGTCACAATATTGCTAACTGGCACAAGAGACCAAGCTTTTGGCCTGTCTAGGCATTCAACATGCTTATTAAGCTTAATCATTTATAGCTTTCGGTTTAAAGTGAGAGACGAACAGGTGTCCTTTTACTTGACTACTTAGAGGCCATTAAGGTTATTAATTGGCCTAATTTCAATATTGCCATGACTCAGGGAATAGGGAGAGGGAGAGAGACAGGGGAAGAGCTTGTCCGTGGAGCTGTTGGAACACACAGTGTTTCTCCATTAAGCTCACCTTATTAAATAGGTGCAGTTCGTGGCACTCCAAAACAATTGCAGTAGTAATATCATAGATCACTGATACAGATCACTGAACAAATATAATGAGAAATTTTGAAATATCGTGGGAATCAAAACGTGACACACAGGGGCGCCTGGGTAGCGCAGTCGTTAAGCGTCTGCCTTCGGCTCAGGGAGAGATCCCGGCGTTCTGGGATCGAGCCCCTGGGAGCCTGCTTCTTCCTCTCCCACTCCCCCTGCTTGTGTTCCCACTCTGGCTGGCTGTCTCTCTGTCAAATAAATAAATAAAATCTTTTAAAAAAAAGTGATACACAGACACGAAGTGAGCAAATCTGTTGGAAAAAATGGTACCAATAGACTCACTCAACACAAGGTTACCACAAACCTTCCAATCTTTAGAAATCACAGCATCTGTGGGGCATCTGGGTGGTTGAGCATCCACCTCTTGATTTCAGCTTTAGGTCATTGATCTCAGGGTCATGAGATCGAGCCCTGCATCAGGCTCCACACTCAGCGAGGAGCCTGCTTGGGATTTTCTCTGCTTCTCCCTCTGCCCCTTCCCGCTCATGTGCATGTTCTCTCTCTAAAAATAAACTTAAAAGGGATGCCTAGGGTGGCTCAGTTGGTTTAGCGTCTGCCTTCGGCTCAGGTCATGATCTCACAGTCCTGGGATCGAGTCCCGCATTGGGCTCCTTGCTCAGCTTCTCCCTTTGCCTGCAGCTCCCCCTGCTTGTGCGTACGCACGCTCTCTCTGACAAATAAATAAATAAATAAAATCTTTAAAAAAAATCACAGCATCTGCAAAATGCGATGAAATGAGGTATGCCTGCGTTAGGTCCAACGGGTCTTAATGCATCGCTTAAGACCAATGTTTCCTTACTGATTTTTTATCTAATGATCTAGCTATTCACGTAAGTGGAGGTTTAAGGTCCCATACTATTGGGGCGCCTGAGTGGCACAGTCAGTTAAGTGTCTGACTCTTGATTTTGGCTCAGGTCATGATATCAGAGTCCTGAGATTGAGCCCCACATCAGGCTCTTCACTCACTGAGGAGTCTGCTGGAGATTCCCCCTTTTTCCTTCTCCCTCTGCTCCTCCCCCTGCTCTCTCTCTCTCTCTCTCAAATAAATGAAGTCTTTTAAGGGGTGGCTGGGTGGCTCAGTCAGTTAAGCGTTTGCCTTTGACACAGGTCTTGATCACAGGGTCCTGGGATCGAGCCCTGCATCAGGTTCCCTGGCCAGCAGAGTCTGCTTCTCCCTCTCTCTCTGCCTGTGGCTCCCCCTGCTTGTTCTCTCCCTCCCTCCCCCCCCGCCAGTCAAATAAATAAATAAATCTTTAAAAAAAATTAAGTCTTTTAAAAAAAATAAAGTTCCCTGTAATTACTGTATTACTGTCAATTTTCCCATTTATGTCTGTTAATATTTGCTTTATATTTTAGGTGCTCCTCTGTTGGGTGCGTAAATATTTATGAATGTTATGTCCTCTTTTTAGATCCCATTCTTTGTGTTTTGTTACACTCTTTGTTTTAAGGTCTGTTTTGTCTGAAGTAAGTATTTATACACCAGCTTTGTTTTCATTTCCATGTGCACGAAATATCTGTTCCTAGCACTTCACTTTGAGTTCGTTGCCTTAGATCTGAAGTGGGTCTCTTGTAGGTAGCATGTAGACGGGTCTTGCTGGCTTTTTGCTTTTTTTTAAAAATCCCTTCAGCCATCCTCTGTCTTTTGATTGGAGCACTTAGTCTGTTCACATTTAAAGTGATTATTGATAGGTAGGTACTTACTGCTCTTTTGTTAATTGTTTTCTGGTTGTTTTTGTTGTTCCTTCTCTTGTTTTTCTTCTCCGGTGGGTAGTTGGTTTTCTTTAGTGTTATATTGGAGTTCCTTTCCCTTTACTTTTTGTGTATTTATTGTAGGTTTTTGGTTTGTGGTTACCATGAGGTTTGTATATATACTGAGCTATAGATAAAGCAGTCTATTCTAAGCTGATAGTTGCTTAAGTTCAAACACATTCTAAAAGTCCTGCATTTTAACTTCCCCACTCTCAAGTTTTATGTTTTCAATGTCATGCTTTATATCTGTTGTGTATCCCTTAACTACTTACTGTTGTTATAGTTGTTTTTACTGTTTTTTTCTTTTGACCTTCATACTAGCTTTTTAAGTGGCAGATCCATGCTTTTACTATATATTTGCTTTTACCAGTGAGATTTTGTGTGTGTGTTTTCTTACTTCTAGTTATGTCCTTTTTTTACTTAAAGAGGATCCATAAAATTTCTTGTAAGGCCAGTTTAGTGATGATGAGCTCCTTAATTATTGCTCGTCTGGGAAACTCTTCTTTCAGTTCTGAACAATAGCCTTGCCAGGTTGAGTGTTCTTGGTTGTTTTTCCCCTTTCAGCACTGTGACTATATTCTGCCGCATTCTTCTGGCCTGCTAAGTTTCTGCTGAAAAATCAGTTGATAAGGGTGCCTGCGTAGCTCAGTCAGTTAAGCATCCGACTCTTGATTTCAGCTCAGGTCATGATCTCAGGGTCGTGAGGTCAAGCACCATCTCAGGCTCTGTTCAGGGTTGTGACATCGAATCCCTTTGTATGTGACAGTCTGTTTTTCTCTGGCTGAATTTAAGGTTCTCTCTTTATCTTTAAATTTTGCCATTTTAATTATAATATGTCTGTGTGGATCTTTTTTGAGTTCCTCTTGTTGAGAATTCTTTGTGCTTCCTGGACTCAAATGTCTGTTACCTTCCCTAGGTTAGGGACGTTTTCACCCATTATTTCCCTCTTCTCTTTCTGAGACTTCTATGAATGTATTACATGTGATGTTGTCACAGAGGTCCCTTAAGCTGTCCTCACTTATATATTTTTTTCCCTCGCGTCTGGGTGGCTCAGTCAGAGAAGTGTCTGACTCTTGATTTCGACTCAGGTCATGATTTCTCAGGGTCATGAGATCAAGCCCCATGTGGGGCTACATGCTCAGTGGGGAGTCTGCTTAGGAGTCTCTCTCTCTGTCTCCGTCTGCCCCTCCCCACCACGTGTGTACTCTCTCTCTCTCTAAAATAAATAAATCTTTTTGAAAAACTATTGAATTTACATATTCTCCACACCCAACGTGAGGCTCAGACTTACAACCCCAAGATCAAGAGTTGCATGTTCCACTGAAAAAAGGGGCTGGGAGCCCCTGCTAGGTACTTTTGTATTTTCTAACTTTTTGCTGAAGTCCTCACTGTGTTCCTTCCTCCTCCTGAGTACGGTGAGCATCTTTATGACTTACTTTGAACTCTTTGTCAGGGAGATTATTTATCCCTGTTTCACTGAGGTCCTTTTTCTGAGGTTTTATCTTGTTCTTTTGTTTGGAGTATGTTCCTTTGATTCCTCATTTTTCCTGCTGCTGTGTTGCTATGTATTAGACAAATTGGCTACCTCTCCCAGTCTTGAAGAAGTTGGCTTGTGCAGGAGTCGTACCGTGGGGTCCAGAAGCAATCCCCCATGTCACCAGAGCCAGGGGTCAATGGACCTCCCTGTGTGAGCTGTGCGTGCCTGTCTGTTTGGCAGGACAGTGGCTGTGACTGTGGTGGCTGGGGCTCCCCCATCCCACCCCTCAGCACAGCTGGCTGGGGCTGCTATGGCTAGTGGTGCCACAGCTGCTGCTGTGGCTGCAGGGTGGCCAGGGCTCTCCTCCCTGGGCAGGTGGCTGAGGTGCCGCAGTGGCTGTTGTCCTGGCTGTGGTGGTGAGCAGGATTCTCATGCCCACTAGCATTAGCAGGTTGGAGTGAGAGTTCCAAGATGGCACCTGCCAGTGTCGGCACTAGCAAGGTAGAATGTGACTGCAGAAATGGCACCCAACACCGTCTCCATCCCTAGAGAGTATTTCTGCCATTCCTGCCTCTCCAGAAGATGCCCTAGGACTAGAAGTGGGTCTTCTTCACCTATGTTCTAGGCGCTTTTCCAACTGGTGCTTTATTGCAAGGCCCCAGGATGAGTGAGACTGCTCATGAATCCTTTAGGAAAGTGGATTCTCCGTTCTCTATAGCTCAGTAGTTTTCCTGTAATAAAATGTTAGTTTTCAAAGCCCAGCTTTTTGGGGGCTCATGTCTCCTATGTAGGATCTAAGGGTTGCAGTTCCTGATGTGGAACTTCAACCCTTCACTACTCAGGGAGAAATTCTGTGGGTTTTTTGTTTTGTTAGGTTTTTTAAAAGGATTTATTTATTTATTTATTTGAGAGAAAGATTGAGAGCACAAGCAGGGGGAGGGGCAAAGGGAGAAGGAGAAGCAGACTTGCCGCTGAGCAGGGAGCCCGAGGCGGGGCTTGATCCCAGGATTCTGGGATCATGACCTGAGCCGAAGGCAGATGCTTAACTGACCGAGCCACCCAGGTGCCCAGAAGTTCTGGGCTTTAATATCCCTCCCAGTTGTGGATCACTGCACCTGGGGTGGAGTTTTTCTTTTTCTGATGAGACCTTGTCTCTGGTAGTCCTCCTGTCAGAATGCTGTCCCTCTGTCTCTCATCGTGCAGGTTCTGTTCATCTAGTTTTCAGGTCTTTTTCTGAGGAAATTATTCCATATGTAGCTGTATATTTGTTTTGTCCATGGGAGTAGGTGAGCTCAGGATCTTCCTATGCCACCATCTTGAACCTTTCCTCTTCATTTTTAAAGACTAATTATGCCAAGTATGGTATTTTTGGTTGGCAGTTTGTTTCTTTCAGTTCTTTGGATATATCAACCCACTCTCACCTGGTCTGCGAGGTTTCCGTTGAGAAATCTAGTTACAGTCTTTGGTGGGGAGGGGTAGTTCCTTATGAGATGGCTTTCTCTTGATGCTTTTAGAATTCTGAGGTGTGCCTGAGTGGCTTGGTTGGTTAAGCATGTGACTTGTTTTCGGCTCAGGTCATGATCTCAGGGTCGTGAGATCGAGCTCCGAGTCACGCTCCACACTGAACATGGAGCCTGCTTAGGATTCTCTCTCTCCCTCTACCCCCCCACACTCACTCTCTTTAAAAAACAAATAAATAAACAAATGAAAATAAATAAGATAAAATTCTATCTGATTTGTGCTTTGACAGTTTATAGTAATCCTCCTTTATGTGCAGGGGATATTTTCCAAGACCCCTAGTGGGTGCCTGAAACCATGGATAGTACCGAACCCTGTATATACCTTTTTTTCTTACACGTGCATATCTACGATAAGTTTATAAATAAGGAATGGTAAGAGATTAACAACTACAAATAAACACAACAATTATAAACAATGTATTGGAATAAGTTATATGAATATGGTCTCTCAAGTCTCAAAATACTTACTGTACTGTACTCTCACCCTTCTTCTTGTGATGATGTGAGATGATAACATGCCCGTATGATGAGACAAAATGAAGTGAATGTTGCGAGCACTGTGATGGCAGCATTGAGCTACCGTTGACCTTCTGACTTCACATCAGGAGAGGAGGGTCATCTGCTTCCACACTGCTGTTGACCTCAGGTAACTGCAACTGCAGAAAGCAAAACTGGATAAATGAGGACTACTGGGGGGGGGGCCCTTGGGTGGCTGTCGGTGAAGCAACTGGCTTTGGTTCAGGTCGTGATCCCAGGGTCCTGGAATCGAGCCCCGTGTCAGGCTCCCTGCTTGGTGGGGAGCCAGCTTCTCCTCCCTTTGCTGCTCCCCTTTGTTCGCTCTCTTATGAATAAATAAAAATCTTTTAAAAAAAAGAAACTACTTTAGGGGCGCCTGGGTGGCGCAGTCGTTAAGCGTCTGCCTTCAGCTCAGGGCGTGATTCTGGTGTTCCAGGATCGAGCCCCACATCAGGCTCCTCCGCTGGGAGCCTGCTTCTTCCTCTCCCACTCCCCCTGCTTGTGTTCCCTCTCTCGCTGGCTGTCTGTCTCTGTCAAATAAATAAATAAAATCTTAAAAAAAAAAAACTACATTAATTATAATGTATCTCAGTGTAAACCTGTATATGTTCAATTATTTGGGGACCTTTGAGCATCTAGAGTCTGGATGTCTGTTTCCTTGCCTATATTTGAAAAGCTTATGGTCCTTATTTAAGTAATCTTGCTGCCTTTTTCTCCTTTTAGGATTTCCGTAGTGAATATATTGGCTTATTTGGTAGTATACCATACATCCTATGGGCTTTCACCATTCTTTTTTCATTCTTTTTTCTCCTCTGAATGAATAATTTCAAATGACCTGTCTTCAAGGTCACAGATTCTTTCTTCTGCTTCATCCAGTTTGATGTTGAAACTCTTTATTGCAGGGGTGCCTGGGTGGCTCAGTCGGTTGGGTGTCTGCCTTTGGCTCGGGTGATGGTCCTGGGGTCCTGGGATCGGGCTCCTTGCTTGATGGGGAGTCTGCTTCTCCGTCTCTGAGCTTTGCCTGCTGCTCCCCCTGCTTGTGCTCTCTCTTTCTCTCTCTGTCAAATGGATGAGTGAAATCTCTATTTAAAAACAAAAGAAAGAGAGAAACTCTTTATTGCAGTTTTCATTATGCCATTGTACTTTTAAGCTCCAGAGTTCGGCTTTTTTAAAATGATTTTTATGTTGTGAAACCTGTTACTCTGTTCACATATTTTCTGGATTTCATTGACTTGTCTGTGTTCTCTTGAAGCCTGCTTGGGTTCTTTAAAACAATTTAAATTCTCTGCCAGGCAGTTCATAGGTGCCCGTTCTTTGGGAATGATTACTTGGAAACATATTATCTTCTTTTGGTGGCGTCGTGTTTCCCTGATTTTTGTGTTCGTGTGGCCTTGTATTGGTGTTTGTGCATTTTAAGAATCAGTCACCTCTTCTAGACTTTCCAGGCTGGCTTTGTTAGGGAAAGACCATCTGCAAGTGAGTCTGAGGCTGCTGGCTGGGTGGGGTGCATATTGGCACCAGATATAGGGAGGGGATAATGTGGGGGCAAGATTCATGGAAGGCATATGCTGGCACCACCAGTGGGGGGAGCACAGTGGTGTTGGCCAGGGGTAGGATCACATGGCAGCACCCATTCTAGGTGGCACACAACCGTTCTAGCTCCCAGATACTCCAGCAGCTGGCATCCACATCTTTGAAGACTGAGGGGATTTGCAGTAGTGGCGGAGACTGCCGGGGTCCTCGTTCTCTCCTTTTTCCCCACAAGGGGACTGGCAGCCAAGGTAATTCCTCTTGATATTGAGATGTTCCAGCCTGGAGGGTGTGGTGACACATTCTATGTGATTATCCTCCGTTTTTTTGCTTTGCTGGGTTGTTGCAGCTTATTAACTGTAGTCCGTATCTCTCCCAAAGCTGTGTTCATTCTTGGGTAATTGTTAAGTCCTTGTGTTTGTGGGGCACTAGAGTTGGGAGCTCCTAGTCCTCCATCTTCTTGCTGTCACTCTGTTATTATTTCTAACTTCATCCCATTGTGCTCAGATCAGATGCCTTCTATAATAATTTTCAGTCCGTGGAGTTGTGTTTTGTGGTCCGGCCTGATGACTGTCCCGCCTGTGCTGGAGAAGGATGTGAGTTGTTGTGTTCTGTACACTTCTGTTAGGTCAAGTTGGTTTATTACGTGCACCCGCTCTATTTCCTGTCTTTTTCTGATCGTTGGTGATTTCGGTTGTCCTGTTTTCAAGTCTACTGATGCTTCTTCGTGTTCAAATCTGCTTTTGAATCTCTTCAGTGAATATCTCTCTTCAGTTACTGTACTTCCCAGGATTTCCTTTTGGTTTTGTTTTCTGTTTTAGACGACATTAAAATTAGTTCTACTTTGTGTATATATTGTTTCCTGGATGTTGTTCACAGTTCCTTTAGTTCGTTAAGCGATCTTTACGATGGGTGTTTTAAAGTCCTTAGCATGTCCACCGTGTAGTTTTCTCAGAAGCCGTGTCCGTTGGCTTATTTTTTTTTCTTTCGAATGGGACATTCCTTCCTGTTTCTTTGTATATCTTGTGATTTTTTTTTGTTGTTTTTGAAAGCCAGATGTTTGAATCTTACAATATGGGAACTCCATAAATCAGATTGTTCCCTTTCCCCCAGGTTTACTGGGTTGGGTTTTTGCTGTCGTTGTTGTTGTCGTTGTAGAGAATCTCTTTGCTGGGGATGATATCACCTGAGGTCGAAATTTAAGGTCTTCTTTGTTCTTCTCTGAGCCTACATCTTTTCAGTATACATGCAGTGATTTTCTAAAGTTTTTGAAGCTGTTGATTTTGAATATCTAAATCCTTCAATATTTAACTCCCAAAAAGGGAAAAGGGGAGAGAAATAGCCGCTGTCTTCTTTAACCCCTTGGAAGCTGCTTCGGCCCATGGGAATTACAGCAGCGTTGGCCTGCGCTGTCTGCGCCTGTGTGATCAACAGGAGCAGTCAAAACACAGATCCCTAATTTTGGGAGGACAAACTCCTTACTGCCCACCCTGATTCTGTTACCCAGCCAATGCAGGTCGCTCTTTGGTGAAGGACAGAGACTACGCCAGGTGTGGAGTTGCCTCGCAAAGTCGTCTTTATTTGCAGCAGATAAGGAAGTCACAGGGACTCCTTTCCAAAGCTGTAACTCCCTCAGCAGGGGTAAGCTGGGTTCTTTTATTAGGGTGAGGATGAATATTCAGAGGCGGAGGCCTTGTCATTACAGGCATAAGGTGCACATGTGCACTCAGCACTCGTACTGTATGTCGCGCTAATGAGTTGTATGCTCCTCCCAAGGATTTCAACATTGTGAAACTGAGGTAGCTGTTAGGCACTTTAGGATTCACCTGTGTAGGCATCCTCCTGGGGGCCATACTCAAAATAGTAGTTTTCCTGTTCTAATAATTTGTTAGTTTCTTTTTAAAAAAATTCGTTTATATGAGAAAGAGGGAGAAGACAAGAGAAAGAGCGTGAGCTGGGGGGAAGAGCAGAGGGAGAGGGACAAGCAGATGCCCCGCTGAGCAGGGAGCCCGATACAGGGCTCGATCCCACAACCGTGAGATCATGACCTGAGCCAAAACCAAGAGCCAGACACTCAGCTGCCTGAGCCACCCAGGCATCCCGATTTGTTAGTTCTGAAAGATAAAATTGATTGGGTAGAAGCTTCTAGGAGCTTCCAGGGTTTAGGGGGTCTCCCTGGTGACAGTTGCCACAAGGTACAACTAGGAACACCGGCACAGCTGCCTGCCACAGGGTTGGGGGTGGAGTGGAAAATGGGTAGCTGTTGCTACACTAAGAGTTGAAAGTGACCAAAATTCACTGTAATTTACCAGCCAAATCTTCCCCTGGAAACTGCAAACCTTCTAACAGACTTCAGAGTTCTAAGATAGTTACTTCCTATAGATTGTGCCTATGTCACATGTCTGGGTGGAGCAGCGGATCCCTACTGCATTCTGCACAGTCCCCTCCCTTCTTTCTTTGCTGCTTTGTTAGAATTTCAGTCGTTTTACTGATACTCTCATTTTGTTCATACATAGTTTTTCTGACTGGCTTTAGGTTTGTGGGTTTTTGGTTTTTGTTTTGTTTTTAGAGAATTTGTGAGTTGGGGGGAGGGGTAGGAGAGGGGGAGAGAGAATCTTAAGCAGGCTCCTCGCCCAGCTTGGAGCCCGACATGGGGCTCAATCTCATCACCCTGAGCTGATGACCTGAGCTGAGATCAAGAATTGTATGCTTAATCGAAGAGCCACCCAGGCACCCCGGCTTTAGGTTTTTATTCATGGTTCTCCTAGTGCAGTGAGCATTAACTGTAAACTTGTTGAGAACTGGATGTGCTAAGTATTAAGCCATGCTAACTCTGCAGACCTGATTCTTCTGCTCTTCAGAGAGATTGTTTTTTTTTTTTAAGATTTTATTTATTTATTTGACAGAGAGAGACACAGCCAGCGAGAGAGGGAACACAAGCAAGGGGGAGTGGGAGAGGAAGAAGCAGGCTCATAGCGGAGGAGCCTGACGTGGGGCTCGATCCCACAACGCCAGGATCACGCCCTGAGCCGAAGGCAGACGCTTAACCGCTATGCCACTCAGGCGCCCCATCCTCAGAGAGATTGTTGATTTTTATTTGTTTTGGGCTGAAAATGCCCATTTTAGGCTTTTCCAAGCTCTTCCTGCAATGTGTATTCCGTGTTGCATGGAGTCACTGAAGTTACTGTTCCATTACCTCTGGGGTCATTCAGTGATCTGATGAGAAATTTCATTAATTTCAAAAAAGCAGAGAAAAAAAAATACTGTTCCTTTAAGCGTCCGGATAGATGCACTGGGGGAAACCAGTGCCGCTGAGGGAGCCCAAATGAGGCACACTCCTCCTGAGGGATTTTGGATAGGAGTAAGTTTTATAGAGCATTAGAAGTGGCATGATTGGCTGGGGCTGCATATCTGACCTCATTTGAAAAGATCAAGGAACCAGGAAATAAGTAGAGAGCCCAGAATTGGCTTGGTGTTTGGGGATTGGTTAACTGGATAATACTGCATTTCTGGTCAAGCAGAGTATTTACAGGAACATAAAAGCTTGGTTTGCTGACATGACATCCCAAGCAGGAGTGGCTCCATCTTGGGCCTCGAAATTTATTTGAACATTTTCTACTGTTTCAGTGCAGTTCTCACTGGTTTTGCATTCACCTGGGTGCTACAATCTCTTAAATGGCTTCTGGATTTCTCACAAAGTCACTTTGGTTCATGTATCTTTAAGTCGGCGTCTCTTTGGGGGAAATGAGGGCCTGAGGCTGTGCGGTCTACCATTTTGCTGATGTCACCTATTGAGGGATATTGGTCTTTCATTTCCTTTTCTTGTAATTTGTTTGGCATTGGTATCAGGGTAATACTCACCTCATAGAATGAGTTAGGAAGTATTTTCTCATCTTCAATATTTGGAAACCGTTTGAGAAGCACTGCCGTTCTCCAAATGTTTGGTAGAATTCCCCAGTGAAGTTGTCAGGTCCAGGATATTTTTTGATTAGTGACTTTCCTTATTTCCTTACTCTTTGAGGTCTGTTCAGATTTTCTATTTCTTCCTGATGCAGTCTGGATAGGTTTTGCATTTCTTTTCTTCTTTCTTTTTTTTTTAAGATTTATTTATTTGAGAGAGAGAATGTGAACAGGGAGAAATGGCGGAGGAAAGAGAGAATCCTCAGACTCCCCACTGAGTGCAGAGCCTGACATGGGGCTCGATCTCACGACCCTGAGATCATGATCTGAGCTGAAATCAAGAGTCAGATGCTTAACCGACTGAGCCACGCAGCCACCCCAAGTTTTGTGTTTCTAGGAATTTGTCCATTTTGTTGGCATACAGTTGTTTGTAGTACTCGCTTATCTTCTGACTGGACAGTTTAATCCATTCACATTTGAAGTAATTACTGAGGAGGAGGTCATTGTTCAGTCATTTTGCTATTTGTTTCCTTATGCCTCCTAACAGTCCCATTTTTTCTGCATTAGTAGTCTTTTTTTGTGTTTAGTTTATTTTTATAGTGAAATGTTTTAATTGTCTTAGCATTTCCTTTTGCATATTACCTATAGCTGTTTTTGTGTGTGATTGCAATACTTAACATTTTAAAGTTACAGCATCCTAATTTGAATTCATATCAGCTTAACTTGTGTAATGTACAAAAACTCTGCTTCTGTAAATTCTGTCCCAACCCTCTTTCTTCTTGATTTTGCAAAATTGTATCTTTATACACCATTAAAAAATAGACTAATACTTTTTTAATGCATTAGTCTCTCTTAAATCACATAGAAAGCAAAATATAGAGTTACAAACCAAAGTTACAATAAACTAGCTTTTATAATTACCCAATTTTTTACTTTTACTGAGACCTTTATTTCTTCATACAGCTTTGACTTAGGGCAGGTCTAGTGGTAACAAAGTCCCTACACTTTTGTTTATCTGGGATTGTCTTAATTTCTCTCTCTTTTGAAGGACAGTTTTGCTGGATATGGGATTCTAGGTTGAAATGTATTTTCATTCAGCACTTTGAAGAAATTAACCCACTGCCTTCTGGCCTAGTAAGTAGTCAGCATTTGCCACCCTAATGGTGTATAATGCAGGACCCAGGAGGCCAGTTTCTTGCATTAGAAGCCCTTTGTTAGCTCCATCGTAGGTGGTCTGGAAACTCCAGGCGTGAGAGGAAGTTGCCAGAGCCTCTACAGTAAAGGAGTCCTGAAGTTCCTAACAGGTTCTCTTGCTGATTCCAGTTTGGGTAGATTCCACAGCCTCTTGTGGGAGGGATTGCCCTTCCATGTAGGTCGATTTGCAAGTAACACCATCAGTAAGATTAAAACTTGTAAATAGGGAATGTGTTGTTGCCTTTTGAGAACCTGAAAGGACTAAAAGATTTTCAACTTGTACTAACATTATGGATGCTGAGAAGGTTAACAGTTATTTCTTTCTTTTTTTTTTTTTTAAAGATTTATTTATTTATTTATTTGACAGAGAGAGACAGCCAGCGAGAGAGGGAACACAGCAGGGGGAGTGGGAGAGGAAGAAGCAGGCTCCCAGCGGAGGAGCCCGATGTGGGACTCGATCCCGGAACGCCAGGATCACGCCCTGAGCCGAAGGCAGACGCTTTAACGACTGTGCTACCCAGGCACCCCAACAGTTATTTCTTGACAATGTCAGGGATGGTTTACCAAATAATTGGTTTACCAAATAATTTTCAGGATTTTTTAAAAAGATTTTTTATTTATTTTTATGAGGTGGGAGGGGCAGAGGGAGGAGCAGACTCCCCCCTGAGCCAGGGAGCCCAGTGAGGGACTTGATCCCAGGACCCTGGGATCATGACCTGAGCTGAAGGCAGGTGCTTAACCAAATGAGCCACCCAGGCACCCAATTTTCAGGATTTTTTAAAAAATTTTTTATTATGTTGTTAGTCACCATACAGTACATCATTAGTTTTTGATGTAGTGTTCCATGATTCATTATTTGCGTATAACACCCAGTGCTCCATGCAATACGTGCCCTCCTTACTACCCATCACCGCGCTAGCACATCTCCCCACCCCCCGCCCCTCTGAAACCCTCAATTTGTTTCCCAGAGTCCATAGTCTCTCGTGGTTCATTCCCCCTTCTGTTTACCCCCCCTTCATTCTTCCATTCCTTCTACCGATCTCCCTGCTATTCCTTATGTTCCACAAATGAGTGAAACCATATGATAATTGTCTTTCTCTGCTTGACTTATTTCACTTAGCATAATCTCCTCCAGTCCCGTCCATGTTGCTGCAAATGTTGGGTAATCATTCTTCTGAAGGCTGAGTAATAATTCCATTGTGTGTATGGACCACATCTTCTTTATACATTCGTCTGTTGACGGGCATCTTGGCTTCTTCCACAGTTTAGCTATCGTGGACAATGCCGCTATGAACATTGGGGTGCATATGGCCCTTCTCTTCACTACGTCTGTATCTTTGGGGTAAATACCCAATAGTGCAATTGCTAGGTCATAGGGTAGCTCCATTTTTAACTTTTTTTGGGGAAAACTTTTTAACTGTTTTCAAAGTGGCTGTACCAACTTGCATTCCCACCAACAGTGTAAGAGGGTTCCCCTTTCTCCACATCCTCTGCAACATTTGTTTCTTGCCTTGTCAATTTTTGCCATTCTAACTGGTGTAAGTTGGTATCTCCATGTGGCTTTGATTTGAATTTCCCTGATGGCTAATGATTTTGAACATTTTTTCATGTGTCTGTTAGTCATTTGTATGTCTTCATTGAAAAAGTGTCTGTTCATATCTTCTACCCATTTTTTGATTTATTTGTTTTTTGTGTATTGAGTTTGAGAAGTTCTTTATAGATCTTGGATACCAGCCTTTTATCTGTAGTGTCACTGCAAATATCTTCTCCCATTCCGTGGGTTGCCTCTTTCTTTTGTTGACTGTTTCCTTTGCTGTGCAGAAACTTTTTATCTTGATGAAGTCCCACAGGTTCATTTTTTCTTTTGTTTCTTTTGCCTTTGGAGACGTGTCATGAAAGAAGTTGCTGTGGCCGATGTCGTAGAGGTTGCTGCCTGTGCTCTCCTCTAGGATTTTGATGGATTCCTGTCTCACATCGAGGTCTTTCATCCATTTGGAGTTTATCTTTGTGTATAGTGTGAGAGAGTGGTCAAGTTTCATTCTTCTGTATATAGCTGTCCAATTTTCCCAGCACCATTTATTGAAGAGACTGTCTTTTTTCCACTGGATGTTTTTTCCTGCTTTGTCAAAGATTAGTTGCCCAAAGAGCCGAGGGTCCATTTCTGGATTCTCTATTCTGTTCCATTGGTCTATGTGTCTGTTTTTGTGCCAGTACCAGTCTTTGTGATCACAGCTTTGTGGTACAGCTTGAAATCCAGCATTGCGATGCCCCCAGCTTTGTTTTTCCTTTTCAACAGTTCCTTGGAGATTCGGGGCCTTTTCTGTTTCCACACAAATTTTAGAATTGTTTGTTCCAGCTCTTTGAAAAATGTCATTGGTATTTTGATCGGGGTGGCATTGAAGGTGTAGATTGCTCTGGGTAGCATGGACATTTTAACTATGTTTATTCTTCCGATCCAAGAGCATGGAATGTTTTTCCATCTTTTTTCATCTTCTTCAATGTCTTTCATCAGTGTTCTGTAGTTTCTAGAGTATAGATCCTTTACCTCTCTGGTTAAGTTTAGGCCGAGATATCTTATGGTTTTTGGTGCTATTGTAAATGGAATCGATACCCTCATTTCTCTCTCTTCAGTCTCATTGTTCGTGTATAGAAATGCATCTGATTTCTGTGTGTTGATTTTGTATCCCGCCACATTACTGAATTGTTGTATGAGTTCTAGTAATTTGGGGGTGGAGTCTTTTTGGGTTTTCCATATAAAGTATGATGTCATCTGAGAAGAGAGACTTCTTCTTTGCCAATTTGAATACCTTTTATTCTTTTTTGTTGTCTGATTGCTGTTGCTAGGACTTCTAGTACCATGTTGAACAATAATGGTGAGAGTGGGCATCCTTGTCTTGTTCCTGATCTTAAGGGAAAGGCTTCCAGCTTTTCCTCATTCAGAATGATATTCGCTGTAGGCTTTTCATACATGTTTTTTTTTGAAATTGAGGAACGTACCCTCTATCCCTACATTCTGAAGGGTTTTAATCAGGAAAGGATGCTGTATTTTGTCAAATGCTTTTTCTGCATCAGTGGAGAGGATCATATGGTTCTTGTCTCTTCTCATATTAATGTGTTCTATAACACTGATTTGTGAATGTTGAACCACCCTTGCATCCCAGGGATGAATCCCGCTTGGTCGTGATGGATAATCTTTTTAAGGTACTGTTGGATCCTATTAGATAGGATCTTGTAGAGAATTTTGGCGTCCATATTCTCAGGGATATCTGTCTGTAATTCTCTTTTTTGATGGGGTCTTTGCCTGGTTTTGGGATCAAGGTAATACTGGCCTCATAGAATGATTTGGTAGTTTTCCTTCTGTTTCTATTTTTTGAAACAGCTTCAGGAGAATAGGTATTATTTCTTCTTCGAATGTTCGGTAGAATTCCCTAGGGAATCCATCAGGCCCTGGACTCTTGTTTTTTGGGAGGTTTTTGATCACTGCTTCAGTCTCTTCACAATTAATCGTCTGTTTAGATAATCAATTTCTTCCTGTTTCAGTCTTGGTAGTTTATAGGTTTCCAGGAGGGCATCTATTTTTTCCAGGTTGTTTAATTTATTGGCATATAGTTGTTGATAATAGTTTCTAATTGTTTCTATTTCCTTGGTGTTAGTCGTCATCTCTCCCCTTTCATAATTTTATTAATTTGGGTCCTTTATTTTTTTGAATAAGTCTGGCCAGTAGCTTATCAATCTTATTCTTTCAAAGAACCAGCTTCTAGTTTTGTTGACCTGCTCTACTGTGCTCCTGGTTTCTAATTCATTGATCTCTGCTCTAATCTTAATCAGTTGTTTTTTCATGCATGTGTTAGGCCTTTTCTTCTGTTCCATCTCCAGCTTAAGGTGAGAATACAAGGACTGCATTTTATTTTATTTTTTTAAAGATTTTATTTTTATTTATTTGACAGAGAGGCAGCGAGAAAGGGAACACAAGCAGGGGGAGTGCAAGAGGGAGAAGCAGGCTTCCCGCTGAGCAGGGACCCCGATGCAGGGCTCACTCCTAGAACACTGGGATCATGACCTGAGCCGAAGGCAGACGCTTAACAACTGAGCCACCCAGGCGCCCCAAGGACTGCATTTTAGATTTTTCTACTCTTTTGAGTGAGGCTTGGATGGCTATGTATTTTCCCCTTAGGACCACCTTTGTAGTGTCCCATAGGTTTTGGACTGAAGTGTTTTCGTTATCAGATTCCATAAATTGCTTAAATTCTTCCTTAATTTCCTGGTTTACCCAGTCATTCTTAAGCAGGATGGTTCTTAGTTTCCAAGTGTTTGAATTTCTTCCAAATTTTTCCTTGTGATTGAGTTCCAGTTTCAAAGCATTGTGGTTTGAGAATATGCAGGGAATAATCTCAGTCTTTTGGTATCGGTTGAGACCTGTTTTGTGACCCAGTATATGGTCTATTCTGGAGAAAGTTCCATGTGCATTCGAAAAGAATGAGTATTCTGTTGTTCCAGGGTGTAGCATTCTGTATATATCTATAAGGTCCATCTGGTCCAGTATGTCATTCAAAGCTCTTGTTTCTTTGTTGATTTTCTGCTTAGATGATCTGTCTATTGCTGAGAGTGGAGTGTTGAGGTCCCCTACTATTAACATATTATTATCTATATGTCTCTTTACTCTGATTAAGAGTTGGCTTGTGTGTCTGGCTGCTCCCCTGTTGGGGGGCATAGATATTTATAATTGTTAGATCCTCTTGTTGGATACATCCTTGAAGAATAACAGCGTCCTTCTCTAACTACAGTCTTTAGTTTAAAATCCGGTCTGTCTGACATGAGAATTGCTACCCCAGCTTTCTTTTGAGGTCCATTGGCATGAAAAATGGTTTTCCATCCCTTCACTTTCAGTCTGGATGTATCTTTAGGTTCAAAACGAGTCTCTTGTAGACAGCCTATGGATGGGTCATGCCTTTTTATCCAGTCTGCAACCCTGTGGCGTTTTATGGGAGCATTTAGGCCATTCACATTGAGAGTGATTATTGAGAGAGATGATTTTAATGTTGTCATGTTGCCTGTGAAGTCTGTGTTTCTGTAGATCATAAATTTCTGTTCTGTATCACTCGTGGGTCTTTTTACTTTTAATAGAACCCCCCTTAATATTTCTTGTCGGACTGGCTTGGTGGTCACATATTCTTTCAGTCTGCCGGTCTTGGAAGTTCCTTGTCTCTCCATCCATTCTGAATAACAGCCTTCCTGGAAAAAGTATCCTTGGCTGCCTGTTCTTCTCACTTCATGCTCTGAATGTGTCCTGCCAGGTTTTTCTGGCTTGCCAGGTCTCTGTAGACAGGTCCGACGTTATTCTGGTGTTCCCCCCTCTGTATGCGAGGAACCGCTCTTCCCCTCGCTGCTTTCAAGATCGTTTCCTTGGATCTAGATTTGCGAATTGTGCTATCGTATGACGTGGTGTCGGTATGTTCTCACTGATCTTGGGAGGGTCCTCTCTGCATCTTGGACACAAATGCTTGTTTCCTTCACCAGATTAGGGAAGTTCCTAGCTACAGTTTGTTCAAATATCTCTTCTAGACCTCTCTCTTTCTCCACCCCCTCAGGGATGCTAATGATTCTGACATTGGAATGTTTCATTGAGTCAGTAATCTCCCGTAGTCTTTTTTCTTGAAAGCGGAGTCTTTTAAGCCACGTTTCTTCTCTTTCCTTCTTTTCTATCATCTCATCCTCTAACTCACTAATTTATTCTTCTGCCTCGTTTACCCTGGCCATCAGAGCATCCAGTTTAGACTGCATTTGATTCATAGCATTCTTAATTTCCTCCAGATTCGTTCTCATTTCAGCCCTTAGAGATTCTATATTTTCGTTAATATTTTTTTCAAGCCTACACATCATCTTGACCATTGGTACTCTGAAATCCATTTCTGACAATTTGGTTATATCCATATCCATTAGTTCTGTGGCAGAGGCCACAGTGTCTGTTTTTTTCCTTTGTTCGGGGCTCCTCCTCCTTGTCATTCTGATGAGGAGAGGTTGCGGGGTTGTACAGAGCCCAAATTATTGACCAGGACCCAAGGAAGATGCACTTGTTTTATAGGGACCTTATATAGGTCCCTTTATATATATATATATGTGTATATATATATATATATATATATATATATATATGTATGTATATATATATATATATATGTATATATGTATGTATATATATATATATATATATATGACTTTATATAGGGACCTTTTATAGGGATGTGGGCTTGATTTTTCAGCCTGCCTTCTGGGGGAGGGGCCTGCCGCGATGATACTCAGGCAGCCCTGTTTGGGTAGAGTTGCCCTGTCCCCTGTAGGGGGTTGGTGATGGGCACAGTGAGAACTGGTTTTTCTGGGCTTTTGTTCTCTGGCGGCTTTCTCTGGCAGCTTTCTGTGACTCTTCTGAGAGTCAGAGCAGCAGTGGCCGAATCCCAGCCTCTGCCTCTCAGAACAGAGAGATCACAGTCCGCTCTCCACTGAGCTCTTCTGGCCACTTTAACTCTGTTTCTGTCGGTGCTGCTAAAAACCCTGCAGTGTCCCGGGATGTGCGCCCCGGTGTCCCAGCCCTCGCTTCCAGGGCCGGCGCGTCTCCCTCCTTTGTGTTTCTAACACCGCCAGCCGCCCCCGGTTCCGCGCGCGCCCGAGCTCCCAGTTTAGGTCTGGTTTCCCGGCGGCTACTGGTCCGCGAGCCCGCCCGCTCCCCCGTGCAGGTGGCTGCCGCTTCCCGGCGCCCGAGCGCGGCGGCTCCCTCCCCTTCCGCTTATCTTCCGATATCTGTGCGCACTCTCAGCTCCCCGCTCTGTGCCTCGAAAACCAGCGCCGGAGATGTTCGTTCGTAGAGATCCAGATGCATCTTCTTCCGTCTCAGGCTGATTCCGTGGGTGTTCAGGATGGTCTGGTAGATATCCAGCTCGACTCAGGGGACCGGCTGAAATAGGGTCCCCTACTCCTCCGCCATCTTTCTTCGATCTCTCAAGTTTCAGGATTTTTGTGGTGGTGGGATATTGCTTATGTGAAGGACATTGGTGACCCATGCTTCTTTTGTGAGCTCTGGTATTTGTTAATCTCCTTAATGAGTGTGTCAGATGAACCTTCTGATAATGTCCTATTTGTGCTTCTCGAGAACGGTGGGTGCAGTTAAGGGCTTGTCCTCAGAGATTATGTGGGATGGATACCAAAGCTGTTGAGTGTACCCCATGGGCAGCCTGGTAAAGGTGTATTGTATCCCCTGGGAGGTGAAGACAAACTGGCTGACAGGCATTGAAATAGGCAATGAACAGAACATATTACCCAAATCTGTAATAGCAGAATATTTATTGGTTACTGATTGGATGGAGTTAGAATCCCAATAATACTGGGTATTGGCGCCTTAAGGGATGGGACCACAGAATTAAGGTTGCAATAATCTACCATGAGGTACCTGCCAGCTTTCCACGTTTAAGAACAGGCAAAACTGGGCTCTTAAACAGAGCGGTAGGGGGGATAATCACTTCTTCACTCATTAGGTCTTCTCTGAGTTTCAATCTTTGAAGAAAGGCCAATTTTTTTTTTTTTACGGGGCTTGAACCCACAACTGGGAGAGCAAGACCTGAGCAGAGATCAAGAATGCGACACTCAACTGAGCCACCCAGGCACCCAAAGGAAGGCGTGTTTTAATTTACATTGGGTTAGATACTAACTGTTTTAGTGGAGGTGGGCTGTCCATGGGGGTTCAGTTTTGTCAAGCCAATTCGTTATTGCTTAAGTTTATTTATTTTTTTTAAGATTTTATTTATTTATTCGACAGAGACAGCCAGCAAGAGAGGGAACACAAGCAGGGGGAGTGGGAGAGGAAGAAGCAGGCTCATAGAGGAGGAGCCTGATGTGGGGCTCGATCCCATAACGCCGGGATCATGCCCTGAGCCGAAGGCAGACGCTTAACCGCTGTGCCACCCAGGCGCCCCGCTTAAGTTTATTTTTATTATTTTTTTAAATAAGCGTCACACCCAGCATGGGGCTCAAACTCATGACCCTGAGATCAAGAGTCGCGTGCTCTACCAAGTGAGGCAGCCAGATGTCCCTATAATTGCCAAAGTCTTACTTTTAATTTCTTACTCATTTGGGCAGAGCTTTCTTACCCACCAGGGGATATTTTGGGGCAG